>NC_133526.1:101680454-101989396 GCF_048544455.1 Silene latifolia | reverse complement strand
CGCGGTGTGCAAGAAAGGTCTACCTAGAATGATTGGAATATTGGAGTCTTCTTCCATGTCAACAATGACAAAGTCCACCGGGATGAAAAATTTCCCAAATCTTACGGGAACATCTTCCCATATCCCTAATGGTGTCTTCGTCGATCTATCGGCCATTTGGAGTGTGATATTGGTGCATTTAAGCTCTCCCATCCTTAACCTTTTACTTACCGAATACGGCATAACACTCACACTAGCCCCTAGATCACATAAGGCTTTGTTGATCGTGGTGTCGCCAATGGTACACGGTATTGAGAAGCTTCCCGGATCTTTGAGTTTTGGAGGTGAACTCCCTTGAAGTATTGCACTACTCACCTTAGTGAAGGCGATAGTCTCAAGCTTCCGGATAGACTTCTTTTTTCGTAAGGATGTCTTTCATGTACTTTGCATAGGCCGACACGTGATTGATTAATTCCGTGAAAGGAATCGAGACTTCCAAATTCTTCACAATCTCCATAAATTTTCCAAGTTGGTCATCAAATTTGGGCTTGGCTTGACGACTTGGAAAAGGAAGTCTAATCACAATGGGTTCCTTCTCCTTGGCCTTGTCTTCATTTTTCTTTGAAAATTTTTCTTTTGATGGTTCTCCATCCTTGGAGTTTTGCACAACTTCTTCTTTGTCACTAGCTTTCACAACTTCATCCTCAACTTGCTTCTGTGGTGCTTCATACCTCGTACCACTCCTTAAGTGAATGGCACTAACCGTTTCATGTCTTGGGGGATTACTTTGAGGTGGTAATTGCCCCTTTTGTCTTTGTGAGCTTGAAGATGCTAGTTGAGTCAATTGGGTTTCCAACATTTTGGTGTGGGCTGGGATGTTGTTGATGGTGATTTCCTTTGCTTGACTATCCTTTTGCATTTGAGTGAAAAACTCTTGTTGATTCTTTTGCATTTGGAGGACCGCTTTTTGAACATCAAAACCTTGGTCATTTGGTTGATTGTATGGAGTTTGACTTTGGTAAACTTGGTTTTGGTTGTAAAAGAGTCTTTGATTTTGGTTTCTCATGGGAGGTGGGGTGTATGTTGGTTGAGGGTTTTGAACATTTTGGCTTTTGTATGAGAGATTTGGGTGGAATTTGGTGTTTTCATTGTAATAATTGGAATAAGGGGTACCACTTTTGTATGCTTGAAAAGCATTCACTTGTTCATTTGTTCCTCTACATTCACTTTGGTCATGTTCCAAAGTTCCACAATTCTCACATATCCCACTTGGGATTGATGAAGATGCCGTCATGGCATTAACATGATGCTTTGGTGATTTTGAGGCTTCTTCAAGTCTAGCCATAGCTTTTTCAAACTTCAAGTTGATGGTATCAATGTGAGCACTAAGTTGAGCACCCAATTGAGTAATGGAGTCCACTTCATGCTTTCCTCCTCTAGTAGCCTTGCGAGGTCTACTATATTGTGAGTTATGGACCGCCATTTCCTCAATCTTGTTCCAAGTTTGATTGTCGTCAACTTCGGTGAACATACCATTTGATCCCATGTTGAGAATGTTTCTTGAGTCTTCATAGAGACCATTCCAAAATTGTTGTACCAAGAACCACTCGCTAAGTCCATGATGAGGACATGAGCGACAAATTCCCTTGAATCACTCCCAAGCTTCATACAAGGATTCTTCATCTCTTTGCTTAAAGCCCGTAATTTGAGCTCTTAGCATGTTAGTCTTTTCCGGTGGGTAGAACTTTTTGTAGAAAGCTAGAGCCAACTTCTTTCAAGAATCAATTCCGAGAGTAGCCTTATCAAGGCCTTTCAACCATTGTTTTGCGGTACCAATTAGAGAAAAAGGAAATAAGACCCATCAAATTTGGTCTTGAGTTACACCGGTTTGAGAAATCGCATCACAATAGTCACAAAAGTCTCCATGTGAGAGTGAGGGTCTTCACTAGGCATCCCCCCAAATTGGCTTCTTTCGACTAATTGGATAAATGCAGATTTGCCAATAAAATTTCCGGTTAAGTGTTGTGGTGTGGGAGTACCATTGGGTAGGTTCTCCTCGGTTGGTACGGAATGTGATGAAAATTTAGGCATTGTGGGTTGATTTTGTGTTGGATTTTGTGTTGGGTTCTCCTCACCTTCTCTTGCAAAAGGGTTGATGAACTCAATAGTGTTTGGTTGAATATCTACAACCTCACCAATACCTCTGAAAGTTCTTCTTGCAAGTCTTCTATTGTTTGTCAAAGTCCTTTCAATTTCGTGATCAAAGGGTAACAAGTTTCCTTGTGATCTTCTAGACATGCAAAATATCAAACAACTAGAAAATAATTAGAACAAACCTTGAGGAGTTTAACTTCCCCAAGGCAAAGAAAGACACAACTAATAACAATTTAAGAAAATCTAAATCAAGTTAACACCGTCCCCGGCAACGGCGCCATTTTTGGTCGGTACCTCTTGAGAGGGTTTAGTTTTCGGTACTTGTCGTTAGGAGCACCTAGACCAAAACACTATTTATAACTCCACAAACAACTCTACAATTAGTAAAGAGGCAAGTAAAGGTCGGATCCCAAGGGACGGGAATTGAGATGAGATTTTCAATTGCAACTAGCGGTGTCTAAGGGTGTCACAACTTGGGGTTTGAATAGAAGATCACTAAACTAAATAGCAATAAAAGAAACAAGCAAGATGATTAAAAAGGTATGTAAACAATTGATAAAAGGCACTAGGGTGTCATGGAGTCATAGGGGATTCATGGGAATTGATCATACAAACATATTCTCAAATTATAAGCAAGCAATTATTGTTGTGATGGATCGAGTTGGTTTATATCTTACAATCCTAGGAAAGTTTGGGTCCCGGAGCCGAATCGATTAGATTGTACAACACCTACAAGTCGACCTAATCTTTCCTACTCAACTATATGCATGGTCTAATGAGACTCGAGTAGGTTTATGTCTTACAAGTCTCATTGAAAAGATAGGTGATGCGTAAAAAATGCAAGGATTCATAGGCTCGCATTTCATCAAACATAACATGTGCATAAGTTGAGATCACAACAAGCAAGCAAATAAACTATGAAAACATATTAATTTAAGAATGAATTATCCCCCCATGTTGATTTCCCCTAATTACCCATTAACCCTAGTTAAGGAAACTACTCACTCATTATCATGTTGAACATGCTAGCAAGGTTGTCAATCATACCAACAAAGTAAAACATGATGAATAAATGAAAATGATTAACAATAATTAAAAAGGGATTAAGAGAATTATACCTACTAATGATTCCAATAATAAAGCAAAGAACAATAGAAGTACTTGATGCTTGATTGGAAGGTTGTCAATCTCCCAATAATAATCCAAATAATCTTCAATTACCCAAAATAAAATATGAACGAAAGAGAGATTAAGGAAATGAGATTTGTATTAAGACTTGATTAAAAGTTGATTACAAGATTAAAGAGAGATTTGATTGATATAAACTACACTAAAGATTGATAAGAAGAACATAATTAGCTAATTAGACTAATGGGGTATTTATAGTGGGGATTAGGTACATAAATTAGGGTTTACTAAGGGCTTAAATGACGATTAAGTCCTTGAGGAATCGCCGGTCTCAAGAGAGACTCCGGTCTCCTTTTCGTCGGTCTTTGAAAAATATGCGCATCCTTCCTTGAACGAGTAGAAGACGGATTAGCTGCCACACAATCGTCCAGGGCACGGGACGGGCGAATTGTGGTGATTTTGGCTGAGCGGATTGTTGGGGTGGACGGGCGGATTGTGGTGGTTCTGGACGAGCGTCCAGCTGAGGAAGACGCTCGGATTGCCTTTCTTGGACGGGCGGATTGTGGGCAATCCGCTCGGATTGTAGATCAGCTTCCTCCTTTCTTCTTTTCTTCCTTTCTCTTCATACAATCCTTGAGGATTTCCTCGGAGATGCAAGGATCTTTTCTCATCATTGCCCAACTAATATAATATGTACAAAGGCCTTCTAGTCTTGTCTTCTCTTTGATGCTTGGTCATTGAATTCAATCAATTTAGCTCAATTTTGCCATAAAAATGCAAGGTTTGCACTCCTTTCCTACCAAGGAAACAAAACCTCAAAGAATATGCAAAACTAAGGACGAAAGACAATAAATGACCCAAATATGCACTAAAAAGCATAGGAACAAGGCTAATTTGGGGACTAAATATGTTCAAATTATGGTCATATCAATCACCGGTAGCTTCAAAATCATCGAATCCATCATCTTCAGCAAACTTCTCACCTAAAACAACTTCAGGTGTAGGTGAACGATTGTTTACACACACATCATATGCCCAATCCTCTATATCTAAACCAGCAACTTCAGGTGTAAGATTATTTACCTCTACATCAGATTCCCCATCCTCATCCTCTAATTCTCCATGAAAAATCCAACGCCTATAATCTCTACTGAAACTATTCTTTTCTAAGTGTATTTTGACATCAGGGATAGGCAAGACCCTAATATTACCACATCTATTATAAGGGCAGGGGATTCATGCGTGGAGATGAAAATTTTCACTAATGAAAATGTAAAATTCAGCAATTCCATCATTATAAATGGGACCACCAATTTCACCATCAATCATCCAAGTACGACCCATATATAAGCCAGTAGCTATGAAAATGAGATTACCTTTTTTAAGCTATAAAGAATAATGACGGCGACGACGGCAAAGATGACTTGTTCACCATCAGTCATTCTATTATTAATACCTTTGAAATTTCATTTATTTTTAGAGTTGCATAATCTAAGACGGTTCTTATAAGTACCGTTGTAATTGTGCAAAGATGCATGAGGTGAATAATGGTCAAAAAACCAATAAATAGGGCATGCATTGGTAAACTAAAATCACAAACTTTTCAGTTTTCACAGTGGATCTATTTTTACAACGGGTTTAAGAAACATCGTTGTTAATTGGTGTAATATGACAACGGCTTTAAAATAACCGTTGTTGATATATGTAATATGATAACGGCTTAACAAAGAACCGTTATCATTTTGTCTTATTATTATTATAACGGTTCCAATTCTTATTATCTTATTATGTCGTTTCCTTTCTTTTTTATTATTACAAGTAAAAAGTTAGTCATTATAATATTTTATTTAGTGGATTGCATTTGAGTGTAAGGACTTAATTAAAACGTAGTAACAAATAACATAAATAATTAAACTTTAATTCAAATAACCACCATAATCAAAATACAACTCATAATTTCAGATAATAATTAAAGACGTAATTAGAATCTGATGAAGAATTAGGATAGTCTTCATGCCCAATTTCGGCATAAATCAAGTTGTAGATCGACTCTTTATCATCAGCGGGCAGCGCAGGTGGAATGGCCTCTTTCTCCCGTGACATAGGCACGGTGGCAGGAATGTGATGCCTCCTGTAATGTGTCAGCAGACGATGATCAACATGGGTCGCAACCCATAGATAAGGGCCCTTTTATTTAGCATCCGAATAGAAGTCCTCTTTCCCCGCATCTTTCCTCGCAAATCTAGCCCCTAATGTTCTTGCCTGACGAAAACTATCATGGCAGTTGGCTTCGTCAAACTCGATAAAAGCAAAGCCTACAAAACCTTCCTTGTTTGTAGACACAGGGTACTCTTTTTTAACCGCAGTGAAACCGGAGTAATGAAGCATTTGCGTCAAACACCCAAAATTAGGGTTTAAACCCTTTCCATTCCCATCATAATGAACCGGGAGATTATGGAAAATGCAAGTAAAAGGCTGTGCATAACGATTACATGATTGTAGCTCCGATACACCAGCCGTATTTTTTTAGAATGAAATTTAGAGAGAAATTAAAGTGTAAATGTTTGATAATTTAGATTTTGACCTAAAACATTATGAAGACATATTTATAGAATTATTTTGGTCAAATTGAATATTATTGGTCAAATTGAATATTTATTAAAGTTCTGATAAGGTTTTGCATGCAGTGGTCAAACTGAGAAATCTAATCAAATAGTTACAACGCTTGAATTGAAAAAACGTTCTTTCATAATTAAAAATGATAACGGTTACAAGAAACTCGTATCTATAACATAATAATGAGTACCACAAACCGTTGCTGGTGCTAATTTAGTAATGGTTTTTAAAATGCCGTTTTCTTAAACTGGTAACGATTGTCTAACAACCGTTGATAAGAGCGATTTTATAACGAGCTTTTGGAAACCGTTAAAATGTTTTTGATAACGGTTTGTTAAGTAGCCATTGTCACATTATAAGAACAACGGTTTTTATGGGAAACCGTTTTTCTCATTATCGCGGTCTAGGTTTCTGCCAATATTTGGAAAACGGTAATCTAAGTGTCGTTATTAAATGTATTAAACCGTTGTGATACGCTCCTTATTGATTGCCAGATTTGGCGTAGTGACGTTTTCGTATTCGTGGACTTGGTCTATAATAGGTTTAAGGTCAGTCATTTTAAAAGCTAGCCACCTACTTCAAGTACAATTTTTAGACCCATAATCATCAGTACCATATTTCGTTTTAAGGGCATCCCAAAGTTCTTTAGCAAGTGAAATGTTACTGTAAAGTTTATTGAGGCCGGGAGTCATTTAGTGAAGAAGCATTTCCTACAAGTTCTATTATCCAATTTAAAATCCATTTTAAAGTTTTCAGGGGCAATAGTATTAGTGAGAGTGTAGTCTACCCCAAGTTGACCCAAAAAGAAATCCATTTTATTAGACCACATTTCATAATCTTTATTTTCCGTCAAAGAGTTCAAGTTAAGACATGTCGGGAATAATGGGGTATGACAGAAAGAGTGTGGTAATAAGAATAGCATCAAAGGTTTGACTACTACCAGCCATAATAAAAAAGAGAGAAAATAACCGACTTTAGATTGTTAGGCGCATAGTAGTAAAGTAGTAAGTAAATAGAGGAATGATCTTATCAGGAACAAAAGTTATGGCGTGACTTAAGATCACTGTCCTAAAGTCGATTATGCCCCGTCTACTACACACGGACTCAATAGCATTCGACCCCCAGGATTACACAACCGCTGTAAACTTCGTGTATGTAAGAGTGCAGATGAGAACCGCCAAAAACTTTGCCAAGACTTCAGACTCAAAAAACACTAACAACTCATGTGAGCTTTGTTAATGTAGAATCTGGGACGAAATCCTCGAATATGATCCGCTGCCATCATGTTCTTGCAACCCTTGTTCATGTGATTCGGTCACGCATATGGATACTCAGAGGGACAAGAAACGGGTTCGGGATTTTATAATGGGGCTAGATGATCGTTTCGACATTGCTCGCTCAAAAACTCTCGGTACCAATCCCCTTCCCAATTTAAATCTTATTTATAATCGCTTGTTACAGGAGGAAGGTGTTCATAATTTTTCGCATACTCAGACCGAATCCAATCCGGATTTTCTACCTTTTGCTACCTGTACTAACACTAGCTCTCGACGAGGGGGATTATTAAACTACCCATGGCTCTAATTCTACCTCTTCCTATGACAATTTCAATTCCAAATATTTTTGCAGTGCTTGCCAACGGTCGGGACACTCGTTTAAGTTTTGTTATCGTGTCACGGAAAACTTTCACGAATGGTGGGGTGATCGTCCACGTGATCGTATTTATATCAATCCCAATGGTACGGACCTTAGTAAAGCCGTCTTTGTACCGAATGTACGTGGTCGTGCACAATATGATCGCAATAAGCAACCCAATCCCACCACTGCTCCACCACGAGTCAACATGGCTGCTGGTCAGACCTCTGAACCTGGGCAGCTCGCGTCATCGTCCTCATTTCTGCCCATCCTTGACAATGTGGATCTCAATTCCCTTACTTCAAGCGAGCTTGCTGAATTAACTCGCTTATGCCAAGCGCACAAATCCGCTCCATCCGACACAGTTCATGGTAATGTCCTTACTCCTTCTTTATCTCGTTGGATTATCGACACAGGGACATACCATCACATGTCAGGTTGTTTATCTCATTTTTCTAATATTCGTACTATTACACTGTTGTCCGTTGGATTACCAAAGGGTGAACTCACCACTGCATCAAAGTGTGGTGACATAATTTTATCACCACGGCTGACTCTAAAAAATGTTTTTTTTTTGCTCCTAATCTCTTTTGTCACTTAATATGAGTTTCTAGTCTACTGTTGGATAATTCACTTACTATACAATTTTCTCACCAAGTATGTCTTATTCAGGACCTCACCTCGAAGACGGTGATTGGTGCGGGTGAGCAACGTGAGGGATTGTATTACTTTACAGGAGTTCAGAATGAGACGGCCAAAGCATATGTGGTGGGTTCGGTTGATGTTGTTCAGTTGTGGCACCAAAGGTTGGGCCATCCTTCTTCAAACATTTCTAATTATTTATGTTTTATTACTAAACATTCTCGTTTTAGCACTCGGTTTCACAGTAAGAACTGTGACATTTGTCTTCGCATAAAACAAACGCGTGAACCATTTTCTTTAAGTTTGAATAAGGCCGACTCTATTTTTGATTAATACATTGTGACCTATGGGGACCATACTCTCAAAATAGGTTGTGTGGATCCAACTACTTTTTAACAATCGTTGACGATTTTTCATGTACTACATGGGTGTATTTAATACGGTATAATAGTGCGGTTTAACAAACTTTATTGAGTTTTTTTGCTATGATTGAAAGAAAATTTCACAAGAAAATTAAAATTTTGCGAACCGATAAAGGCACGGAGTTCAAAAATATTTTAAATTTTTTCAATACAAATGGTGTCTTTTTTCAAACCACCAACGTTGATAGGGGCGAGTTGAGCGCAAACATCGTTAAATTTTAAACGTTGCTCGTAGCCTTTTATTTCAAGCAAGCTTGCCTATTTTCTTTTGAGGAGGAATGCGTTTTAGCTATAGTTCACCTAATTAATCGCACCCCCACACCTCTTATAAACGGAAAAGCTCCATATGAGATGCTTTTTAATAAACCTCCACCCATGCACAATATTCTAATATTGGTTGCCTTTCCTACGCGAAAACCATCAATCGAACTCGTGATAAATTTGCGTCCCGAACCCGCAAATGCATTTTTGTTGGGTACCCTTTCGGCAAGAAGGGATGGCGTCTCTATGACTTTGACAATGGTTCCTAATTTGAGTCTCGAAATGTGGTGTTTGTTGAACACGATTTTTCGTATAAATCTCTTAATCTTCATGATAACGATATTATTTCAACATCATTATTACGTGACACACTTACCCCTATTGATCAAGTAGTCCTTATTACGCAAACACCCAACGACTCCTCTGTTTTATCATCTTCATCTCCCTCTGACCCGCCTAAAGACCAAACACACGCTACTAACCGTCCCTCGCCTACACCCGAGCCTACTGACCAAGGTACAACAGACCCCCAGCCCAATAATTCTCCTCAACACGAGCTCAACACATCCGAGGAACCAGTTGCAATGGGTCGTGGCCATCGCCTAAAAATTCCGAATTCTAATCTCAAAGACTTTGTTCAACCGTCGGTATGCCCTCCTCCCACTATCTCACCGCCATGACACCGCCCTCAGGTACGAAGTTTCTTATATCTCATTATGTTAATTATGCTAAGTTTTCACCTAATCATAAAATATTTTTGTCGGTCGTCACCAAAAATCACGAGCCTATGGTTTTAAAGAAGCTATGCAGGTTCCCGAATAGAAGAAACCTATGCAACTCGAAATCAAAGCCCTTGAGAAAAATAACACAAGGACTCTCGAGACTTATCCTCCAAACAAAAAGGCTATTGATTCGAAATGAGTCTACCAAATCAAGTATAATGCTGATTGAATAATCAAACGATACAAAGCACGATTAGTTGTGATGGGCAATTGATAAGTCGAAGGCGTGGATTATAACGAAACGTTTGCACCTACTATTAAACTCGTCACAGTGCGCACATTACTTGCCATTACTGCCGCCAAACATTGGACCTTACATCAAATGGACGTCCACAATGGTTTTTTACACGGAGACCTACATGAGGAAGTCTTATGAAACCTGTGGGGTAATATCCGTATAAAACCCTTTCTTTATAGGATTATAACGCAAATTTAATACGTGATTTATAGTCATAAAACGAAAAACATAATGAAACGATAAAGATCAAGCAATAACCTCCGGTCCTAGTGCAATTCGGCAATGAGAGATCAAAGTAGATCTCCTCCTAATTGTTGCACCCAAGATTGTCCGAGAAATGCCCTTGTGCTAGAATGAATCCTCTAATTGCCTTGCAATATTGAGAGGATTGGTTTTGTGAGTTTTGTTGGATGAGAGATCCGAGTTTTGAGAGGCACTTTTCTCAAAAACCCTAATTATTTTCTCCAAATGAATGATTAGGTTAAGCAAGAGAAGAGGCTCTCTTTTGTTCTCCTAATCTCGGCCAAACCGAGTGGATCAAAGGGAGGTGGGCTTCCACTTCCTCTTAACTTTAACTCGCGGTCCGGTTCATAATTCGCTAAGTGTATATGACGTGGTTTCATTATAAACTGTCATCGGTTATCGGAAATTAAGGCATCAACTAATAATACGGGTTAGTTGAATTATTAATACGTGTCCGACAAAGACAATATCGTATAATTAATTTATCCAATATACATTAATCAAATATAAATCGCTTATATTTAATTTTACGAATTAACTGCTTAATCCGCCTTAGCCATTATTATTTAATCCGTATTAAATAAAATATCTCAACATCACATTTTGACTAATTATTAGTCAAATAACTCAGACTAACTGGTTAGTCAAAATTGGCATCTACATGACTGTATTTTCATACCGTCACATCTCTCAAACGTATCCTATAGGTGTGACTTTTAGGGACCAGTTGATCACCGCCATCTGTATGACAATAACGTCAAACTTATCTAGCAAGCCAACCGTTATTGATAAACGTGGATCAAGTGATAATAATACCAAAAGTATGCCCTTTAATCCTTTTAGAGATTTATAAGTCCTTGCACTAAGCGTTAAGGACACCAGCCCCAACAAGCTCCCACTTGTCCGTACAAGTGTATGTGCAATGACGTTATCCGCACTAACTGGAGGACACAGCTCCAACAAACTCCCACTTGTCCGTACAAGTGTATGTGCGATAACCGATTCTCATATTCATTTAAAATTTCTCCCACTCAATGTAAAACAATTTGCAGATCCGGATCCGCAAAGGTCGTATTTTACAATCGATCTGTATCTAGAGTGGTTTCCCCGACTAGAGAGTAACTTAACTGATAAAACGAATCCGTATCCGAGCATGGCCATGCATTTCGATTCTGACTCCTCGAGTGGCCCCGAGAAATATCGAGTACCTGATAAAGGCTGAATATTTCCTTCAACTCGACTCCTTCCGATCTAAGCGCAGCATGAAATGACCCAGAAAAAATCTACTTGGCCCCCTGTTACGGATGACCGTGAGAAAGAAACCAAAGTCACCCAAAATCTGCCTTAGTCTCAAGAGACAGTCGATAGTCTAAAGAATCGACTCTTAGGATCACCATGGAAGTCCTATCCACGACCGGGCACCGAATGTTATAAAACATTTAGGACTCCACGTCGATGTCACAATTGTGTCCTACGAAATATCCGTATAAATCGCCTCTGTGATTGGTCAGTCAACTGGTTGACTTATGGCTCGTTGAACCCACCATCAACCAATGTCACAAAATAATTGCCAGAGTTATCAGCTCATGTGGGCAATTAAGGACTGAAAAATATAATGTTCGTTCAGTTCTCTTTGTGGTGTTCAAAAATTGTCGTACAATTCCACATGAAAAACAAAATATATAAATATCAAAACGATGATGTCGTATAGAGTACAAAAGGGAATGAATCTAATCCATAAAAGAGTACTACAACTTAGGAACACGTTTAATTCCCATGGAATTAACGTGCCCTTCATGCTTATCTTGTCGTAATGCTTTAGTGAGAGGATCTGCTATGTTATCATCTGTAGCAATCTTTTCTATCACTACTTCCTTTTGCTCCACGTAATCTCGGATTAGATGAGCTTTCCGTTGTACATGTCTAGACTTGTTGCTAGACTTTGGCTCCTTAGCTTGGAAGATGGCACCACTATTGTCGCAATAGATGGTGATCGGGTCATTCGAACTAGGCACTACAGATAGCCCATGTAAGAATTGACGCATCCATATCGCTTCCTTTGTAGCTTCAGACGCGGCATAGTACTCGGACTCAGTCATAGAATCTGCTATAACAGTTTGTTTCGAACTCTTCCAGCTGGCTGCAGCGCCATTAAGAGTAAAAACGAATCCAGACTAAGATTTCGAGTCATCACGATCCGTTTGGAAGCTAGCATCTGCGTAACCGGTTGCGCATAGCTTTTGATCGCCTCCATAAGTCAATGCCCAATCTTTAGTCCTCCGTAGGTACTTAAGAATGTTCTTGACAGCCAGCCAATGTGATTCACCTGGATGCAGTTGGAATCGACTTGTCATACTCAATGCATATGCCACGTCGGGACGTGTGCATATCATGGCATACATGATAGATCCTATTGCCGAAGCATAAGGAATCCGTGTCATGCGCTCTTTCTCTTCCGGTGTCTCGGTGCCGAGACTTGCTCAAATGCACCCTGGAGCCATAGGAAGGAACCCCTTCTTGGAGTTAGTCATCCTGAATCTCTCTAGGACTTTGTCTATGTAAGACTCTGATCGAGAGATAGCATCCATCGTGATCTATCTCGATAGATACGGATGCCTAGAATTCTTTGTGCCTCTCCCAGATCTTTCATCTGGAAATGGTTTTTCAACCATACTTTTACCGAAGTTAAGAGAGGTATGTCATTCCCAATCAGGAGTATGTCGTCAACATACAATATTAGGAAGACAATCTTGCTCCCACTCGACTTGATATATAGACATGGTTCCTCGACCGATCGAGTAAATCCATTTTCTTTTATCACTTGGTCGAAGCGATGATTCCAACTCCTTGATGCTTGCTTAAGTCCATAAATGGAACGCTTAAGCTTGCACACTTTCTTAGGATGTTCTGGCTCGATGAAACCTTCGGGTTGTACCATGTACAACTCTTCCTCCAAAAAGCGGTTTAAGAAGGCGGTTTTCACGTCCATTTGCCAAATTTCATAGTCATGAAAAGCGGCAATCGCTAAGATAATCCGAATGGAACGCAGCATAACTACGGGTGCAAAAATCTCATCGTAGTGCAAACCTGGCACTTGGGTGAAACCTTTAGCAACTAGTCGTGCTTTGTAGATATCTTTTTGACCTTCCACAGAATGCTTTATCTTGTAAAGCCATTTGCATTGAAGGGGACGAACCTTAGCAGGTAAGTCAACAAGATCCCACACGTTGTTCTCATACATGGAGTCCATCTCGGATCGCATGGCCTCAAGCCATAGCTTTGAGTCAGAACTAGTCATGGCACCTTTATAGGTTGCGGGTTCACTACTCGTTAAGAGTAGAACGTCATCTATGTCATGTTCCTCGACCATACCAATGTATATGTCTGGAGGAATAGAGACTCTTCCCGACCTCCTAGGTTCCTCAGGAATGTTAACCGCAGCCGGGATTGAAGGAATAGGTTCCTCCAATAGTTGCTCGGTACTTGGTTCTGGAATCTCCGACAGTTCGAAGGTTCTATCACTCTTTGCATTCTCGAGAAATTCCTTCTCTAAGAATGTCGCACTAGCCGCAACAAAAACACGTTGTTCGGTTGGCGAATAGAAGTAATGACCAAGTGTTCCTTTAGGATAACCTATAAAGTATGTCTTGACCGATCGCGGGCCGAGCTTATCCTCGTGTCTCCACTTGACATAAGCCTCGCAGCCCCAAACCCGTATAAAGGACAAGTTAGGGACCGTTCCCTTCCATAGTTCATATGGAGTCTTGTCCACGGCTTTAGACGGACTTCGGTTAAGTATTAGAGCAGCTGACAGAAGAGCATAACCCCATAATGAGTCAGGCAACACGGTGTGACTCATCATGGATCGAACCATATCAAGTAAAGTTCGATTTCTCCGTTCGGATACACCATTCAATTGAGGTGTTCCAGGTGGAGTTAACTGTAGGGCAATCCCACAGTCCTTTAGGTGTTGATCAAACTCGTGAGAAAGATACTCGCCACCACGATCTGAACGTAGTGTTTTAATCTTTCTACCCAATAGGTTCTGTACCCTATTCTGGTATTCCTTGAATTTCTCAAAGGATTCACTTTTGTGCTTCATTAAGTAGACATAGCCATATCTACTTAAATCGTCCGTGAAAGTGATGAAATACCTATAGCCTTCTCGTGCGGTGATTGACATAGGACCACATACATCCGTGTGTATGAGTCCTAATAGGTCAGCAGCGCGCATTCCAACACCTTTGAAGGAAATCCGAGTCATCTTACCGATGAGACATGATTCACACGTGCCAAATGATTGAAAATCAAAGGCCGAGATAGCTCCATTTTTTATGAAATGTTTTACGCGTTTCTCATTAATGTGTCCCATACGGCGAGTGCCATAGATACGTTTGATCTTTGTCACCAACCTTTAACTTTTTATTCATTACGTGTAATATTTCGGTGGTCTGATCTAAAACATAAATTCCGTTCATGGAGACTGCCTTGCCATAAATCATATCGTGTAAAGAGAAAATGCAAGTATTATTCTCTATTACAAATGAAAAACAAAGTTTGTCAAGTGCAGAAACTGAAATAATGTTTTTGGAAAGACTAGGTACATAATAGCAGTCATATAATGACAACTCAAATCCGCTAGGAAGCTGGATCACATATGTCCCCTTTGAGATGGCAGTCACTCTTGCTCCATTCCCAACACGCAGGTCCACCTCACCCTTTACGAGGGGTTCGATGTTTGAGCCCCGCACATGATTACACAGATGAGAACCACAACCAAGTATCAAGTACCCAAGTTCCGTAACTTGCGTGGTTAATCTCAATCATATGAATAAAAGTAGAAGAGAGAGAAGACATACCAACAGGTTTAACACGACCTGCCTTTAAGTCCTCATGATAAACAGGACATGTACGCCTCCAATGCCCAGTCTTGTGGCAATGATGGCACTCCATGTTTTCATTCTTGCTCTTTGTCGCGCCTGATGAGGTGCTCGACTCACCAGGCCCACTCTTACCTGAACCCGACTTCTTGAACTTCGGTTTACCTCTCGCTAGGTTTGCACGAGCTTTGCCCTTACCTTTCCCCTTGTTTGACACAACGAGAACATCCTGTTTCAAGCTCCCACTGAACTTCATGTCCTTCTCGGTGCATACGAGAAGGGAGTGCAGTTCATGTGGGGTTTTCTTCAAATCATTCATATAGTAATTCGCTCTAAATTGCGAAAAACCATCGTGGAGTGAATGAAGCATGCGGTCGATTACAATGTTCTCGCTGATGTTACAATCAAAGGTCTCGACTTCTCGACATTCTCAATCATCTTTGAGAATGTGTGGGCTAACAGGTTGGCCCTTTCGGAGTCTCGCATCAAAGAAGCGAGTGGTATGCTCATAGGTCACGATTCTCGGTGCTTTCGAGAATTCCTTGGTGAGCGTGGTGAAAATCTTGTTCGCACCATGGGCTATGAAGCGTTTATGCAAATTGGGTTCCATTGCAAAAATGAGTACGTTTTTAATCGCACCCACTTCCATACAGAAATCATTAAACTTGGTGATTTCAGCAGCTCTAGCCGTGGGACTGGGTTTGCCAGGATGGGCTCTAATAGATATTTGAGCTTCCGTCGCAGCGGCAAAGCATTCCGTAATGTCGCCTCCCAGTCCGCGAAGTTTGATCCATCATTCTTGATCGAGTGGACTGATTCATCCGATTCATGAAGATCCGAAGCCAGGACTCACGGTCCAATGTGGCACTTGGCATTGGGTTTTCAGAGAACCACCATTTGTTATTAGCGGTTTAAAAGTTCGTGATCTACTTGAAAAAGAAAGAAAAACAAGAACGAAATAAGCAACTCATCGAGGTGATTTAAGTCTATTTTAAAATTCATTTTAACGTGTAGACTCTCGCACTTGCATAATTGATCTCCCTCAAGAATGATACAAGTGATCCCAAGACTCAATTTCTGTAAATTGATAAGCCAACTGTTTAGCTAATTCTTCCGTAAGAACTCTTGGTCGATAGATTTCCGTAAATCCTATCTATAGTCCACCATGATCACAGGATCGTACGAGTGACCATAGTGTTGAGATAAAATAGGTCAATCAGTTCCAACTTACCCGACGTAGAAGGGGTCATATTATGCCTACCGACGAAGAAGGGACTCATTGGAGTTTGACCTATAAAGACCGCTCTCAATTTTTGTTTATACGAGGAAGATCCCATCAACTAAATTATAATTCATATTAAGTGAACGAATAACTAGCGTCTGCGTGAATGAATTAATTTGGGTGATGGCTTTAAAAATCGTGTGACATGAGAATGTCAATGAAAACTAACTCGTGACCTCTATATGTGTCAGTTTTCATGCAATAATTAGGTGGTTTGGTTTTTAGGCGGAATATGATGCATATTATCGTTGCGAAAAATAAATAAAAGAATGCAATACGTAAATAAAATTCTTAGTGTGGCCTATCCTAATAAAAAGAACATAAAACAACTTTGGAATCCACCGTTGGACCCGAGAAGCTTGTCTTGATGTTCCATCTTGATCCAAGTAGCGGGAGTGAGCATCCGGTCTCCATCTTTGGTCTTCTCAAAAATTACAGTTTAAAATTTACAAATATAAACCTATTTACATTCTAAATAAAAACTGTAATTAAAAGAAATAAAAATGGAGATACGAGATCTCAAAATACAACCAAGACCGTGTTCCATCATTACGGTAACACGTTCTACTAAGGCCACACTAAGTTACAACCGTTTGCAAAAATAAATAAATACGTAATTAAAAGCATTCAAATTAAATAAGAACGATAAATAAAATGCATCAACTAAATTAAATTTATTCGTGACATAATTCCGTAATTATGTTAAATTTATCCAAACCACCAAAGATAATTAAAATTATATGACAAAACCGCTTTAGTCAAGTTAATTTTAATCCGAGATAATCCGTTACTTTAAAACGTTTTAAAGTAATTTGATTGTTCGTGGGTGAACCGTTTCACTATCAAGCGAGAGCATAAAACCGTTTTATGCAAAATTGGCCGAAAGGAAAAAAAAACAAATTTTTTTTTTTTTTCTTCTGTACTGCTGTACGTGAACAGTACCAGAAAGGAAAATATATATATATTTTTTTTTTAATAAGGCAAAATGCCGAGAGCCTCAAAAGGCCCAAAAAAAACAATCGCCTTTAAAACGAGAGCAACAAGAGATCAAAACAAAACGGTTTGATAAAACACAATTGTAATTTTAATCTAATCCGTATAGAAATCAAACTACAATTGTTACATCTTCAACATATTGCAATCATTATCGGTTAAAATTACAACATGTGAAGAACGATTGAAAACAAGAGATCGAATGATCTAACAAAAATTGTGTGGCACGCATAACGATGCAAAAAAAACAGAAAAACAGGCCGTGACTTGAGGCCACACGGTTTTCAAGAATTTTTCGAGACAAAAATTTGTGCCACACGAAATTTTATGCAATCATTTTGATAGTTCTTTAACATATTGCGATGAATATCGATTACAAAACAATATGCAAAGATCATAATGAAAACAAAACAAAAGACAACATCACCGTGTATACAAGACACGGATCCCAAGGCACAAAACAACAAAAAAAACGCAGCAAAAAAAAAATAATTGCCGAGAGAAAAAAAATTTGTGCCGTGAGGATTTTAAACAAAAAAATTACCGATTCAAAATCCGTTTGATGAAAATCACATAGAAAAATTTACGTGGCCTCGCTCTGATACCACTTGTGGGGTAATATCCGTATAAAACCCTTTCTTTATAGGATTATAACGCAAATTTAATACGTGATTTATAGTCATAAAACGAAAAACATAATGAAACGATAAAGATCAAGCAATAACTTCCGGTCCTAGTGCAATTCGGCAATGAGAGATCAAAGTAGATCTCCTCCTAATTGTTGCACCCAAGATTGTCCGAGAAATGCCCTTGTGCTAGAATGAATCCTCTAATTGCCTTGCAATATTGAGAGGATTGGTTTTGTGAGTTTTGTTGGATGAGAGATCCGAGTTTTGAGAGGCACTTTTCTCAAAAACCCTAATTATTTTCTCCAAATGAATGATTAGGTTAAGCAAGGGAAGAGGCTCTCTTTTGTTCTCCTAATCTCGGCCAAACCGAGTGGATCAAAGGGAGGTGGGCTTCCACTTCCTCTTAACTTTAACTCGTGGTCCGGTTCATAATTCGCTAAGTGTATATGACGCGGTTTCATTATAAACTGTCATCGGTTATCGGAAATTAAGGCATCAACTAATAATACGGGTTAGTTGAATTATTAATACGTGTCCGACAAAGACAATATCGTATAATTAATTTATCCAATATACATTAATCAAATATAAATCGCTTATATTTAATTTTACGAATTAACTGCTTAATCCGCCTTAGCCATTATTATTTAATCCGTATTAAATAAAATATCTCAACATCACATTTTGACTAATTATTAGTCAAATAACTCAGACTAACTGGTTAGTCAAAATTGGCATCTACATGACTGTATTTTCATACCGTCACATCTCTCAAACGTATCCTATAGGTGTGACTTTTAGGGACCAGTTGATCACCGCCATCTGTATGACAATAACGTCAAACTTATCTAGCAAGCCAACCGTTATTGATAAACGTGGATCAACTGATAATAATAATACCAAAAGTATGCCCTTTGATCCTTTTAGAGATTTATAAGTCCTTGCGCTAACTGTTAAGGACACCAGCCCCAACAAAACCACCTCCGGGATTCCATTCCTCCAGCGATGGCAGGGTATGTCGTCCAAGAAAATCTCTATACGGTCTTCGCCAGGCACCTTGTTGTTGGTACGCCAAAATTCCTTCCGCCTCAACTAAGTATGGTTTTAAACAATGCCCATACGACCATTTTCTATTTTCAATATCTACATCCACGACCGAAATTCACGTCTTAGTCTACGTTGATGCTTTGGTTATTTGTGGGAATAACATCAACATGATGATCCATTTTAACCAATATCTCAGTTTATGGTTCCATAGGAAAGACCTGGGAACACTCAAATATTTTCTCGGGTTCGAGGTTGCTCGCAACAAAACCGGTATCTTTGTCTCACAATGAAAGTACGCTCTCGACATCCTTTCTGAAGCCGAATTACTTGGGTCAAAACCTGCATCGATCCCCATGGAACAAAACCACTGGTTGGCTTTGTCCACGGCTGATCTCCTTCCAGACCCACAACAATATCGACGGTTGGTAGGCCGCCTCATCTACTTATCTATTACTCGAACATAACTTATCTATTATGTCCACATTTTGTCACAATTCATGCATGCTCTCACCACGGACCATTGGAATGCCTCATTACAAGTCGTGAAATATCTAAAAAATTCCCCGGGGCAGCGCATCCTTCTTCGCTCCGATAGCAATCTTCGTCTTAACGCCTATTATGAGGTTGATTATGCTAGCAGCCCAAATAGCCGACGGTCTCTATCTGCATATCTAGCCTTCCTCGACTCATCTCCCATTTCGTGGAAGACCAAGAAACAAGCAACGGTCTCTCGCTCTTCCGCCGAACTCGATTACCGCGCCATGGCCTATACAACGTGTGAACTAAAATGGCTCAAAGGGTTACTCGTTTTTCTCAGTATTTCACACGACTAGTCCATAGAACTACATTGCGACAGTCAATCCTCTCTTTATATTGCACAAATCCCGTATTTCATGAGTGCACAAAGCATATTGAGGTTGATTTTCACCTTATACGGCAGGGGCGATTCTAGGATTCGATAGATGGAGGTGCGTAAAATTTTTTTACAACGAAAAATCGAGTTATACTTAAAAAATCTTATTTAATTGAACAAAATATATGGTGAAAGAATATTAAAAAATTTGCTCAATTGGAGGATTGAACCCATGACCATTAAGGTGAGAAAACGTATCACAAACCACTAGACCAAAATAATTTATTTGCTCCTTTACCAATCAAATTTTTATTTATTTTTGACAAAGTGAGTGCGGGTGAATCCCCTACACCCCCGTCATAACCGCCCCTTTTATACGGGACAAAATACAAAAAGGAACGATTACTCCATCTACGTCAATACAAAAAATCAGCTTGCATATTTATTTACAAAGGCACTAGGATGAACGTCATTTGAAGACTTATTATCCAAGTTGGGCGTGGTGTGTGTGTATTAGAAAGCCATGGAACTAGACGTTAATAGCACTCCGTCATTCACGTCAATGATCAGTTGCTTCCATATTTGTAATTATCTTGTGGCTGTTATTTTATTCATTCCGTAATTAGGTTGATTCCGTGAGTATATATATATATATATATATATATATATATATATATATATATATATATATATATATATATATATATATAATCGGGGTGAGGTGCGAACCGTACGAACTAGCTTCAAACCAGTTTTTTTTTTTTTTTTTTTTTTTTTTTTTTTTTTTTTTTTTCAAATACACTTTGTTTCCTTACTAGATACACCTCTTATTCAGATACATTTTTATAACATATGTAGATACACTTTTTCCACCCTAAAATTCTAGATGCACTTTTACACTTTTTTAACACTAATTTTTTTGGGAGTTTTAAGACTAACTCCGAGGTACATTTTATACTATTTACGGATACATTTTATATTATTAGCGGATACATTTTATGGAAATTGCTGCAAGTTTTAACACTAACTCTCGGATACGTTTTATATTTTTTGCGGATACATTTTATATTTTTGGCGGATACACATGACATTAAAGCTAGATACACATCTTTTCAAACCCACATACACATGTCATTAAAAGTCAGATACTTCCAGATACACATGATATAACTACTAGATACACATGTATCCCGGAGTAATACCATGTGTATCCGGGCCGATATTATGTGTATCTAGGTGGTATTTTGCGTATCCACCACCCCGCCACCACCACTGCCCTACCACCGCCACAACCACCATCACCGCCGCTACCACCACCACCGTCACCACCATTACCAAACTGATCCCCATTAACACCACACCACTACCCCGACCATGCCACAGACAACACCGGCGACATCACCGCCACCATTACCAACGCCACCCCGACGCCCCCAGGATCACGCCAGTGACCTCTTTCTGACACGTTTGTCATTGTCGTCGACACTGAATCACCACAAGGTGACCACCCATTTTCATACATAACTGCTTCCATTCGTTTTCCCTGGCGACACGCGACTGCAGCACCACCACCACTGAGTGCACCCACGCGTCACCAGACCACCTATCCCACTTACCAGCTCCTACCACAGCCCACGAGCACAACGCCACCGAGATTATTTTAAGTTTCAAAAACCTTTTAATTTAAATTATAGATCTACAAAACTGAGAAAAAAATTTCGAAAAGCTTATCGTCCTTATGACTATGTCGGAAAATTTGGAGTTTGAAATAGTCGATGACGGAAAATTTCGAAAATTTAATACCACAATGAAATGACGGAAAATTTATTAGATCTACAAAAAAATGACGAGAAATTTCAAAAATTCAACCAAGAAACCTACCTTCTCCTCCCCACACACAATCAGCGACTGCATAACCACCGCGAGACCGACACTCAGACAACGACAGAAAAACAATGGCTAATATAACCACAATCGAGGAGAAGGAAGGTGGTTTTGAATCGTTTGAAATTGCTGTTTGAGCAGATCTACATCACCAACAACCCAGGATATATGTATCACCAACAATCGCCCACATCTGGGACGTTAATGGTCGGAAGAGGAGAGTTGCGGTGGCATACATCTCCGGCGACATGAACTGTGATAAGAGATTTGAATGAAAAAAATAGGTCAAAAGTGGTGAGGCCATGAGGGTGGTGGTCGACGCGCGCCGGTGTAGTAGGAAGTCGCCGGTGGTT
This sequence comes from Silene latifolia, assembly GCF_048544455.1. Taxonomy (NCBI): domain Eukaryota; kingdom Viridiplantae; phylum Streptophyta; class Magnoliopsida; order Caryophyllales; family Caryophyllaceae; genus Silene; species Silene latifolia. The sequence goes on along the minus strand of NC_133526.1, from coordinate 101,967,375 downwards.
GGTCGTCATTGGTAGTGTCGACAAGCGGCAGTGTTGGCTGGTAAGTTGTTGTTGGGTTGAAGAAAGAGGATAGAGAAGATGAAAAGAAATGGTGGTTAGGTTTTTTTAATAATTAATCTTGATTGTCCATTATGAAAGGATGAGTGACAAATGTTTAATATTTTTGTTGGTTTGTGTGAGTAGGGCGCACCACGTGACTACGTAAGTAATTGTTTTCTTAATTTGACAGTTACTCCTTTAGTTCGTAAGTTCGCACCGAATTATAGGTTCGCACGAGATCCTATTTCTATATATATATATATATATATATATATATATATATATATATATATATATATATATATATTGACCCTCCTCCTGGTGGGATTCCAATTGTGTATCATTACTATGAAGGGGAAAATGTGGGTGGAGCAGGGCAAGCGGATGTGGATGTGGAAGCTGGTGTGGAAGCTGGTGAAGGGACAAACTATGATAATGCCATCATCATAAGTTCAGATTCTGAGGTTGATATAAATGAAGAAGGTGATGTTGGTATGGAGCAGGCTGGGGGGGGGGGGGGGGGGTGGAGATTCAGATTCTTATCCCAGTAGTTGGATGGTGTTTCAGGGGGATCTAGGGAATACGTCTGATGAATCTTCTCTATTCCATCATAGCTCTGCTATAAATTTAATTTCAAGCTCTGAAGACAATACTGAGGTGCAGGGTCCAAGGGTACAACCTAATACTGAGTTGTGTCTGACTGTTGGGACTCAGGAAGGTGGGATGAAGGAGGGTGAAATAGAAGGAGGTGCTGATTCAACAAAGACTGAGGATAGATTGGATCTCTCTGTGGTTCCCATGGCTATTATACGCAAGGACTTAGAACTGGAAGCTGCTTCAGCATCTGTAAAACCTTTGGTCGAGGTGTTAGCAGCTGGTAAGGGTAAAGCTGTTTTGGATTTGGAAGGGCAGGGTGACAATATGGGCAATGATGGAGTGGCAGTTACCCAGATGAAGTTGTTTGATGTTCCAGTCTATGGGAAACCGTCATCGACTCTGATTGCTGCAATGGATGGTGAGAAGAAAGGTTCAAGTATTTCTGACAGTCTCATGGGGACAGCTGATTGTTATCATAAATCTAAGTTTTATGAGGAATACAAGGATGCTATTTGTGCTGGGAAAAAGAAGAAGTGCTGCACACAGGTGGATGATTTACTCATTCCTAAAGACATGACTATTGGAAAGGCAAAGGCATACTTAATTCACCTTGCTAAAAAAAGGTGGCCTGATGGAAGAACTTGGTCTGGTGTGCAGGGAGGAGGTGGATTTCGGATGGGAGTGACTGATATGGAGATAGAAGTCTCCTTTGATTCTTCAGTAGCTGGTACAAATGACGGTTTTGCGGAGGTTGGACCATCTCAACCTCCTCCGTTTCCATGAAAGGTCTCATCTGGAATTGTAGGGGTATAAAAAATGCGCTTGCCCCTACAATTCCCAAAACAAGAGCGCTGTTAAGTAGTACGTATTATGATTTTGTTTTTCTTGTTGAAACTAAGTGTAGTGTAAGTTGTATTGGCCCTTTGTTTAGGCCTTTTGGTTTTTCGAATAATTTTGGAATAGATGCTAATGGCAGTGCTGGGGGGTTGTGGGTAGGATGGAGAAATGAAGCAAGGTTTAGCCATGTTTTGTCTTGTAATAATTTTATCGTCTTGTTAGTAGAAAAATGTCAAGGACGATTATGGTACTTGGTGCTTTTTTATGGTTCTCCTTATTGTAACCAACGGCGGCCAGTTCTTCAGGAACTTGAAGATTGCCTTCAGAAATTGATATACCCATTCTTAATTGTGGGTGATTTCAATCAAGTCGAGTATCAAAGTGATAAGTTGAGTTCTAGTAATAGAACAATAACGGGAGCTTATGACTTCAATATTTGGCGGATCACGAATCAATTGGTGGATATACCCTTCAAAGGACCACGATATACTTGGTGTAATAATCGGAAAGGAAAGAAAAGAGTGTATGAAAGAATTGATCGTGCTCTTGGATCGAAGGATTGGCTCTCGGTCTTTCCTAATACCGGAATCAAGCACTACCCAATACAAATCTCGGATCATGCTCCGATTGAGCTTGATCTTCAATTGATTCAAAATAATAAGCATAAGCCGTATAAGTTGGATGCATGGGTTTTAGAGTATGACGAATGTATTAATATTATTAAGGAAATTTGGCGACATCAGATTTGGGGGACACCTAGTTTTCGAGTAGCAAGGAAATTATCAAGGGTGAGGCTTCGGGTTAGGAAATGGGTTTTGGATAAGAGAATGGAATGGAAACTGAAGTGGGATGATTTTGATAATACCTTAGAAAAAGGTATTGAGATTGCTATTAATAATGGTAATGACGAGTTATATACAAAAAAAATGAAGAACTGCGAGAATTTGCAAAAGCATCGGCGGTGTTTTGGAAACAACGTGCTAAGTTAAAGTGGATGGTTGATGGAGATACGTGTACTAAATACTTCTTTAATTGGGTTAAGGGACGTGCGGGTCGAAACTACATTCTAGGTGTGAAAGATAATACGGGTAATTGGGTTTATGACTCTCAAACTTCGGGGAGTATGTTTCATGATTACTACTTCTCCTTGTATAACCCAGTTTCAAGGGTGGATGGTGAATCTTGGAACGGAATGATTGAGTCATTCTTGAGTAATGTTCAACAAACGGTGCAAGGTGATGATGGTGATATGCTTTCTCGTCCGTACACAGCTAAAGAAGTGCGGACGGCGGTGTTTCAAATGGGATCATATAAGTCCCCTGGGCCTGATGGGATTCCACCAGTTTTTTATCAAAATTGTTGGCATATCATCAAGAGGGATATCACGGAGGCGGTTCTCTCTGTCCTGAACTCTGGGAAAGTTTTACAAGAAATGAATAGGACTTTTATATGCTTGATCCCGAAATGTGATAATCCAGAAGGTGTAGGTGATTACCGTCCTATAAGCATATGCAACGTTTTTATGAGGATTGTCTCTAAGTGTATTACGAACCGTTTATCAAAAGTGATGAAATATTTGGTAGGGGAGTTCCAGAATGCCTTCATTTCGGGAAGGCAAATTTTAGATAATGTTTTATTAGCTCATGAAGCTATCCACAAAATCAACTCGCATAAGAGAGGGAAGCATGGCCGATATGCTTTTAAAGCAGATATGAGTAAAGCATATGATCGTGTAAGATGGGATTTTCTACGGGCTGTCTTAGAAAAGTTTGGAATCCCATCCAGAATGGTGAAGTTGATCATGATGTGTGTTTCTTCGGTCTCTTATCAGGTTCTCTTTAATGGAGCCCCTTTGAGATTATTTAAACCGTCTTGTGGTTTAAGACAGGGAGATCCTTTGTCGCCTTATTTATTTGTCCTTTGTATGGAGGTGTTGTCTCTGAATATTCTGGATGCGCAAAAGAACGGGCTCTTGAAAGGTATTACTCTGTGTCGAGGGGTGTAGGCTTTATCGCATCTGTTCTTTGCGGATGATGCGGTGTTTTTTCTTCATGATAATAACAATTCGGCAAAGTCTTTAAAGACCATCTTGGACAATTACTGCAAGGTCTCGGGACAAGTCATGAATGATGATAAGTCAGGTATCCTTTTTAGTCCTAGTACTACGATGCTTAAGGCAAGAAATGGGATGAAGACGTTAAAAATAAAAGGGAAGAAAAATCTTGGAAAATATTTAGGATTGCCTACTGAGTTTCAAGGATCTAAACATGTGCTGTTTAAGAGCCTGGTCGACAATGTCATGAAAAGAATTTCCTCTTGGAATGGGATTTTTCTATCATCAGCTGGAAGGCTTACCCTTATTTCCTCTGTCCTCTCAAATCTCTCCAATTATGTTCTATCGGTATTTAAAATACCGGTAAGTGTGTCTAATAAGATTAATTCCTTATTAGCACATTTTTGGTGGGCGGGTGTTAAATCAGGGAGGTCTATTCACTGGTGTAGTAAGAAGTTCCTAAGCTTGCCAAAACGGGAGGGAGGATTGGGAATTCGAAACATTGAACGCCTGAATCAAGCATTGTTAGCTAAACATGGGTGGAGAATTTTATCAGATTCGGGATCCTTTTTCGCAAAGGTTTTTCGTAAAAAATTGCTTAAGGAAGGGGCGATTACAGAGTCTTTAATGATGAATTATGGTAACAACTTGTCATGGGGGGCAAAAAGTATTCTACATGGACTGACTATGGTACGACAGAACATAGGATGGAAACCTGGTCTCGATTCAAGTTTGAATGTGTGGGTTAATAATTGGGTGGGAGGACAATGTCCGGAACCACATTGGCGCGTCTTGGATGCGGAATTCGTGGAGATGAGGAACATGATGATTAAGGACTTGACTATGAGTATGGCTGATGGGAGAAGAGCTTGGAATGAAGTTTTTGTCAGACAAATTTTTGAGGAAGAAAGTGCACTCTTAATCTTATCTAAGCCTTTTTGCAATTCGCAAATAAGGGATGAGGTGTATTGGCTTCATTGCAACGATGGTGAGTATAGTGTAAAGAGTGGCTATGGTGTTATATTTGAGGATTTTATGGATCGACGAGGATCGGAAAAAGACAAGGCAAGAATAGGGGAGGATTTACGCTTGTTTTGCAGGCGAAGGTTATGGAAATTGCCGGGGCCTCAAACATGGAAAATTCTGGTCTGGAAAATTGTTACAAATACTCTTTCGGTAGGAAAAAATTTTAGGAAAAGAAATATTGAGATTGCCGCAAATTGCAAGCTATGTTTGACAAATGATGGGATCGGAGCATGGAAATGATGGAACATTTATTTCGTGACTGTCCTGTGTCACGAAGATTATGGGCTTGTTCAGAGCTCGGAATACGTGCTGAATTGGGCTCACATTTGGATATTACGAAATGGATAATTGAATGGATTTCGTATTTAGGAAATTTGGAAGGTGGAGAGGTTCGGGTGATACGGTTTGTGGCAATGATTTGGTGTCTATGGAGTGTTCGAAATAAAATACTCTTCCAAGGTCTGACCTTCCATCCGCTAATGTTCTATAATTTATGGGCGCATTTGGTTGGGACGGCAGATCAAGCGATGAAGGCGAACGATAAGGAAATACTCAATACAATGGTTCCTTCCGGTATTTCAAGAACTGATAGTGCGCTGTGGATCAGAGATAGTAACCCGGTTTGTATTGTGGGTGAAATTAAAAATTGTGACTATGTAAGGGTTATGGTGGATGCTGGGTGGAGGGGGATGGAGAAAGCAAGGATTGGTTGGGAGGGTATACTAGGGAATGGGCAAAGATGTTGTAGTGAGGTAAGAAAGATTAGAGCGGAATCACCTTTACAGGCCGAGGGATTGGGGGTGTTAACGGTTATGTTATGGGCTCAGCAACAAGGCATACGTCACTTAGAGATCTCTACGGACTGCATTTCCATTGTCTACCAGCTAGCTGGGATCGAACGTACGCATCATCTCCTTAAAGCGCTACTAAAGGATGTGTTGGAGGTTGCCGCTTCTTTTCATTGTTTAGCTATTAGTTTTATTCCTAGATCGTTTAATAAAACAAAGACATGGTCTTGTATGTGAATGGATGGATAGTTAGTGTGCACACTTTCTTTACAACCAAAAAAAAAAAAAAAAAAAAAAAAATATATATATATATATATATATATATATATATAGCTTGTAATCTCTCTTGTAATACATATAACTGATAATCAATACAATTGTTTATATCTTGCTATCTTTATTTTCCAATAGAAGAAAGACCCAAATTTCTTCAACCGGATCTTCAGCAAAAAGTTTCAGGTTTTCGACCTGTAAAAAAATGTGTCGTATGGGAATGTCGATGTTAGTCAAACCCGTCAAAATCTTAATTCGAAAGAAAACACGTCGAAAATCAGTTTGAATGTGGGACTCAATTATCTTTTAGCCGCTTGATCTATTCACATTATTCATGAACTGGAAAATTAAACGGAACTTAGTAATTCCCTCCTATCTGAGAGCGATGCATCACAAAAGGTAAGACAAAGAGGGAATACATTTCCAATAACCATGTTTGTTGATCTTTGGACTTTGGTTAATGACAAAACAATACTCATGATTGTCTCGTAATATTGGGCCAACTAGGTAATCATAAACTCCCAAGTTAATGAAAAAAAAATCTACTAAAACCAAGCTTCCTCTAACACCAAAACATAGGAGAAACGGTCTCCATCTCTCACTAAGACTGCCTCTCACTAATGTAGAATGAATGAGAGAAAATTTGAAACAACAAAGAATTTGTGTTATTGTATTATGATAACTTGTTTACAACCCTGATTCTTTGGATTCTTTTGCTATGTATAGAATTCTTTTAAGCTAATCATATTAGTCATCTAACCTTATGATGTTTGTTCTGTTTGTAACAAACATTTAACTTCTTTTGTTAAATAACGGTTATAGGGCAGCCAAATGAATTTGGGAGGCCCTGTTCTACCAGTAAGTGGATTATAGATGGTATAGTTTTTGAGCATTTAGTTAAAGTTTTTGAGTTTTGTTTTAAAAATTATGAGTTTTATTAGAAAGTTTTTGAATTCATTCTTTTCAACATAAAACTAAAAAATTACAATATAACTCAAAAACATTACATATAAGCTCGGAAAAATTTGAGTTTTGACGTCAAAAAACTGAAATGTAACTTTTGAATTTTATAAAGCTCGAAAAAAATACACAAAAACACAAATATATATGGAGTCTGATGTAATACATCCGATGTATAATCCTTTTTCTCTTGTTCTACGGACCGAATGGAGGCCACATATTAAAAATACACTCTTTAAAAAAACTATGAAATAATATATCAAGTGTTAGATGAGGTTCCTAAATATATTTATTGCATTGAAATAATGGGAAAGTAGCAAATAACCCCCAAAGGTTTAGTCTTATGTGCAAATCACCCCCATAACTTACATTATGTGCATATTAGCCCCACAAATTTACCCTATGGTGCAAATCAATTCTACTATAACTTTTTTGTGTTATTTCAAGTATGAAAATTGAATTAATATAATTAATTAACATTATATAACTTGAATATTAATACTAACTGGTTTTAAACCCGTGCAAAAAATACACAGGTCATATTGTCGTAATAGCAGGCGCTATAACTGGATATAGGAGTTAAATAGTTTAGTATTTAAAAAATCTATACTCACTATGCTAAATATTTTATTTATGATACATACTTTTTAGTGTTTTATGAACCTGTGGTGGTGAAAATAATTGGCGCGAATTCACATATAATAAAAAAAAATACCCATTCATCAACATTAAACGTATATTCTTCGATTTTTGTCCTTCATTAATTTTCAACCAAATACGTCTAGTTTTTTTTTTTATTATTATTCTTCTATTTTTTTAATTTTCCAGTGTTTATATGCATTTTTCATAAACTTTTTATTAGTTTTCTGTAATTTAAAACTTGAAACTTGTTTTATTTCCAAGTCGATGATTAATTTTAATTTTCCAATCTAATTTTACATGTTCCTAATGTATTTGTAATATTTCAACAAATTATCATTTTTATGCATGGTTTTGATTGTATGTATTTTGATTAGGGTTGATAGTGGTGGAGGAATAGGATAAAGTGTAATGTATTTAATTCAAGAAGGTAGGAAAAGACGTAATTAATTAATGAAATTGGGAGAGAGAGTTATTAAATGTGTATTAAGAACATGGGGGGCCCTACTTATATAAAACATTTTTTCAAGCCCTAAAATCACTAGCCAATGGAAAGCATAAAAAAACACTCATCTTTTATACTATGTAAATTCGTTAAAACTCAATTTTACCCTCCTCTTATCACTGTACCACGACATGCCTCCCTCCGACCACCATATTACTATCCACAACACCTATGTCCGACCACCACAAAACTGAGGTCAGTTCAAATTCACTACCAACCACCAAGAAGATTTCTTCCATACTCTCGTGACCACCAGTACCAGGGCCGCCCCAGAGGGTGTTCAATCCGTACGATGGAACAGAGCCCCCAATTTTAACGGGCCCAATTATTAGTGAAGCTACTATATGGTGATATATACTACTTCACGTATATATTAATCATAAGAAGTCTTGTAGTGCAATTGGTAAGGTAGGCGCCCCACTTTCCTAGCATTCTTGGTTTGACTCTCACTAGCTGCAATTTTGAACTTTAATTTGCTTTTGAAAATGATATAAAATAAGCCTCTGCCAAGGCTCGAACCTGCGTCGATATGAGAAGTTGTGATACATTACCGCCAAGATACTTACAATTGATTGTATTTGAAGATACAAAAGTTTATTTATACCACATAAAGGGTCTTTTTTATCACCCAATTAAAATAAAATGTTTATATTTTTGTATAAAAAATTAAATGCTTATTTAAAAATTCTTATATTTTGTTAAAATATAAAGTACGCTAATAATTAAGGCCTTAAGGGGTCTATCGTATAAATCTCGCACAGGGCTGCCAAAATGTCGGGGACGGCCCTGACCAGTACCACCATCCCATCCTAATCGAAACCGACCCAGCAACATTAACTACCATTCCTCAAATCCGACCACCTATAATTTACCCACAAATCCTTCTCCCCGGTCATTGAATAGATTGGAAAGAGGGATGGTGTTTATTGTGGCGGAGTCGGATTCAATGGTGATGGGTCTTACGTGAGGGTGATTGTTCTATTCTCCCAAAATATATGGCGTCGACATTGTGTGGATGTGGGTCGCTAGGTGATGGTGGAGGCATGTTACGTGGTTGCGATGTAGTAGGCTCTAAAGGGTTCTATCATAGGTGGTGGTGAATGTAAGTTACGGCCGTCGCACTTGTAGGTGGGAGTAGCAGTAGACCAAAGAAGAAACTTTTAGGACTTTGGGAATTAAAGGTGAAGGGTGGGAAGGGTAGATTAGTCCATAACCAAATTTTTAAAAAATGGGAAAACGAAATGGTAAAAAGTAAAGAGTAATATATTTAACTAGGTTAAAACCCGTGTAAAGTTGCACGGGCATATATATTTGTTTTTGGCTAAAACATAATTTAAACCTAATTTTTTAAAATCTATATAACAGTGTACAAATTTGGTACTCCCTCCATCTCGATCAATAGTTATATATTGCTTTTGGCACAAAAATTAAGGAAAGAGAAATGGGTGGATTTGGACCACACAAAACCTATAGCCCCACATGTACATTGAAAGATGCCCACAAAAGATGACCAAATAAGGAAATAAATAACTATTCACTAAAACACCCAAAAAATGGAAATAGATAACTATTGACCGGGACGGAGGGAGTATAATCTAATCATAAAAGATGGAGGATAAAATAAAATTGGATACTGTATTGGAATCTGGATCACCAAATATAATCATAATTGTTCGACACAATTTTACGCTATGGTATAAACATAACGGGTAGTCCATTATGAAGAAAATCTATATATCGCAAATTTGTGCATGGAGTGTTGACCATAGGTGATATATACTACGAGTATTTTTTTGTTAATTTACCAACTAAGTTAGTCCATTCAAATGAATTTCATACACTTGATTAAAATATACCTCACATATATTAAAAAAAAACATATGAAATTCATTTGAATGGAGGGAGTATAAAATTGTCTGTCTAAATCAACAACCACGTTATCTTCCCTATTACCTTTTTTTTTTGGTTCAACGAAGCGCGCACTTAGTCTCACTACAATAGAGTATTAGACATAAATTAAAGGATCTTGATTGCAGCGATAATTACTGGTAGATACATACCGGAAGTAGTCATTGAATTTGATGAAGAAATTTCATAAGAACAATTAGATGATGAACCCTAAAAGCTTTGCCTTGTCCTGCCTCCCTTAATCCCCAATTCTCTTTCAGTGTGTTTTCCTTATAAAAATTGGATTAACCACAAACAGGTGTGGTTTATATAAGCAGGTGGCAGGAGGGGCTAATTAGGTAAGTGGACCCATTATGTTAACGGCCTGTAAACGTTAACCGTAATCCACTAATACCATTACTCCCACTAAAAACCCGAAATATTATATTTAGCCGTTATCAATTAAAGTGACTGACACCAGTAATTAGATCCACATAACAGAGAATTAATTCGGAACCTATACGGGCTCAAATAATTCTTACATTCTCCCACTTGGACCATATTACTGACCGAAACATAATGTCATGCATAAGTAGAATCATAAGGTGGGCTGAAGGCTAAATGAACTCATAATGGGTTTATCTTAATTACCCTGATCACTTCCAAACAACCGGTTGAGTCATGGCGAAGACACTACTATACAAGAGAAGTGGCCCTTCCACGTACTACGGACCGATCATTTAGAATAATCAGTCTGTACAAGAAGAAAATATAATCCCCGATAATGTCCTTGGGGAAAAAGGACTACTTCTATTAATCGTGCAACATCAACAATGTATACAATAACAATAATACGATACAGAAACTGTTCGGAAATCATCATCATAAGAAAACATAAGTTGATTAATCAAAACATAAGTGTCATCATTACAAAATACTAGCAGGATCCAACATAAATGAAAAGCCTTAATGATTAGCCTCCAGACCCATATCAGTAGCATGCTTCAAAAATGTCTTTGGAGGTAATCCCTTAGTCAAAGGATCTGCTATGTTAGCACTAGTCATGATGTGCTCAGTTGACACCGTGTTTTTCCGAACTTCCTCCTTAACTGATAGGTACTTCATTTCCTTGTGCTTTATTCCTTTAGAGTACCTATCATTCTTCGAAAAGAAGACAGTTGCGGCATTATCACAGTTAATTTTCAGCGGCCTTGCAACAGAATTCATAATGCTAAGCCCTGAAAGAAAGTTTTGCAACCATAAAGCTTGAATAGTAGCCTCAATGCACGCTACAAATTCAGCTTCCATAGTGGATGGGGCGATAATTGTTTGTTTAGCACTCTTCCAGGAGATTGCTCCCCCAGCCAAAACAAACACGTAACCAAAAGTGCTTTTTTCTTGAGTCCACACATCCTCCAAAATCTGAGTCAGCGTATCCAATAACCTCAAGCTGATCAGTATTTCTGTAAGTGAGCATTTTGTTCCGTGTTCCCTTTAAGTACCTTAAAACTTTCTTAGCCGCGCTCCAATGACCCATTCCAGGGTTGTACTGATATCGACCCAACATACCTACTGCAAAACTTATGTCAGGTCTTGTACAGACCTGTGCATACATTAAGCTTCTAACCAGAGATGCATAAGGAAAGTCTTTCATGGCATTTCGTTCTAGTTCAGTCTTAGGACACATACTTAAGCTGAACTTATCCCCTTTCTAAATAGGAACATCATTGGAATTACATTTTACCATGTTAAATCTTTCTAAGACCTTCATGATATAGGCTTTCTGAGAGAACCCTAATGTCCTTTGTGATCCGTCTCTAGATATTTCCGCCCCGATCACATAGGACGCCTCCCCCATATCTTTCATCTCAAAGTTGTTTGATAGGAAATCTTTAGTTTGACGTAATAAACCCAAATCACTGCTCGCGATAAGTATGTCATCGACATATAAGACCAAAAATGCAAACTTACTCCCACTGATCTTCAGGTATATACACTGATCAACAGTGTTTTCTTGAAACCCAAAGGAGGTAATGGTATTATGGAACTTAATATACCATTGCCGAGAAGCTTGGTTAAGCCCATAAATGGACTTCTTTAATATACAGACTTTGTCCTCTTTGCCATCAATAACGAAGCCTTCAGGCTGAGCCATGTAGACTTCCTCTTCTAAACTCCCATTCAAGAATGCCGTTTTCACATCCATTTGATGTAGCTCTAAGTCAAAATGAGCTACTAAAGCTAAAATGACCCGTAAAGAATCCTTCTTAGAAACTGGAGAGAAGGTTTCATTATAGTCAATGCCTTCTTTCTGATTAAAGCCTTTAGCTACCAGTCTGGCTTTATGTCGTTCAATGTTACCTAAGGAGTCACGCTTGGTCTTAAAGACCCACTTGCAGCCGACAGCCTTCTGACTTACTGGTATTAATCCATAGACTCCATCTCTTCTTTCATGGCATTAATCCATTTGTCGGAATCATTACCGTTCATAGCTTGCGAAAACGTAACCGGATCATTATCTACACTTATGTCAAATTCACATTGTTGTAGATACACTTCATAATCATTTGGAATAGTTGACCTTCTTGGTCTTGTGGACCTCCTTAATGCTATTTCAGGTGCTGTATCTATAACATCATTATTGGCGATAATTTTATTCTGGAGTGGAGGATCATCAAGATTAGGTTCCACTACATTGATTGGATCAATTTTATCATTATGTGGAACTTGTAAAATAGGTGTCGGCAGCACATGAACCGGAATGGCTACCCTAACCTCATTAACGACGACGTCTCGTACTTGATCACTCCCACTTGTCTCACCGTTTTCAAGGAATTTGGCATTTCCGGTTTCAACAGTTTTGGTGCTGTTTGAAGGACAGTAAAACCTATACCCTTTGGACTTTTCTGGATAGATGATAAAGAATCCACTAATGGTTCTAGGATCAAGCTTCCTTTCATATGGATTATAAATGCGTGCCTCTGCTGGGCATCCCCATACAATCAAGTGTTGAAGACTCTGTTTCCACCCTTTCCACAGTTCAAATGGTGTCTTTGAAACTGCCTTACTGGGAACCCGATTTCCAACATACACAGCAGTCATAAGGGCATGCATCCACAACTTTATAGGTAGATTGGTATTACACATCATTGTCCTTACAGCCTCTAATAGGGTTCGATTACGCCTCTCAGTAACACCATTCATCCAAGGAGAACCAGGGGTTGTGTACTGAGGGACAATACCCAAACTTTCAAGGAGTTTTGCAAATGGACCAGGATGTTGTCCTGATTCATCATATTTGCCATAATATTTACCACCCATATCTGACCTTACGATTTTCACTTTCTTTCCTAATTGCCTTTCTACCTCTTTATTGTAAATCTCTAAAGTGTTTACTGATTGAGATTTTTCATGCAAAAGGTAAAGATAACAATAACGTGAATAATCATCGATAAAAGTGATGAAATATTTCTCTCCGCTCATGGAGGGAACATCAAACGGACCAATATGTCTGTATGTATAATTTCCAAAAGAGTAGTGCTTCTTGTGGACCCTTTCTTGGTGTGTTTGGTTTGCTTACCCTGAATGCATTCAACACACATCATAAAATCCGTAAAATCAAGAGAAGGTAGTATATTGTCCTTAACCAATATGTTCATCCTCTCTCTTGAAATATGGGCCAATTGTTTATGCCATAAGAAGGAGGAACTTTCATTAGACCTTCCACGTTTCGAACTAAAATTATTATGCAGAGAAATATTATGAGAAACAAAAAGAGATTATGAAAACAATTTATCTAAATAAATACGATACATTCCGTTTTCCAAAATCCCAGAACCAATAAAAATATTGTCTTAAAACATACTGAAACAACCTTGTCCAAAACTTAATCTAAAACCATCGTTATCTAACTTAGAAACTGAAACTAAATTGCGCCCGAAGGAGGGAACATAAAGGGTATCCTCCAAATTCAACTTAAATCCAGTGCTTAATTCCAAGCTAAACCTTCCAATGGCTTCCACATAGGCTTTATTTTTATTCCCCATGTATAAGGAGGCCTCATTTGGCTTTATGGTTCTTGTCGTAAGGAATCCCTGCAAGGAATTCGAAACATGTACAATTGAGCCTGAATCTAGCCACCATGTATTAGAAGGAACTTCAACATAATTTGATTCGATACATATTAAAGCCAAAGGCTTACCCTTCTTTTTGAACCAATCTGACGCTTTATGCAATCTTTCTGAAAGTGCCCAGGTTTCTTACAGAAATGGCAACTTTCGGTCTCCTGCCTCTTAATATCCTTCTTCATGCTAGATGCAGTCAACTTCTCAGAAGGGCTAGACTTCATGCCCTTTCTATTTCCAAACTTACATTTAGATTTCCCGCTTACATGATGCACATGATGTGCCTGGGACAAGCCACCATTCCTACTTGAGGCATCAGCCTCATCTTTATGTTTGATTCTTGCTGCTTCCTGAACCAGTTTATTGGTTAATTCATTAACACTCAAAATTTCCTTAACGGTGTTGTAATGAAGATGGAAAGCATCAAACTTATCAGGCAGAGAGTTGATGATAAACTGGGCGAGGAACGGATCCTCAACCTTCATGCCCAGTTTTCCCAACTTAGCTGTCAGATTCGTCATATGCAACACATTTTGCTGCATGGTGGTCACATTCTCATTATACTTAGAAGTGGTAAGTTCAGACATAAGCCTTCCAACTAACGCTTTATCGGTAGTCTGAAAGCGTTCCTTAATGACTTACATGTACTTACTGGTTGTGTCACAGCCTGTCTCCGAAATGGAGGACTTAATGTTTGCTGTAGTGGTAAGACGCAAAAACTTTAAGCAAAGACTATCAGATTTCTTCCACCAGTTATACTCATCAAGTACCTCTTTACTCGCACCATTAGCTGGTTCAGCTGGAGCTGTCCCAGTAAGCACTTGATCAAGTTCAAGGATCCCTAAATAGAACTCGAGATGCTCTTTCCATTCCGAGTAATTAGTATCATCAAGTTGTGGAACTGTTTGGACACAGTTATTGAGGGAGCTTTGCAACGGTACTATATTATGAACAATGCTCAGAATATTAGGCTTTGAGTTTAACACACAATATCAATTATCACTAAGACTTGAAACTTAAATAAGCAACTCATAAACATTCATCAAGCAAGTATAATATCAGTGGACAACCTACGCATGCTTAATTACATAATCGAGTATACTCTCCCTAATGGGTGTTTCACTTTAATGTCAGGTTACCTGTGGGTAAAACCTTAATACAAGTTACTTTACCCTCATTAGTTGCTTAGTCATATATTCACTACATAATTTGAGTCCACTGTGGTGAACTTCAACCTAATGTGAATGTCCAGTACGATTCCATTTTAAGACCTGGTCGCGTACGAGATGAAATCACTGTGGTGAACTTCAACTAGTCATAATGCGAAGGTCTCTTTCATTCGATACCAAAACGATATATATATATATATATATATATATATATATATATATATATATATATATATATATATATATATATATATATATATATAATGATTAGTATGTATGCATACAACAATAATATAATTATAAGGTTATGAGAATTTATATGGACTTTCATTAGCATGTTAACATTAATACCATACGAGCATACATAATCAATCATAAGGTATCGAAAAACTATAATGCGTCAAGAAAACTATTCAGCCCGGAAATTAGTCGATAGACTATTTCTACAGAAACTTCAAACGCCAAGTGTAGACGATCGACTATGGAGTCAAACGCATAAAAAGCGGGTATTGCCGTTGAAAATTTTCGGTCCAGGGTTGCAGTGTGCACGTAAGATCTTATAATTAACATAATTTATGCGAAAAAACTCTAATAATTCGATTATGGGTCAGCGAAAATGAGAGGCAGAGATCCCAGGCAATAATAAAAAACAATCATAAAACCCTAAAATTCATTGATTATGGGCAGTGGAAACAATATAACATAAGGGGTTGATAATAGGAGTTAATCATCATTGAAACATCATGGGTATGTAAAAAATCATGAATGAAAAAGATTATATCATTCAGGAACTCGGAATTAAAATGGCAATCAGAACCAAGCTCTGATACCAGATATTAGACATAAATTAAAGGATCTTGATTGCAGCGATAATTAATGGTAGATACATACCGGAAGTAGTCATTGAGTTTGATGAAGAAATTTCTTAAGAACAATTAGATGATGAACCCTAAAAGCTTTGCCTTCTCCTGCCTCCCTTAATCCCCAATTCTCTTTCAGTGTATTTTCCTTATAAAAATTGGATTAACCACAAACAGGAGTGGTTTATATAAGTAGGTGGCAGGAGGGGCTAATTAGGTAAGTGGACCCATAATGTTAACGGGCCTGTAAACGTTAACCGTAATCCACTAATACCATTACTCCCACTAAAAACCCGAATTATTATATTTAGCCGTTATCAATTAAAATGACTGATACCAGTAATTAGGTCCACATAACAGAGAATTAATTCGGAACCTATACGGGCTCAAATAATTCTTACATAGAGGAGAGGGGGATTCAAACCTGGGACCTATTATTCCTAATGCCTTCGTGTTAACTCTTAACCAATAAACTAAGACATCTCGCTAAAATTGTTTGTGCTAGTAAGCAAACCCATGACCCTATCACCTATTTCAAAACCATTCTTCATTTTTCATAAACTCTTAAAGAGAAAACGAAGTAAATAATCCTATGTAATTAGAGTGATACATGAAAAAGTTTCTTCATTTTTCATCTTTGGCAATTACCTTTAAATCATATGTCACCATACATAATACTAATTCAGCTACCAACACAAAAAGTCGTTCTAACCTCTGAAACATGCGAGTTAATTAGCTTTATTAGCTTTATTAACATATACGATCAATTAGCTAATTAGTTTATAAGAGTGATTGTGGGACGACCACATGTCTAGCAGTTCCGCTATTTTAGTTTGATATAGATATCGGCCAAATAAATTCAATGGAGGTAAATTTCACCAAGAGTTAAAGGTATGGGGTTAATTTGCGCTTACTAAAAATTATGGGGGTGAAATGCACATATCAATAAACCTTTTGGATTCATTTGCTACTTTCCCCTTAAAATAATACATGAAGACATTTACATTGTTTTAGACACCATGAGTATTTATGTTGTACATATTTGTATTGAAATCTATATATCATTCTTGGAACCTGTAACATCCACTTCTTACCCAGCCAAGTTAATGGGAGGATGTTACAATCTCGGTTTCCCGATGCGGTAAATCGGAGTTGCAATTAAGAAACATTTAATATAAAGAAAGTATTTATTGAATTACATAACCATGGATGTAAAATAAAGAATACAAGTCATACTAGTACGACTCTCTAAAGAAGACTATGTCAACTATCTCATGCCGACTCGAGTCCAAGTCTGAAGCTCGCCGCGTCTCCCGCGTGACACCAAATCAACCTATACATGACTGCTCCCCATATGATCGGAAATATCATATGGATCGACCACTACAAAATAAACACGGGAACCTGACGGAAAAATTCCATAAATAACACGCTTTATCCGTCAGAAATGCGGGCTCCTGACGGCTGACGGTTTTTCCGTCAGGAATTGGCGTCACTACGATTCGTCACGAAAAACAGGTTCCTGACGGTGTTTCCGTCAGGGTTTTTTTCCTACTGACGGCTATTCCGTCAAAGCCCTCATCTAGGATGGGCTAGAAAGTCAACAGATGTCGACCTTTCTAACGGAAAAACCGCCAGGAAATAATGGAAAATTCGTCACAAAAGTCAACACTCTATTGACTTACTGACAGAATATCTGTCAGTGTTTTTGACAATCCTGACCGTTGTTCTGTTAGAGAAGTCAACAGAATGTTAACTTTGCTGACGGATTTTCCGTTCGAAAAAATTAAAGGCAGTGGCTGGAAACAACACCTTGCTGCCACGCCACAATGCCCATTTTGCATTGTTTTAAACCAAGCGAATACAACCAAAACTGCAATAAACCATATACAACCGTCGACAGCGAAGCGGGAATCCATTTTCATGTCGATCGCAAGAGCGGGAATCAAGAGTGGACAACAAAATTAACGATAGAAAACCAGACACGATTGGAAGAACGAAATTGTTACATAGAAAATTTGGTCAAATTTGTACAATGTCTCATAAAACAATGTCTTTTACATACCAACTAAAATATTAAGCCACAATCATAAGTTTCTAACCTAAGATAAAGTCTTAACATACTAACATAAGATAAAGACTAACATAATAACATAGACGACGATACTACTTATTACCTAGAGGTTCAACGGGGATCACTACCTCCAAAGCCATGGCCGTCATCCGCATAGTCGTCTCTACGAAAAGGGGTGGGGAAACCTGAGCATGAGTGAGGGGGTTGAGATTGCTGCATCTCAGCCCAAGCCTTTTGCACGGCTGCTATTTGTTCAGCTTGGAGACGGACTGTGACTTGAGTGTTGCGAAATTCTTCTTCAAGAGCTAGTCATGTGGCTCGCTCATTGTTCATTTGGGTGGCAATTTGGGAAACCATGCTAGGAGCATAAGAGAACGATTGACAAGCACCTCTGTTACATGGAGGTTTATACCACACATCGGCCCCTTTATCTCCGGTCCCAAATAGCCTTGACTTCTTGTCAAAGCCATTGACAGCGTTGTACTACGACTGGTACTCGTTTGGAGCCTCTCCAATGAGCATAGGTCGACTCATTTCTTTCTTGTAAGCGGCCTTAAAAAACAACAATAAGGAAAAAATGACATTATATTTAAAAATGAGGGAAATACAATAAATATAAACATTGAAAATGAGAGAAATACAATAAATATTAACTTACGTCTACTTTAGCAGCTCGAGGATTAACCCACTCGCCCTTCTTGTTTTTCTTGGTCTTCTCAAACAACTTGTAGGGTGTGGGCGACTCACCCTTAAAGTAGCATAAAAACATAAATTGATTATATTCAACAATCATTAATTCTAACCAATTTGCGAAAATAATAAATACAATACTTACCATTTCTTTGAAAGTATCGGAGCAACTATTCCGGCCTAGAGTGTGGGTGCCTAATGCTTTCCTGTCTTTAGCACCCGACCTTCTATTTGCCGCGTTTATTTTAGAAATTTTGGCAAAATCAGGATCTGATTCTTCCATAGTCTTGAGCCACTCCCACCAAGTGCTGGGGACCCTCTGTGGCTTTTTCTTTGCATATTGGAGTCCACATCTTGATACGCAGTGCATGGAACGGCCCACTCCATTTGGTGAAGTACTCGTCATCTGTGAAGTTATTAGTGAACGGCCAAGTGACATAAGCTTTGACAGCCTTGTCATTCCAGCTGAAAATTAAAACATACATATATATTAGAAATTCAAATATAATATATTTAAATGATATATTTTTCATAAAGATAAAAATAAAATATTAAAACACTTACCATTTACCACTTTCTGCAGTCTGTGAGAGAATGATCTGCATGTTCTCCTGTTCCGATGTTGGATTCAGAACCTCTTCATCATCAGTAATCTCGTCGTTCTCCTCCTCAGGACGAGGTACACCCCTACTACCACTCCCTATTATCTTTCGAATGAAATTTGTCATATACACTAATTATAAACAATGCAAGTTGTTAGTCCAAAAAAATTGCTAGTACAAATTATTAGTCCAAAAAAATCATTTGTACAAATTGTTAGTCCAAAAAAATGGAGTGAAATGAACAATAACTATATAATTTAACAATGCAAATTGCTACTCCAACAAAAATGGAGTGCCATGAACACTAACTACGAACAATGAAATCAAACAAACTTCTTAAAAGTGCTTCAAATTTGATTGAATGTTTAAAAGTTCATATGTTTTTAAATATATACATTATTTGATTAAAATTCATACATTTGATTGAATGTTTAAAAGTCATACAATTTGATTGATATCTAAAATTCATAAATTTAATTGAATTGATTGAATGTTTAAAAAACGTTCAAATTTGATTGAATGATTAAAATTCATACATTTAAATGAATTGATTAATATTGTAGAATTACAATTAGTCCCCTCACCCCTCACTATCAATATCACTATCACGTACTACGAATCACAAGAGGTTCATCATCTGAAAAAAGCATTCCGACTTCTTCCTCTTCTTCCCCGTTTTCCTCTATTCTATTTGCTTCAACATCATATTCATTATCCTCTTCTTCTCCGACATCCCCGTCATATTCCACTTCACCCATTTCCATAACCACTTTATATTCATCTTAACTCTATTTCTCTTCTACCAAAATTGGTGAAATTGAGTGATCATTGACAACCACATCCTCTTGGAAGACAATTTCGTCAACATGAGCATCAACTTGTGATCTTGCCTTGAATTTAAAAACCGCGGACCACTGATTACCTTGCTTAGTGGTTGGATAAGGAGCATGACAAACTTGATCGACTTGAAAAGCTGCCACGACGAAGTTTCTTTTTCTCATTTAGATCTACTAGTCCGTATACCTTATGGATATTAAGTCCCTGTAGGGAATTATCAAACCAATCACATTTAAACAATATCACCCTATAAACCCTTTGCTTAGTATAATAAGAAAGCTTAATAACTTCATTTTGGGTTCCATAGTCCGTTCTGTAGAATCCACGCAAACCCCATTACTTAAGGTAGCTTTCGAAACATTAACTCCCTCCTTATAAGCTCGAAATTTATAGCCATTGATAGAATATCGTCTCCATGTCTTCACCTTGCTACTAGGATCCAATGCTAGAGCTATTATTAAAGGGTCCTTCAATCAATAAGCATATCAATAACACAATATGTTAATTAAGGTGTTATATATATTCTTTTCAATATTTAATAAGTAATTCAAATGTGATGTTTATTTTCAAATAAAATGTATTACTTACTTCATTTCGGAACCATTTCGAAAAACGTTTGTCATGTTTACTCCAAACATCATCAGAGGACGTGACATCAGAAAATGTGTGTTTGATATGTGTCTCAAATTCCCTATATGTACTCAAAAAATGTTTTAATTATGTGTTACCTATAATTTTGATCTAATTTGATAAATAAAAATGTATTGAGTAATGACGAAGTAATAACTTACTCTTATTAAGACTCTAAAAATTTTCCACAGTTTCTTAGCACATAAAAATGAGTTTCTTCATACTCTTTCTCACCCAAGTACCTCTGAATAAATTTCCCGGTTGTAGTTCCCATGTCATCATTGAATAACTCAGGCAATTTTGAATCCAGCTGGTCATCGGAATTTACACCAACATCTAAGTCTTTCGCTTTTGTGTCAATATGACTTTCGAAATATAGGGAACAGAAATTCAAAATTTCCTCTAAAAAAAAATAGTTGCATATGGAACCCTCCACCCTAGCTTTGTTGCCAATCTTTTTTTTTATATAATTAAGAAATCTCTCAAATGGATACATCCATCGATATTGAACAAGTCCTCTAACCTTCGGCTTCAAAAGGTAAGTGAATAGGCAAATGCTCCATGTAATTGAAGAAAGACGGGGGAAATATCTTCTCTAACTTACATATTATCTCCGCAATGTTTGACTCTAGACATTCCATAGAATCAACTTTAATAGTAGAAGTACACAAGTCTCTAAAAAATTGGCTTATCTTAGTTATTGCACTACAAGGACCCGTTGGGACCAAATGTTTCAAGGCAATAAGGAGTAACCCTTCTATAAAAACATGACAGTCATGACTTTTCATTGAATGCAACACCATGAATTTCAAATTAGCAACCTATTCACATAGAGCTTTTTTCTCCGCGGTGTCTAAAACAAACCTAGATGATATTAGCCGTTTCAAGCAAAGATCATTAAAGTCATATTATCCTTAGGGCCAAATTTTGTTTTATGGGGTACATCCATGACCGTGTTCATAAGCTATTAAAAAACGTTTTTCTCAATGTGCATAACATCTAAGTTGTGTCGAATCAACAACGTTTTCCAGTAAGGAAGTTTCCAGAATATGCTTTGTTTCCACCAACTTTCATTCTTGTCTTTCAATCTTTTTAATTCTTGATCAGAAGCATCAACTATTTTCGGCAAATCTTTTACCAAATCCCATACCTCATCACCGGTTAATTTCGTTGCGGCTATACGATTATCCGTTTTCCTAATCTTAAGAAAATGCTACAATTGTTGCGGAAAGGATGATCAGGTCTCAAGTATTCACGGTGACAATCGAGCCAACAAACCTTTTTACTATTTTTAAGCCAAAAAGATCAGTGATATTTTTCTTAACAATAAGGACAAGCACGGTACCCAGATGTGGACCAACTAGAAAGCATGCCATATGCAGGGTAATCATTGATCATCCACATTAATGCAGCCTTTAATTGTAAATTCTTTTTCTTAGAAACATCGTAGGTGTACACGACGGTTTTCCAAAGTTCTTTCAATTCTTAGATCAACGGCTGCAGGTAGACATCTAAATTTATCTTAGGGTTCTTAGGACCTGGAACGAGTAGAGATAAGAACATAAATTGCCGCTTCATGGATAACCAAGGAGGTAAGTTAAACGGAGTGACGATCATGGGCCAACATGAGTAATTCTTCCCAAATTTCCCATAAGGGCTAAATCCATCTGTACACAAACCCAGTCGAACATTACGAGGCTCACTTGCAAATTCTGGATGCTCTTTATCTTAATGTTTCCACGCTTCTCCATCACTTAGGTGTGCCATTGTCCCCCTTTCTCTTATTTGGGTGTTTCTATGATGCCAACTCATCTCACGTGCTATATGCTTGGTTGAATATAATCGTTGTAACCTTGGCGCAAGCGGGAAGTAAGTTAATTGTTTACAAGGAATTCGCCTCCCACTTGAATTTTTTGTACTTTTATACCGAGATGCATGAGACTTTGTACATTCCTTAAGATTAGAATTTTCCTCCCAGAAAAGCATGCATCTAGTAGGACATGCATTGATCTTCTCATGGGGTTGTTTGAGTCCTTTAAGAAGATTCTTAATCTCATTAAAATTACGCGCCATTTCATTATTCTTTGAAATAATGTCACCTACGAACGACACAAACCCATTCATGCATCAAAGAGCGAGATATGTTGTTCTCACATTTTAGTGCTACCAACCTAGCTACCGTTTGCAATAAACTCATATTATTTCCCTTAAACACTGGTTGTTCTGCTTTTTCTGGCTTTTTATTGAAGGAATAAACTAGGAGGTTTGGAGTTTCATAACGCACTTCTTTATCGCAAAGGTCATCGGATTGAGTTGCTTCTCCAATATTTGATCAACATTATCACGTAATGCATTTTTCACGAGCTCCCGGTAAGGATTCTCACTAACTACGATACTACTTGAACTTCCTTTGGTACGCAGTTCCTCACCATGATACGTCTATACATATTAATTATCGGCAAAACCATTCGACCAAAGATGATCTTGAACTTCTTTCTTCCCTTTAAAAGCTCTGTTATTGCATTTCTTACATGGAGACCTCATTTCACCTATATTCTTATACACACTACTTTGTTCCGCGAATTCAATAAACTCTGTCACCCTCTTTGCAAATTCACACTTGGGTTTCTTTTTTTCATCTAATCTTTCATACATCCAGTGACGTTCAAATCTTTTCATGTTTTTATGTATCTACAATTCAATTTGTTTGTATATATGTCATAAAAAAACAATAACAACAAAGTATAATACTAAATAAACATTATCACCAACATATAACTATTGTCAACAAGTTATTTCTTTTTTTTTTGAATTGGGTCCATATCACTCCAACCTAAACCCATCAATGTACGTTTCAAGTCACTAGCAAACACGCACTTGTGATTTATTAATGAGGAAAAAATTTGGCAGCAATTCCCCTCTGTTCGAGAACTACACAATGTAGAATAAATAATTACTCCACATATGCATTCAGAGAACATTAAAAGAATTGTCACTACCGAGCTATTTCCTCATTAACAAATCACAAGTACATGTTTACTACCTTGTGACTTGAAACGTACAAATACAGTCCCAAAACGGGGACTATTCAAATAACTCCTAATGAGTAATTTTTGAACGGTTACTAGGTCAATATGAACAATAATTTCAATAATACTAAAAACAAAACATACAACAATGACTACTATCCTCATAATGTAAATTAACAAAAATTAAGTAACAATCTACATTTTAATTAACGAATATTATACATAACTAATCTAATTAAAATTAATTCTAATGTTTACCAACGTTAACATTTCACAAAATTTAACAAAATTTTCACAACATCAACATTTAAACAAAAATGGCTTCTATCCTATGTCAACATGCATCAGCACCAACATTAATTTCAACATCAATAACAAAAATTGCTTCTAGCCTATGTCAATTAACCTAATAAACTTAATTAAAAAAAAAGTAATTCAAAAGAGAATAAAAAATTACCTAATTAATAAATAAAAGTAAGGGTGATGAAGAAAGTGGCAGCGAGTGGCGGGTGGCAGCGGTGGCGGGCGGCGGGTGGTGGTAGTGGTACCTATAAAAAGAAAAACATAAAGAGAAGAAAAGGAAAACGAAGAGAGAAAGGACATACCTGGGACGGAGTTGGTGGTGTAGATGGCGGCGATGGTCGGAATGAGAGGAGGGTGGTGGTGGTGGTGATGGTGGTGTCGGATTTTGGGGTAAGGTTTGGGAGAAAAATTGATTTGGAGAAAATGGTGGTGTGATAGAATAACGGGTGATTTCGCGTTTGATTTTAGATTAAAGAAAAGTCCTGACGGAAATTCCGTCAGGAAAGTTAATATTTTGTTGACTTTTCTGATGGAATTTCTGTCACGACTTTTCAAAACCACGTGTTCTTGACGGCATTTTTGTCAGGTCTTTTCTCTCAATTATTGCCTTTTGGCCATTACTGGGAAGGAAAAATCTTGACGGGAATTCCGTCAGGAAAGTCAATATTGCATTGACTTACCTGACGGAATTTCTGTCAGCACTTTTCTCTCAATTATTGCCTGATACGTGCAATTTATATAGACTTTTTAGCCTCTCATTGCACGCATTTCTATGCCATTTTCATTGCTTTGTATTGCAATATGCCCCGAATTGGCTACTTTGGTTTGTTTCGTCTTACTTGCAGAAATGGACCTAAAAGTAGTGGAATCGCACCTTATTCGTCCCACTTAGCATGCATTTTAGGGAGACGGAGATTTAGAGCAGAAGTCGTACCTCGGGAAGCGTGAAGAAAAGTCCTACGAAGCTAACCAACGAGTGTCAAGGCTGTTTTCAGTGGATATCTACTCGATCGAGAGCTTTTAGAGGTCGATCGAGTGGTTCGGCAGTTGCATGTGTTCGATCGAGTGGTTCTTGAACTCGATCGAAATGGGCTAATTTGGAAGTATTCGATCGAGAGCTGCTTTTGCTCGATCGAACGGTTTTGCCGAAGATTCACTCGATCGAGTAGTTTGAAAAGGCTCGATCGAGTGACTAGCTGTTTTACACGGGTTAATTAATTCGTGTTAGGTTTATTTATGTTAATAAAACGCTTCCCTATATAAGGGAAGTCGTCATTAGGTCATAAACACACTTTTTTTGATACGCTTAATACTCTCTTTACTTCTCTTAATTATTGCTGCTTTGTTCTTTACGCGTGATTCGCTCTTTTGTAATCTCTCTTCCTCTTAACCTTAATCGATTCCGTTGGTTGCTTTCATTTGTTCTTCTTTACTATCTCTTAATTTCTATTCTTTTGTTATCATTGTTAGTGTATGCTTCATCCCTTAATTCTCTTTATCATGTCTCTTATTAGCGCATTCATCATTGTTGTTGTTAAATCCGATAGCATGAGTAGCTAAATCTCCCTATGTTAGGATTAGGAGAGCCATGGTAGTAAAGTTACGATGTTGTAAATAGGCTACACAGTTGATTGTGAGAACCTATGACCATAGCAATATAACTGTAATATGTTTAGTTGAGTGCACGCTTCTAAATAACTTTAACTAGGTTTGTGACCCGTGAAATACACGGGTTTGTCTGTTTTAGTTTTGATATTTTTATTGTATTGTTAATATTTGATCAAGCAATTAGTTGTTGATCCATTTAAAAATATACAGTCTTGAAATACATAGAAATTAGTTAGTTAATACCTTATTTCTTTGACAACAATGGTTTATTTTTTAAAATCGAAACCTGCAAGTGACAATGTGGTAGCTACTAATTTTGAGAAACTTGACAACGGAGCAATGACAAAGACGACTCATTATATATATACGTGTGTTTTACTCCGCAATATAATAAAGTGAGTTTTTTAAATATTAAATGTTGAAACCATCCGTATATAATAAATTCCATATGGAAAAATCTTCAATGATGCCTTATAAGGTTGTAAACTCAATACCTCAGTATAGTCATCTCCAAATTATTTATAGACCTCTCCATCAACCCTCCCATAGAAATATCTTTGAAGTCTTATCACCATGTGCATGCTTCAAATATTATTTACATCCGAAAAACATTTATTATATCGATAGAAAAATATTAGATATGATTCAACGGTACGGTCGGTATGGTCGGTATCTACTCTATGTATTACGAATTAAATTTTCATTTCAATTGCTCAATAATCTAAAAAACTATATTCCCTAAATTCGAATTCCAAAAGGTTCATAAAATTTTTTAAGTTCCTTATTACTATTTCAAGAATTTGATCCATCTCTTGTTATACTTGTGTCCACGATTCTATATAAAAATAAAAATATTATTAAAGACTAAAATAATCTATTCGGGTTTTGAAAAAAAAACACATAAACTTAAAAATATACGGATTAGAATTTAGAAACCATACTATTTAATATTTATCTGAAGGTTCAGTTTCGCTTTCTTTTAGTACATGCCTTGATAATAGTTCATATGAAATGAAAAAGAAAAATATATGTTAGAAATGATTATACTCATGAATACAAAAATAAAAATTCAAATAGGTTGATCGGGAAAGCATAATAGTAAAATGACATAACAATATACGCTTAATAACAAATTTAAAGAAATATTATAAGATCTCCATTTTGAGATCAACGATCATCTTAAAATGGTTAAAAAAACATAAACCACTTAGAAAAGTAAAGTAAATTTTATTGAAAAACAATCAAAAGGCGGGAGTTGGAGAAAACTTAAATTGGAAGACGAAATGCCATAATTAAAATGATTAATTATTGTCATCATGGTTAAAAAAGTAAATTGTGAAATTTTAAAGATTTTTCATTCAATTATTTGTACTTATTATTTATCATTAATTATGAGAGTGGGGTTTTTTTTTTTTTTTTGGAAATTATGAGAGTAAGTTTTATATATTATTCCTGTTTCGACAAAAAAAAAAACACATAAACTTAAAAACATTCTAAGTAGAATTTAGAAATCATAATATTTAATATTTACTCGAAGGTTCACTTTCGCTTCCTTTTATTACATGCATTGATTATAGTTCATATAAAATGAAAAAGAAAAATATATGTTAGAGATGATTATACTCGTGAAAACAAAAATAAAAATTCAAATAGGTTGATCATGAAAGTATAATAGTAAAATTATACCACAATATACGTTTAATAACAAATTAAAAGAAATATTATAAGACTTCTATTTTGAGATCAACAATCTTCCATTACTTATCAGTTTCTACCTTACGTTTTTTTACCTTTAATTTTACCTCAGTTTTGTGCCATTTGTATTTCTCCCCTCTTCCGATTGCCCACATGATGACTTGCCTTATCTGCATTCACATACGTTTCATGGTACTTTAAAGTTATACAAAAAGTATATTGACCAAAAGATAAAACATCAACCTGGCAAAAACTTGATAAATGAATCAAAGCATTGTCACATGTAAGTCACTTAAATTAAACCAACTGGAAAACATGAATTCAAATATAAAGCAAACGATTCATAAAACCACCGCCATAACAAATTTAAATATACTTTATTGGACACAACAACAACAACAACAACAACAACAACAACAATACTCAACAATAATACTCGACAATTATACTCAATATACTCAATATAATCAAATAAATAAATTAAACCATAAAATACAATCCACAACTTAGAAACTCATTACAAATGGGCATATTTTAAATAAATAAAGTGAATAGAAACTATTATAGGTATTGTAGGTTTTATAGTCATTACATAACCATAAATTCCCATATTTAATTTAATTTTTAATTTATTTTGTGGTATTATTAAATTAGATAATTGATTGCCGAGGACCTCAAGAGATGAATTAAATAGGACGAAATGTTAATCAAAATTATGGGTGTTGAGTAATATAAGGAGTTTTAGTAAAATCATTAACATATTATATTACAAAAATTAATTAAATAGGAAAAACTTTTAATTAATTTGGTTTTTGTTAAGTATTATGAAGAGTTTTAATCATATTATTACCATGTTTAATTAAATAAAAATTAAATAGGACAATGTAATAATGGTGGGTGTTTAGTAAAATGAAGATGTTAATTAATTTATTAACAGGTTTTATTACAAAAATTTTAAAAACAATGAATTAAATAAGAAAATGTTAATAATGGTGAGTGTTTAGTAATATGAAGAGGTTTAATTAACTCCTTAACATGTTTTATTACAAAAATTTCAATTAAAATTTCAATTTTAATTATAAATTATGAAATTTATTAACATGTTTTATTGCAAAAATTTCAATTAAAATGTCAATATTAATTATAAATTATGAAATTTGATGTAAATTTGTAACGGTTATATAAATTTTGGAAGACAATATATTTAATATACAAAATTAATTTAAGAATAATAATAATATCCTAACATATTATAGATATAAGTGAATTAAATTAATTTATAGATAAATGATTTAAATTAATGTCATGTAATAATAAATTGATAATCCATGTCACATTAAAAATATGCAACGTCACATTTAAATATGCCACGTCACATTAAATTTTAATCTAGGTGGCTTTTTGGATCCTACGTGGCTTTGTCTAGATGGCGTTTATTTGTCATTTAAGGGTAGCCTTTTAATTATATTTTATAGATTTGGTTAAATTCGCTCCTAGATCGGAAGATTGGAATGAACAGGCCTGCTATGAACAGTAGACTACCCTAATGAGGACGGAAGTTAAGTTAGTTGTAATCTAGGGTGGATAGGGGATCGGAAGGACCTTTACCTTGTTCTTCTCACAGTAGATTGCCTATACTATTTACGACTGAGTTAGTAAACTGCCATGGTGAACCGAAATCTTGACATACC
This sequence comes from Silene latifolia, assembly GCF_048544455.1. Classification (NCBI taxonomy): domain Eukaryota; kingdom Viridiplantae; phylum Streptophyta; class Magnoliopsida; order Caryophyllales; family Caryophyllaceae; genus Silene; species Silene latifolia. The sequence continues at coordinate 101,938,459 of NC_133526.1, read as the reverse complement.
TCTCGCTATCTGATCGATCTTAGCTTTTTCTTACCTTTATCGCTCTTGTCTTTATTTCTCTTGCATTACATCTTTAGTAGTTTAGAAAACCAATTTAAAAACCCCCAATTGTGACCCGACAGACGTACTTAGAAGATAGATACTTAGCCTCCCTGTGGAGATCGACCCTACTTACCTCTAGCTTCTGTTAGTAGTAATAGGTATTTATTTTTGGTACCTAACAACGGTATCAAATTTTTGCACCGTTGTCGGGGAGGCAATAGCCTATTTGTCTGTTTTGTGTTTCGTTTGTCTCTCTCAATCTCAGGGAATTTTTTTTCCTTGAGACAGTTCTTATTTATTTTCTCCAGTGCTGTTTATGCCCAAGTCTAACAGGTCAAAGTTAGTTTCAGCTGATCCTGAACCAGAAAGGACCTTTCGTTATAGACAGACGCTGCAGAGGCAAATTCAAAAGGAAGCCTTGAGTACTTTTTAACCCGAGCTAGAACACTTTCTGTTTGCAGAAGACCCGTCTTGTGAAGAAGATAAATCTATTTCTGCTATAAGTCCAGTGAAAATGCCAAATATCGCTAGTCACTCAGAGCCCACAGCTGCCTCAATTCCTAAAGGTTTCCAACTTGCGACCGAAGATGGGAATACATTTGACATTCGGCCGTCCTACATCAATCTGGTTGAACGGAACTTATACCGAGGTGTGGCGGGTGAAGATCCGCGTAAACATATGGAAGTTTTCACAGACTATTGCTCTACCATTCCCGCTACTAAGGGAGTGGCTCAGGACAAGATTACGGAGGTCCTATTTCCTTTCTCTTTGACCGATGGAGCCCGTGAATGGCTCACAGATCTTGATAGAACCGCGGCTGGGATCACCAACTGGGAGACCTTGGCCCTTGCCTTCTATAAAAGATATTTTCCTCCACAACAAACTAATCAGCTGAGAGGAAAAATTACAAGTTTCAAGCAAGCACCAGATGAGAACTTCTATGAAGCTTGGTGCCGGTTTAAGAAGTTGGTGCGGTCTCTTCCTCATCATGGATTTGATCAGTGGTTCTTCTGCAACCAGTTCTATAATGGGTTGTATGACGACCACCGTGCTATCTTAGACGCCTCATCAAATGGGCGATTTCAGAAGAATAATGATGATGACAAGGGATGAGGAATAATAGAGGAAATGGCTACCCATTGTGCTGAGTATAGGAACCCGAGAGATGGTATTCGGACAGTTAATTCTGTTGATAATGCAGTTGTGGTTCATCTTGAATCCATGAATGCCCGCTTCGATAGGTTCGAATTGCAGAATGCTGGTGATCAACAGATGGTTCACTTGTTGACTAGACAAGAAACCGTTTCTTGTGAGAGGTGCGGTAGTAATGACGGTCACACTGCTATTGACTATCTAACTGAGAAGGAGCAGGTTCTTGCCTTTCAGCAATACAGGCAAGGTGGCTCTTATTATAAGAATCAGAGTGGAGTCCATCCCAATTTGAGATGGACTAGTCAGAATGTGTTAAACCCTTCACCTCCACCGTAGCAGCAAAAACCTTACATCCCTCCTCACAAGGCTCAACAAGGCTTTCAAAAGCCTCCATCTATTCCACCGCCGAATCAAGGAGCTTCTTCTAATGGTGTAAGTGAGATGACCGAGTTGAAGTCAATGATATAATCGTTGACTGTTCAGCTGCAGAAGAGTGACCAACAGAAAGATGCGTCGATAAAGTCACTTGAGTCTCAAATTTCTCAACTCGCAGCTAACCAATCTTCAAGGAACCCGGGTCATTTACCGTCTCAACCTGATAAGAACCAACATGGGATGATTAATCTGATAAATTTGTGAAGCGGTCTTTCCTATTAAGGACCCAAAATGTCAACTGATGAGGACATATCATACCCGAGACCTGTTGTTGCTGAGAGTGAACAGTCGTCAATGGACGAATCTATGCCGAATCTAAGGAAAATACTCGATCGACTCATTTTGGTGCTCGATCGAGTAGAAATACTGGGAATATTACTCGATCGAGTAAAGCTGATGTTCGATCGAGTAAGGCTGATTTAGAAGAATTCGATCGAGTAGAGGAAACTCCTCGATCGAATGAAATTGATGAGAAAATTGCTCGGTCGAGTGAATTCATATCTCGATCGAGTGATGCTGATAAAGAAGACTTTGATCGCGTTGTTGATGGAGCTCGATGGAATGATATTGCTGATGAAAGACCTCGATCGAGAGGAAAAAGGGGTCGATCGAGTAAGAAAGATGACGATCCTGTTGAGACGTTGGCAGAAAGAAATAAGGGGTTGGAAATTACTATCGCGGTTCCTTTTTCGAGGTGATTGCAGAGCAAGAAGGCCGAACAACAGTTCGGAAAATTTGTTGATATTTTAAAAAACCTTTATGTCAATGTTCCTTTCGCCGAACTGCTTACCCAGGTACCCTCTTACATGAAGTTTATGAAAGAAATTTTAACGCGTATATGTGACCATAAAACGGTGGCTTTGAATAAGTGGGGTTCGCCTTAGTTCAGAATAAGACACCACCCAAACAATCAGACCCGGGTAGCTTTTCGATTCCATGCCATATAGGGACCCACATAATTGACAATGCGCTATGTGACTTAGGAGGTAGCGTGAGTGTCTTACCTTTGTCTCTCGCTAAGAGACTGGGTTTGACCAAATTTAATTGCACCAATATGATTGTTCAGATGGCCGACCGTATTATATCACGGCCACTAGGTGTCTTAGAGGATATACCTGTGAAAATCGGGTGATTCTTTATTCCCGTTGATTTTGTGGTCTTAGACATACCCGAAGACTCTTATACCCCTATTATTTTAGGGCGACCATTCTTATTTACTGCTCGCGCAGTAATTGATGTCGGGGGGAAGACCATTACTTTCCAGGTAGGAGATGAGGAGCTGACATTTTATCAGTCCAAAGCTCGTAGGGCCCCTATGCAAGTTCAACCTTGAAATGCCCTACCCTCTATAGACCCAGACTTAGACTCTCCAGCTGAAAATATTGAATATTGTGCTGCTATAGTGACACCTCCGCCTCAGACTGAGAGCAATATGGAGGACCATTCTGTTCTTCTCCTTACTGCAGGTACGCACAGAATGGATACTGGAGACGCTGTCGGTCATGGTGCAGTGAAAGTAAAGTTAAGTGATGGGAATGCTACAAATAATAATGCCACTGCCAGCAAGAGTGCTAATGGGAAGAAGAAAGTGAAGGCGTACGTGGACACAAATTATTCTTCTTCTATCAGTTTAAGTTCAAGCTCATGGCGTACGTGTTTTCATTGCAATCCTTGCTTGTTTTTCGACAAAAGCCCTCGCCCTTCACCTTCAAAATCGTGTTTGTTGCTGTTTAATTGGGGAATTAGGGCTTGCTCGAGTCGGGTTTTGATCCGCCTATTTTCTTGCCTTTTTGTCAATTGTTTTGCATCTTCTTGTGGGTATTTGTCAAGTCAGTTCTTTCCCATTTGTTTATTGTTGATTAATTGCTTATTTTCGATCTAATTAGGGCATTAGGGTTCGAAAATTTGTGATAAATTAGGGGAAATTCGTGTTGTATTTTATTATTTGATTAATTTACGTACTTGCTTGATTGATAGGATGGATAGTAACACCATGCCCTCTTCTAGTTCTACTGTTACCCCATCCCGTTCTGAGACGGTGGTCCCTGCTGCCGCCACCGTCACTAGCCCTGCAGTCGTTGTTTCTGCCACTGTTTCTGCTACCACCACCGCAGCCACTGTCCCTTCCTTGGTGACGACCCCTGTTGCGTCGTCACCATCTGTCACTGCTGCTACCTCTTTTGTGCTTGGTCCAAGTCGGCCGATCATAGGTCGCACACCTGGACTGCCTACTGCTGCTGGCCGAGGACGAGGTCCTCCTACTACCGGACGCACTGCTGCCACTTTCCTGAGGTACGTTTCGAGAATTCTATTCATCGAAAACGCTTTAAAAATTTGATGCGCTATGACATTGTCTCTACTAAATTCTTGTGTCGGACTTCACTTGAGAAACTGGGGATTTACGAGCCTGTTGCTGAGTTGTTAAACGGGACGCGGATGATCGGGTTGACCACCATGCACGCACTAACCTACGAGCAGCTCACACTTGAGTTTTTCAGCTCGTTTACCTTTTCAGCTGGTGCTTACGACACTGACCCGAAGAGCTCTTGTGTCTCCTTTCGACTGTTCAACCAGACCACTACCTGGACCTTAGCTGAGTTTGGGAGGCGGTTAGGTTTTTCTTTTCGCGGCCATCAGGAACCCCTCGGAAGGTCCTGGCTTTACTTTGTCCCACTTTGGCACAAACTCCCTTTAGCCAGCGCTGACTGGCTCACATTCACCTTCCCCGGGCCCGTTACTTTTTGCGTCTCCTTGGCGGGACGATTTTTGGCCGTAAAGAGCCTAACAACATTAACAATGTTGAGTTGTCTATTTTAGGGGGCTATTTAAACATTGATAGCGTTGGCCCCTATTGTTTTTAACATTACTTACTTGACAGCTCAACATTTTAATGCTGTCGGGCGGAAGGAGACGGGGAGGATTTGCTGTGGAGGCATAACCTCTTTTCTCGCCCGTTCCCTTTTCACTGACTTCCCCAGAGGCTTGAGACACATAGATAGGGAAGCAGACTTAGATATTAATGCCATGCTGGCGATGTTTTGGTTAGCTTCAGACCAGCGGACCTAGAAGATTTGTAGTTCCAGGTCCGTGACCCTTCCATTTCCCGACCTACCCCGTCTTACACCTTTAACTACTGTGACGGGTGGGTTACCTCCACCTCTACCTTCTTACCACCTTTCACTTTTTGCTCCCACTACTTCCGCTTCTAAGAAGCGGAAGCGGCCTGAGACTGGAGAGGGGTCCACACCGACTCAGGCTGGGAAGAGTTCCACACCCACGCCCACACCGAGCTCTATCTCTACTCCTTCTGTGACACAGCCGGTCTTTCCGGCTAATTTTGTTCCTCGTACTCCTTTTGTGGCGCCTGAGGTCATGGACCAAGGGCTTCGTGACGGTTTGTTGCTTGAGATGTGTACCAGGGTAGCTTGTATGGAGTAAGACCAAGCACTTGCCTTGTTCCCTCTATATAAGTATCACATGAGTAGAGGACGTCTTATTCCAGACGGCTGGCCACACCCTTCTTTCTACCGGTACCCGACGGAGGGGTACCCGCAGCCAGAGAGCGAGGCGGACACAGCTGAGCAGGAGGAGAGAGCTCGAGCTGAGGAGGGTAGGAGACAGAAGCAGGAGAGGGATCCTGACTACGTTGGGGTAGAGGAGGTGGAGGAGGAGGAGGAGGAGGAGGCTGTTGACGAGTAGCTGCTGGTCTACTCACTTCCCTAGTTTTCTGGCTGGTTTGGAGAAGTTCGTATATTTTATATGTATTTCTGTTCTTTTATTTATTTTTCATCTCCGTATTTATTTTTGTTTTTATTCATTTATTGGTTGTTTTATACCGTTCCCGTATATATACTGCAGGTGTATGCTGGAGGACAACGAGGGTGTTGTCCGTTTTGGTTTTGGGAGGGTATTGCATCCTTTGAGTCTGCATTTTGCATTTGTTTTGCATTCACTTTTGTTTTTCTGCTTGCATTTGTACTTTTTTTTTTTTTTTTTTTTTGGTGAACGGTTAGCTTCTCATTAAAACCAAATAACAAACAATTTACAACTACCAACTAATGGTACAATTTCAAGACAATGAATAATTATAATTAGGAGCTAATCATAACTATCCATTCCTTATCTCTAGTAGACATTACATTTTGAAGCCAAAAAGTACAACGAATTTTCATCATGCTAACTATATCAAGGACAACCCTATTCGGATGAGCTAGAGTGCCATCCACAAAGACTTTGTTTCTCTGAATCAAAACCATGTAGTATGCCGCCTGAATCCAAGCAATAGTAACCTTCTTTTTAATCTTTGACCATGGCTTGCTATGAACCCAAGCCAAGGTACCAGTGAGGGGAAGACTAACATGAAGCTTTGCACTGAGCATCCCCATAATTCTTCTGATGAAATGGCACTGATGGAAGAGGTGTAAATGAGTCTCATCAGCCAATCCACAAACCAAACATAAAGGATCCTGACTGATGCCCAACAAAAATAGTTTATCCTTCAGACGCAGGGCCTCTCTGACTATTAACCAATTAATAAAGGTGTGCTTAGGCACACTCCAGACATTCCAAGTGTATTTGGACCAAGGGACCCGTGGGTAGTGAGTCCTGATCAACTCATAACCACTGGAAACAGAATACCCAGGAGGGGTGGTACTCCATACACCAGTAGAGAAAACCAATGGGAACTTAGCTTTAAGTTTGCAAATAGACCTCCAACTCCAAGCAACATCTGGTTTAGGGGAGTAAGAAGCCCAAGGAGTACCCTTCATATAAATGTGATTGACCCACCTAACCCAAAGAGCATCAGGCTTGGAATGAATCGACCAAACAAGCTTACCCACAGCAGCTGCATTCCAATAATAACTGTTTCTAACACCCAATCCTCCTTCAGTTTTTGGCACACTCAATTTCTCCCAGCTGACTGGAGGGGACCTCAGAAATTCAGTAGAACTATCCCAAAGATAGTTCCTACACAAGGTATCAATTATTCTGAGTACACCCTTAGGAATCATAAAAATATTGGCCCAGTAGCTATACAAGGAAGTCAGGACTGCATTCACCAAGGTTAACCTGCCACAATAAGAGAGTTTCCTGGAACCAAACCCTCTAATTCTGGCTGTTACTTTATCAATCAAAAACAAAGACAAAGTGATTAACTGAAAGCCTGCCAGACACAATAGGTACACCTAGATATTTGAAAGGCAAGGTACCTTCCACAAACCCAGATACTTCAATGATATCAGCTTTCACAGAATGATGGACTCCATTAAAATAGATATTAGATTTCATAGAATTCATTTGTAACCAAGTAGCAATGGAGAATGTGGCAAAAGCTCTTAGTAAGATCATAATTGAATGAGTGTCACCCTTAGAAAATAGGAGCAAGTCATCAGCAAATAAGAGGTGAGATAATTGAAGCCTACCACATAAAGGATGGAATTTGAAAGACATGGTAGTGGTTACATGATCCAAAATCCTGCTCAAATACTCCATAGTGATAGTGAACAGAAGAGGGGATAGGGGGTCCCCCTGCCTCAAACCTTTAGCCCCCTTAAAATATCCAAAGTTCATGCCATTCAACACTAAAGAATAAGAGGCAGTCCTGACACAGGTCATTAGTAAGTGAGTAAAAGGAGGAGGAAACTGCAAGGCCTCAATCATTTGTTCTAAGAAACTCCAATTGACAGAATCATAGGCCTTCTTGAGGTCAACCTTCATCAAACATCTAGGTGACACAGATTTCCTATTATACAACCTCACAAGATCTTGACAAATTAAAATATTCTCAATAATGGTCCTTCCCTTAACAAAACCCCCTTGATTAGGGCTAATAATATCAGGGAGAACCTTAGACAATCTAGTAGCAAGAATTTTTGAGATGGCCTTGTAAAGAACATTACAACAAGCAATAGGCCTATATTGTGTGACATTTTGAGGAAGATCAACTTTAGGAAGGAGAGTAATAAAAGTATGGTTCACCTGTTGAAGTAATTTGCCAGAGGTGAAAAAATCTAGAACAGCATTGCACACCTCATCCCCAATAACAAACCATGAATCTTTAAAAAAAGCACTGGAAAACCCATCAGGGCCAGGTGCCTTGTGATTTGGAATGGAAAAAATTGCATTTTTAACTTCATTTTTACTGACAGGATGCAAAAGAATATCCCAATGCTCAGAAGAACAAACCTTCCCCAACTGAACCACAGACTGACTAACGGGGGTAATGAAGAAGTAGTTCCAAGCAACTGGTGATAATAATTGAGGAAAGCTTGCTGAATTTTATCCCCATCAGTGTGAGTATGGCCATCAATATCAGTTATCTTGAAAATTTTGGACTGAACATGCCTATTTTTAAGAACACTATGAAAGTACTTAGTATTATTATCTCCTTGATTAACCCAAATGGCCTTAGTCTTCTGAATAAGGAAACTATCACAGGCAGACTGAAGCTCTCCATAAGTTTTAAGAGCCTCTCTTTCCTGAGCAATAAGAACAGCATCAGTAGGATTGTTATGAACAGCAGTTTGAATAACTTCTAAAACCTTCCAAGCATGAGCTGTACTGTTGTCAATATCAGCAAAGAGCAACTTGTTCAAATTTTTCAAGGGTTGCTTCAAGCTCTTCATTTTCATTACCACTTGAAACATTTTAGTTCCCTGCCTATGAGTATTCCAAGCTTGCTGAACACAGGGTATAAACTCAGGCACTTTACTCCACATGTTGAAAAATTTAAAACTCTTCCTCCCAGTAAAAGAAATGGCAGAATCATGAATGATACAGGGAGAATGATCAAAATAGCCTTCATTTAAAAAATTTGCATAGCCATCAGGTTTGGCAAGTAGCCATTCCTGATTCACCAACACTCTATCCAAACGAGAGTAAACCCTAGTAGATGGCTCCTGATTATTGTTCCAGATGTAGAAGGAACCTGTGGCAGGACTGTCTAGAAGGGAGCAATGATCCACACAAGCCTGAAAATCTTCCATCTCCTCAATAGTAGTGTGACCCCCAAGTCTTTCAGTAGGAGTAAGCACACAGTTGAAGTCTCCACACAAAAGCCAAGGACCAGTAACATTAGTAGAATAAGTAGAGACATCAGTCCAGAGAACCTTCCTATCCATGGTGTCATTGAAAGCATAAACCATAGTGAGATGAAATTGGAAAGCAGTACTAATCTCAGTAATCCTCATATGCATTGCCTAGGCACTATAGTGAAGAAAATTAACTTGATATATATTAGGTTTCCAAAGCACCCAAATTCTACCTCCAGGATGGCAAGAAGTATTGGTAGAAATAGACCATCCATCACACAAATTATTTCTTATGGCATTTAGCTAGCTCTGAGTTTTCATATCCGTCCATTAGTTTGCATTTAGTTTACTCGAGGACGAGTAAAGGTTCAGTTTGAGGAGATTTGATACGTGCAATTTATATAGACTTTTTAGCCTCTTATTGCACGCATTTCTATGCCATTTTCATTGCTTTGTATTGCAATATGCCCCGAATTGGCTACTTTGGTTTGTTTTGTCTTAATTGCAGAAATGGACCTAAAAGTAGTGGAATCGCACCTTATTCGTCCCACTTAGCATGCATTTTAGGGAGATGGAGATTTAGAGAAGAAGTCGTACCTCGGGAAGCATGAAGGAAGGTCCTAGGAAGCTAACCAACGAGTGTCGAGGCTGTTTTCAGTGGATAACTACTCGATCAAGAGGTTTTAGAGGTCGATCGAGTGGTTCGGCAGTTGCAGGTGTTCGATTGAGTGGTGCTTGAACTCGATCGAAATGGGCTAATTTGGAAGTGTTCGATCGAGAGCTGATTTTGCTCGATCGAACGGTTTTGTTGAAGATTCACTCGATTGAGTAGTTTGAAAAGGCTCTAGTGACTAGCTGTTTTACATTGATTAATTAATTCGTGTTAGGTTTATTTATGTTAATAAAACGCTTCCCTATATAAGGGAAGTCGTCATTAGGTCATAAACACACTTTTTTTATACGCTTAATACTCTCTTTACTTCTCTTAATTACTGCTGCTTTGTTCTTTACGCCGGATTCGCTCTTTTCTAATCTCTCTTCCTCTTAACCGTAATCTAATCTGTTGGTTGCTTTCATTTGTTCTTCTTTACTATCTCTTAATTTCTATTCTTTTGTTATCATTGTTAGTGTATGCTTCATCCCTTAATTCTTTTTATCATGTCTCTTATTAGCACATTCATCGTTGTTGTTGTTAAATCCGATAGCATGTGTAGCAAAATCTCCCTATGTTAGGATTAGGGGAGCCATGGTAGGAAAGTAACGATGTTGTAAATAGGCTAGACAGTTGATTGTGAGAACCTGTGACCATAGTAATATAACTGTAATATGTTTAGTTGAGTGCACACTTATAAATAGCTTTAATTTGGTTAAATTCGCTCCTAGATCGGAAGATTGGAATGAACAGACCTGCTATGAACAGTAGACAACCCTAATGAGGACGGAAGTTAAGTTAGTTATAATCTAGGGTGGATAGCGGACCGGAAGGACCTTTCCCTTGCCCTTCCCACAGTAGATTATCTATACTATTTACGACTGAGTTAGTAAACTGCCATGATGAACCGAAATCCTGACATACCTCTCCCTATCTGATCAAACTTAGCTTTTTCTTACCTTTATCGCTCTTGTCTTTATTTCTCTTGCCTTACATCTTCAGTAGTTTAGAAAACCAATTTTAAAACCCCCAATTGTGACTCGACAGACGTACTTAGCAGATAGATACTTAGCCTCCCTGTGGAGATCGACCCTACTTACCGCTAGCTTCTGTTAGTAGTAATAGGTATTTATTTTTGATACCTAACGACGGTATCATTGCCTTTTGGCTATTACTGGGAAGGGGGTATCTGGCGGATTTTCCGTCAGTAATAATGATATACTGACGGATAACGTCAGAAACGCGTCAGACTGTAATGGCGCCATTGCCTTTATTCAACGCGCCATTTATCTATGACAGATTCTGATGGATAATCCGTCAGTAGTAGATTACTGATGGAAATTTCGTCAGTTTCCCAAATTATCTGATGGTAGGGGAAATCTGTCAGAGTTTCCACCAGTTTTCCAAATTATTTTTGTAGTGGACACATCCTACCCCGAAAATAGGCAACAATTTACACACAACTCAAACACGCAAGTTTCAATAAATAAACATATGATACGATGCAATATGTAAGTATTTAATATGCCAATGAAATGCATAACTCATGACTATACAACACTACACCGGTACCGGGACATGTCCAGCCGTACCCATAACCACACAAGTGCCAGGGATACGCCCACGACACCACACCTCACAAATAGGTACTTGGGACACGCCCTTGGTACCGGGTCCGAAAGCCAGCAAGATCCCCTGCCAGACATCGAGCCTCAATCACACGAGTCCCTCCGTACACAAGTCATTAATGTGCACAACCCTCTTGAAGTGGGAAGCTCCAAGAGGCAACTCAAGCATAAGACGGTCTCCCAACCATCTAACGTCTCCTCAATAACAACCACATCCTCAACATATACGACAATAACAATGATATAGTATACAACACAACTTATTAAAATAAGACTAATTATGAGACACACTTCACAAACATGCCATGAATGTCTATTCCTTAAACATCCTGACTCCTCGAGTCGTCATAAACCAACATCATGTTATAATGCATCTTCCGACCACATATGAGAGTCACCAAGATCCTTAAATACAAACACGATATGCAATACGACTCGTATGATGCGTTTATAATAAAAGACCCACAAATATGTATACACATTATTGAAACCGAGTACGATAAACCTAGCTCTTACCAAACCTTCACAAGCTACTCGAATCCAACCCAATTCCATCTCATGAAACCGCCCTATCCTATACAAATCACATAATACTATCACAATACATCCTACACTATTATGTACTACAAAACCCCTTGTTATTACCCATTTATTATCCATATTACATATACTAATTACTAATTAATCAATCCAAAGAAAACCCCCAAAAGTTAGGGTTCACACTAATTAGAGAAGGGTAGATCTCAACTTACAAGGTGGAAGGAATGAAGAACAAGATGATCAATCCCCTAATCCAAGCTTGAATCCCATTATGAAGTATTTTTGAGGCTTTTATAGAGAAGGGAGAGGATTCGGAGTAAGAAGGAAGAAGAATGAAATGATTTGGATAAGATAGGATAAGATCCCGAGTTAGGATATTATCGGATATTGTTTAGTGGCACTCGGTCAAGTGATGAGTCCACTCAGTCTAGTGCCACTCACTCAGTCGAGTGCTCGTCCACTCGGCCAAGTGCCAGCCACTCGATCAAGTAAAAAATCTACTCGGTCCACTGCAGCCCCACTAAGTCTATTCTAGGTCATACTTCGTCTAGTATACGGTCATCTCTTACTTCCGAGTAGTTCTCCACCAGTCCTGAGGTCTCCTCACGCATCCCAAGGTATTTTTACGGGTCCCAAAGTATCCGGGTATTATAATCTTCCCCCCTTAGAATGAACTTCGTCCGCGAAGTTCGCCTTACTCTCTCTTTCCCACCGTTCTCTCACGTCTCTCCCCGTCTCGTTACCAACTATCAAATCTCCTCTCTTTCCCGAGAACTTTACCGTATTCACTCTCTTATACACAAACACATCTCAACTCGAAGTTCCCTCGACATTGTCACTCTCGTAACACCAAGGTTCTTTATCCGCATACACGCTTTGTACTCCTCATCCCATATTATGCTTGGTTTCTTTCTTTAAGTTCATGATTGTTACATTCACTCTCCCTAATAGAGAATTTCATCCCGAAGTTCAACACTTAAAATCACGGATACTCTCACAAACTACCTAACGAAACATATGATTTAATGAGATGATGAACACCACATAATAAATTATGTATTCTAATAGAACTCAATTACCATCCATTCTTCTTATTCACGTAATCCTCATGCCATGCATATATCGCGTCATATGTACTACATGATCACACATGTAATTATGCCTATTTCCGCTTCGTTCAAGTATTCCCGTTTATAACCATTACAAGACTCGTTTATGCATCGTACAACTATCATCAAATTCATAAATGGCACTCATTATAAATTCATGAACATCACCATATGTCAACTAACATGTCTTTGCCGCTTATTTATCCGTGCTATGTCGTTATTGATTATTTAAATGCATTTTGATATTAATACACCAAGCAATAATGGCACACCAAGTATTATTATCAAACATAAATAATTCATGAAAATCGATCATGCAAGTCCTACTAGGCCCACTCAAATAATAAGAGGCTATTATGGTCATTAAGTAAGGGTATACACTTGATATTTGGCCGAAATTATGCAAAACAGGGTAAAAATGGTCCACTCGGTCGAGTGGAGTAGGCACTCGATCGAGTGGAGAACGCACTCGGTCGAGTGACCTTCAGGTAGAAACTTTTCGGTTATAATTCATTTCTAAAATTGTCTATCATACTTCATTCATGCAATTACATGTCAATAGTGATTAATACACCATCCAAGCTTCTAAAACTAAGCAATTCCAGGCCTTATGGCCATTATTACAACACACAAAGATAAATTATTCGTGTGTCAAACCGACAAAAATGTTCCATAAACCCGACTCATGAATGGCAAGATATTAAGATGACTTCCTCTTCTTGTTGAGGCCTAACACCCATTGCTTCCAATCCAATTAGTCGTTCACCGTTCTTCTTCTTCTTCTTCTTCTTCTTCTTCTTCTTCTTCTTCTTCTTCTTCTTCTTCTTCTTCTTCTTATAACGACCACCATCATGCTCCATGGTCTCCGCCGTCGGCTCGGATATGCCTTCCCGCTTCCTCCTCCATAAGAGGTATTCCCAAAGAAACTCGCGGTGGCATAGTGAGGTCCCGCCCAAGGACTAAGCAAGTGCCCCTTCTTTAAAGATATCCTAGTGCTCCAATCCGATGGTTGGATACCATAAGCCTTGAAGACACCCGATTTGTTCCCATCCCTGAACCAATAGCTTGGACGATGTGCTGGTCGCACACCTTGATTATAAGACAATTCATGCATGTCCCTTAGCACTAGGTCGGTGTTCATTTGATGGATAATGTCCGACATATGGTAGTTGTGGTCATAGGATGGCGGGGCTTGGGTATATCCTCCGGTATGTGATGGTATATGCATAGAATGCCTAGGAGGTTCACGAGGTGGTGAGAGCATGGACATGTAGGATGATGACGGGGCATGCATAAAATGTTTTGGGGGGTCATGGGGTATGTCGGTGTATGAGCTCGTTCTACCTCCCCATCACTCAGAGTATAGGTAAGTTCAACCGGAATAAGATAAGTTTGGGCCGGAGGGCGAGGTGGTGTCATCTCGGGTATGCAGTGTCAAACCCCAGGCTTGACACAAAGATTTAAACTTTGAAATGAGACCAACTGTACTGGTGTTTTCAGGGTGCAATGGACTTTCATAATTTGATTAAAATTACCAAATTGCCCGCTAAAATCATGAAATTTGGTGACAAGCTAGTTAAATGAACAAACTAACTCTGATTAAAATTTCAGGAAATTTGAAGCAACCGAAGTATTTTTGGTAAATTAATTAAAGTGGCCTGACAGAAAAAAATCTTATAAATTGACACGGGATTGATGTTGGGACTGAACAAGGAACAAGGGATATAATTATCAACTTAAATCCCACAGAATACTCACAGGGAAGCAAGCTAACAATTTGGACAACTTAAACTGGAAATTATCACAGCCAAATACAGATAAAAATGAACTCAAGTTAACAACAAGACCAAACAACCCATAGTCTGAGCACAGGATTGAATGAACCTCACTAACAGACTTTGTTCAACACCTACAGTCTAATCACAAGATGTTAACAGGCCTGACTCTTAACTACAGACTAAGCACAAGTTATAGAGATTTGAAATTGAGAGAAAACTCAGGTTTAATATTCATCAAAAGCTGCCTCAATGCAGTTGGAGGAGAGGTCCTTATATAGGCCTTCCTCTTGGAAATATGTTACAAATTTTAACATAGAAATCTCATCCAAGGGCCAGGATTAGTTATTAGGACATAAATAAAGTGCTGGAAATATTTTACAATGATGACAAAATGATTTAATGAAAAATTGCAATAAAACAATAGAAGTTCTGCACTGATAGTGACATGCTGCTTCCTAGGCTGCTGTGTTGCTTTGGCTGAGAGTATAAGGACGAGATGGGTACAGTAGGGCCTTGACTTTGGCTCTTAGGTGATATCTGAATTATGGAGGGACAAGCAAAAGCATCCCAGCAATAGCTCCTTCCTTATTTATCCAGAAATGACAATATGCTTTATGCTTTATGTCCCTTTCAGCAACTTGACTTTCAGTTTGATTTTCTCTTGATTGTAGTGTGAATTTGGCCTGGCTCCTTAGGACTTTTTGAGCTTAGTTGATCAAGGTTTTAGCTGGCCAAGGTGACAGCTGGTGGTTGAGCTTGAAGTGGTACCTGTGACCTCCCAAAGCAGGCCTGGCAGGGGTTGTTAATAGGGTAGTGTGACTGGGATTGTTGCATGTTGCCTGATCAGTGTTGCCCTGGTCCCTGGCTCCTGCTTCAGCCTCCCCTGGTTGAATAGGGCTTGTCCTCAAGCCGGTAGCCTCCTCATTATCTGAATCATAGTATAGACTGAGATCTCCCATATTGAAAGTACCATGTACTCCATAGTCACCTCGTAAATCCACTTTATAGGCATTTGATCTAATCTTTTCAACAATTTCAAATAGGCCATCAGCTCTTGGAATTAATTTGTTCTTTATCCTAGATGGGAACCGTTCTTTCCTTAGATGAATCTAGTCCAGATCACATGGCATGAATTCCTTCTTCCTTTGAGGGACCTGAGACTACTTCTTGTATCTTTCATTGGCCTTCTCAATTTGCTTCTTGACTGACTCATGAAGTATTTGCATTTGTTCAGCTATGGCCTTAGCATCAAAGTTCACCTCCTCTTTTGGAACACTAGACAAATCTAAGGGCATGAGTGGATTAACCCCATAGACAATCTCAAATGGACTATGGCCAGTTACAGTAGATAGTGCCCTGCTGAATGCAAACTCAGCTTGTGACAATTTCAAATCCCAATCCCTCAAGGACTTGCTGACTATGCATCTCAGTATCCTACCTAATGTTTTGTTTGTGACTTCAGTTTGGCCATCAGTTTGAGGATGGTGAGATGTACTGAACAACAACTTTGTTTTCAGAAGCTTCCATAGGGTTTTCAAAAAATAACTCATGAATTTGGTGTCCCTATCAGACACTATGGTTTTTGGTACCACATGTAGCCCCACAATTTCCTGTAAATAGAGCTCAGCAATACTGGCAGCCTCCTCAGTTTTCTTGCATGCCACAAAATGAGCCATCTTGCTGAACCTATCAACAACTACCATCATAGAATCCTTGCCCCTCTGAGTCCTGGGTAATACAACAATAAAATCCATGCTTACATCATCCCATGGTCAATCAGACACTGGTAGAGGAGTATATGCCCCAGCTTGGAAAGAACTCTTGGCTTGTTGAAAGACTGAACATCTTCTGATGACCTGGACATCTCCCATCATCCCGGGCCAGTAGAATTGATCTTGAAGGATGTCTAATGTCTTTTGGACCCCAAAGTGACCTCCCAAGCCTCTTGAGTGAACTTCTCTTATCTGTAGATTCCTGTAAGATCCCCTAGGTACATTGAGCTTTTTACCCTGGAACAGGAAACGTTCCTGCAAGAGATACTTGCTCCCTGGAATCTTTTGTCCTTTAGTTTGGGCTATCCATTCTTCTGAGAAGTCAGGGTCCTCCTTGTAAAGTTCATTCATGAATTTAAACCCAAGAACCTTGTTTCCCATGACTGACAATAATGAGTGCCTCCTTGACAATGCATCTGCCACTACATTTTTTTTCCCTCGTATTTGCTGGAAAAACTGAATGACTGTAAGAACTCCACCCACTTGGCATGCATGTGACTCAATTTGTGTTGACCATTGATATATTTTAGTTCCTCATGGTCTGAGTGCAACAGAAATGGTTTAGGCTTCAGATAATGACTCAAGTGCATCAGGGCTATAATGATAGCATAAAACTCTTTATCATAGGTAGAGTATTTCAATTTAGCTTCATTTAACTTCTCAGTGAAATAGGCTACTGGTTTCTGAGTCTGAATTAAAACTGCTCCAATGCCAACTTCACTGGCATTACACTCCACTTCAAACAGCTGATCAAAATCTGGCAGCTTCAGGATAGGTGTTTCACACATCAACTTCTTAATTCTTTCAAAGGACTGCTGAGCATTGTTAGTCCATTGAAACTCTCCCTTCTTCATGCACTCAGTGATTGGTGCTACAACTGAACTGAAGTTTTTAATGAACCTTCTGTAAAAGGAAGCCAATCCATGTAATTCCCTAACTTCAGTGAGTGTTTTAGGGACTGTCTAGGAATGAATTGCTGAGATTTTCTCTTGGTCCACTGATATACCCCTTCCAGATACAACGTAACCTGGAAAGGTCATCTCCTTAACCATGAAGGTGCACTTTTCTAGCTTGCTAAACAGCTTCTGCTCACTGTTAACCTTAAAACCCACTTCAAGATGCCTTACATGATCTTCCCTGCTGCTGCTGTACACCAGTATGTCATCAAAGTACACCACAACAAACTGTCCTAAGCATGGACTCAACACTTTAGTCATCAACCTCATGAAAGTGCTTGGTGCATTTGAGAGGCCAAATGGCATCACAAGCCACTCAAATAACCCATGCTTCGTTTTGAAGGCAGTCTTCCTTTCATCTCCCGCCCTGATTCTCACCTGATGGTACCCTTGCCTGAGATCAATCTTAGAGAAGACTTTGGCACCACTCAGCTCATCAAGCATATCATCAAGTCTTGGAATTGGGAATCTATACTTGACAGTAATATTTTTATTGGCTCTATTATCAGTACACATTCTCAATGTTCTATCTTTCTTAGGAACAAGCAATGCAGGGACTGCACAAGGACTTAGAGATTCTCTGACAAAGCCCTTGCTCATGAGCTCCTCAATTTGGTGTTGTAACTCCTTGGTGGCTGCTGGATCACTCCTGTAAGTAGGTCTGTTAGGCAGTACAGCACCTGGTACAAGATCAATATGGTGTTCAATTCCCCTCAAGGGTGGAAGTCTACTAGGCAGTTCTTTTGGAAACATCCCTGAACTTATGGATCAAAGGTTCAATTTCTATAGGCAACTCTGAATCCTCTTTTTCAGTCACTTCCTTGGACAGCAGGATCAATACAAGTTGCTCCTATTTCATTTCCTGGATCATGGCAGCCTCAGACAAGAACAGCACACCACTGATCTCTTCAGGCATGTTTGGGCTCCCATAGTTTCTTTGATTGGGTGGTAAGGGGGTCAGGGTGACCTTCTTACCTTCATGCTTGAAGCTGTAAACATTCTCCTTTCCCTAATGAGTTGTATTCCTGTCAAACTCCCATGGCCTCCCTAATAGTAGGTGGTAAGCATCCATGGGTACAACATCATACAGTACCTCATCCTTGTACACTTTCCAAATAGAGAATGGAACTAGACATTGTTTGTCAACCTTAACCTCTGATCCCTTGTTTAACCATCTGAGGTTGTAAGGATTTGGGTGATCCCGAGTCACCAAATTCAGCTTGTTGACCATGGTGATGGATGCCACATTGGTACAGCTCCCTCCATCTATGATCAAGTTACAAACCCTTCCCTGAACTGTGCATCTACACCTGAAGATCAGGATCTTTGATCAGCTTCTAAGGGTACCTGTTGTGAATGCATAATTCTCCATAAGACCAAGTTGTGCCCTGTGTCAGGGTGAGCTACAACCTGATCTTGGCCTGATTCCTCCCCAGCTTCCATTTCCTCCAGCACTTGGCTCTCATCTTCCTCATACTCAACCAATCCTTCCCTTTCCCACTCTTCTACCTCTATTGCTGTCAGTGCTCTCTTAGAAGGATAATCCTTCCTAAAGTGGCCATATCCTTGACACTGAAAGTATTTGATCTTTCCCTCAGTCATAGGTGGGTTTGTTTTCTGGTTCATGGGGCTTTCCCTTTATCTGGTGTAGGTGGTGCAGCTGGTTTGGGTGTACTACCAATCCTGACACCAGTAAATGGTCTGAATGCAAGTCTAGTGGTGGTTTTAGACACTACAGTCTTAGCTTTCCCCATTTTTTCAACTCTCAAAGACAGGTTAACCACATCATCATAAAACCACAGGGGTTGCATCCTAACCTTTGTAGCAATATTCTTATCAAGACCCTCCAGAAACCTAGCAATCCTTTGCTCAGGTTTTTCATTAATCTCACATTGTAAGGTTAACTGCTCAAACTCCCTCAGGTAGGTCTCAACTGGTCTCTCATCTTGTCTAAGTTTGGACAATTTAATAAAGAGATCTTGAGTATAATCCTTGGTGACAAATTTACTCAACATCTTTTTCTTAAGCTTAGACCAAGACCTAAGTGGTTCTTTCCCTTCTCTAATCCTTTGGTGTTTCAGGTTATGTTACCAAAGAGAAGCATACCCTTTAGTTTCAAGACAACAACATTAAAGGCCTTAACATCAGTGTAACCTTTATACTCAAAAATTTTCTCAATATCCCTAATCCACTCTAGTAAATCATCAGGATTTAGGCTACCAGAAAATTCAGGGATTTCTACCTTTAGATGCTTGTTTGTGTGCTCAGGAACCTCCTCTTGTGTTCTGATGCTTTCCTCAGATTCTGATTCATATCTATAGATACCCTGTATCTGCTGAGACTCCAACAAACACATGATGATTATCGGACTACAACATGCTTAGGAATCGCGGCGTTTGATCGACAGTTTGTGTACAACTTTACGTTGGAAAACATAAATACGATTTTGAAAATAAAACATTTCAAAACTTTTCAAAAGTACCTGGAGTATTTAATGCATGACGACGGGGTCACAATGACACTAACTAGAGTCAAAACCGACACCGGATCAAAAACCGACTCAAAATTCAAATCCCGACTCCAACAACGAGTCAAACCGAGTCAAACACAAAAACCAAACCATTCAAATGCTTCCATGTTAATATTTCCCGGGATTATGAATGGTCAAGTACCAAACATATGCATACAAATCCTAGGATAGAACAAATCATGATTGCATTTGTGTGAAAGCGACAAGACACCTCGAAGACGTGCGACGTGGCTCGCGCCTCTTTGAGCAGCCCAGGTGGCCACGTCGCTCAAAACTCACACAACCACTCATTCTCCTATAAATACCCCTCAAATGCCACCATTTGAGAACTTACGCGAGCGTTCGCCCCTTCATCTCTCCCTTAAAATTCTCGACCCGACTTCCTAAGTCACAATCCGACACGTGTTTACGACCTACCGATCGCAAACACAAGCCTTACACATTGTTTGGTACCGTCATCGTGCATTAAATCACTTGACCGACCAACTCGACCACTAAACCATCACTAAACTTAATAAAATGCTATTTTTACTTACTAAAACGGTTTTAAACCGAGTCTTTTCCGACCAAACCAGTTGATACAGTTACGTCGGTTTCTCGCCATAAGCCAAACCGAGTCCTTTTTTTTATCATGTCTTTACTTGTTTCATGACTATAACATGCTAAATCATGCATAACATGGTCCAAAACATGGGAAGAATGAGCCAAAACCGGACTTTTGGTTGAGGCAAAGGCTACTTACGTAGCACATAGGCTCAAGCCTAAAGCACCCTGCCCAGCCTTAAGTCCAATCCGTGTTTGCTCTCTTCTTTTCTTCTATTTTCATTTTCATATTTGTAAACGGCTTTTACCATTTCAAGTATTTTCAAACCCCTTTTTATTTCTACATGTTTTTAACCATAAAATATTTTTCACCCTTAGTTCTTAATACCATGACGGTTTAATCCGTGTTTCGGTGATAATATTTGGTTAATTACATTTAAAAGGTATTTTAAAACCTTTTATTTCATTTCTTTACATTTTGGAAGGTATTTTAAAGCCTTTCATCATTTCTTTACATTTTCAAAATAAATGTATTAGTCACCAACACAAAGTCATCCTTGGTTCTACATAACATGTCGGATTTTAATCTGAGTACGATGATGAGTATCGACTAATTATATTCAAATGAACTTAAAACAATTAATTCATATTCATTTTCAAAACTATTCATGTCAAGCTTGCAAAGTCGAACCTGACATGGAGTACCATCAAAATAATGACGATTATTCAAGTCTCGTTCTTCAAATCAACACAAATACGGCCTAAACGGTCCTTTCAAACCAAAACGGGTTCAAATACCCATTTTTCAACACGTTTTATAAACGTTTTTCAATGGTCAGAACACGTCATATTCCGTTAACTGACCCGCGCCTAAACAGGCCATTACTTTTCCTATTTTCAAACCACGGGAGACCCCCTTACATCGCCAATAGGCTCACGCCTCTTCTGGCTGCCTGATGCAGGGTCCGTTCCCCTTCTAGCATTGGTCTAGGACGATCCCAACTCTAGCTAACCCGGACATAGGACCGATCAGATGACTAATTTGCCCATTCAAAAATCATATTTGCAAAACGTCCTACTAAGACAAATGGATCACGTTATGCACCATAAACCTAACTCGGTAAATGGATGATTAATTTTAGTCTTGCATGCAAATCAATCATAAATCAAACTCGACATATTATACTTGATACTTGGATTAAATCAACCGACTTAGAAAGCTCTCACATGTTAGGTTTAAACTATTGAATGCGCATTCATGCATTTAAACCGTTTTATCAACTTTTGCATTCAACCAACCAAGATCGATCAGTAGAAGCCGCTACCGCGGGCGGGATTGGGTGTCTGACTAAAGGGCTTCCCAATACGTACCTTCACCTCTTACTCAGAAACTTTGGATAGTGGACGACCTTATCCAGGGCGTACGAGAGTCATTCTAGAGATAGAATGCTAAAGAGGGACGATTCCTTATCTTTAGTACCTATGTCAAACCCTACTTTGTGCTTCGTTTGACCGAGGTATAAAGTGGATTCGAACGGGTTCCAAGCGTCCCACAAATGCTTGGTGGCGACTCCGAACATCTGTAATCGTTTCGAGACCCTTGGCGAGACGAAACCGACCGATCTAAAACGATCCGATCGAAAGCATACTTTTACGCCGCCAAGCGTGGCTTTCAAAAGACCGCTATACGTCCACAGATTGGCTTGGCGTGTAGGTGGCTATGTCCACAGATTGGCGACTCCGCTGGGGAAAACTAGGACACTTGTGTCTTTGTGATCCCTAGATGGTGAGACTCGAACGAGGTGTTGGTTGGAATGCATTAATTGATATTACGGTCACGGTCGGGTTCCTTGTCCGGGCCCACAACCTAAACCTTTTCAACCAATTGGCTCGTCTCGTCGGCGTGAGTTTTCTCATCCCCGCGTTTCGAATCCCAATTGAGTCAAGCATACCATTGACGATACACATTTCTGTTTCGTCAAAGAGCTTTCATCACCTTCGAGCACGAGGCTAGGCCACCTTCCTTACACACTTTGTTTGAATTGGTATCCCTCTCGCAAACCGGGGTTTGATTGCTTGGTGTGTAACCCACCCTTCTAAGCCAAAACCCGTGTCAGCATTATGTATAATATAATGAAACTGTGAGTGCTTATGTGCTATATGATTATAAGTCCTTTCGTGTCATTTTCAAACTTTCAAAAACACCTTTTGCGCCGTTATAATGGCCATTTCAAACCTCGGTCTTTCGCCGACCGTTGCACGCCTTTCTAGGCCGTCGTAATGACGATTTTCAAACCCGGTTTTTATAATCATTTCAACACGCCTTTCTAGGCCGTCGTAATGACGATTTTCAAACCCAGTTTCCATAACCTTTTCAACACGCCTTTTTAGGCCGTCGTAATGACGATTTTCAAACCCGGTTTTTATAACCATTTCAACACGCCTTTTTAGGCCGTCGTAGTGACGATTTTTAAACCCGGTTTTTATAACCATTTCAACACGTCTTTCTAGGCCGTCGTAATCATGATTTTTAAAACTCGGTTTTCTACAACCATTTCAAAAACACCTTTTTACGCCGTTATAATCGCCGCGTCTAGACACGGACTTTAACCTGTTTCGCACCGACAATGGCCCTTTCAAAACCCGGGAAAACCACACACCCTTTTCTCGATACACTTTCGAGATCCCGAGGACCATACACCGTCCCCGAGGCCTCTTCAAACATTTCAAACTTCGATTTTCAAAACATACAATTTTGAATTTCAAAAACCCGTCTTGGGAAACAATACATTGTTTTCTGAGCCGACTCGAACTCAAAACTGTCTTTTGCAAACAAACTTAAGACAACCCTTTCAACTGACCGACTTGCGGAGATCCCCATCTTCGGATGCCGTCCATAAAGCGACAAATGAATCTTTTTGAAAATTTCTATTTTCGAAAACTTCAGTTCACCACTCCAATTCCGCCTCGTGTCTATCGAGTCGAAGCAAACGTACTTATGGGTCTTTACTTATGAGTCGTCTTACCACGAGACTCGTCCAATGGCGGCACGCCTCTACGTTCGACGTGTGTCAAAAGTTCGGTCAAAACCATCACGTCATAAATCGAGTCAGCACCGAGGTACTACACATGGTCACCCTCGTCTTGTTGAGTCTGATCTTTGTCTCATCCTTTGTGTTGTCTACGTTCAGTCTGTGAACCGTGTCGGATTGAGTTGTAATGTGAGCCTTTTTCTCTGCCTCAGAACCATGGCCCCGTCTTCAACTTTGTCCAACAACAACAATGATAACAACAGAGATGTCACAACTGCTCAGGTAGCCAGCCTACTCGCTGCTCTTAAGGTCACTCTGGATCGTGTCGAGACTCGTATCGACACCCTGGAAAACAAGGAAACTGGAGAGCACAACACTCCACCCTTGACTGAAACTAAGAAAAGGCTCAAGCTCTTGGAAGAACAACTCCTAGCCCGGAGTAACAAAATCCATCTTGAGAACAACCGAAGGTTTGAACTTGTTGGGGATCAACTACCTGACAACTTTACCTTGACCGATGTGCCCATATTCAAGAGAGTGGAGGACCCACTCAATTATATTCGAGCCTTCAAAGACTACATGGCCATAAAAGGAGTTAAACAGGAACTTTTCACCCGGATCTTTCCATCATTCCTGGAGCCGGTCCCTCGCCAATGGTACTACTCCCTTGAATCGAAGAACCTCACTACCTGGGATGAGGTTGCAGTTGAATTTGCTAAGTAATATGCCGAGAATGTTGAAATCCAAGCCAATACCCGTACTCTTGAGGTCCTAACCCAAAATGATAGGGAGGGATTCACTGAGTTCTTAAACCGTTGGAGGAGGGTAAGCACTCAGTTGGTCAGCAAATCGAGTGAGTCAACCTTGGTGCAAAAGTTTGTCAACAATCTCGGCCCGGTGTATGCCAACTTACTGAGATACCAAAACATCAAGATGTTCCAGGATCTACAATTCCTTGGGACACACATTGAAGACGACCTCCGCAAGGGTGTCCTAGCCAAAACCACCGGTAGAGGCTACCAGGATCCAAATCAACCAGATCTCGCCCCTATGGTCAGACGAACAAGACTAATGAGGTCAACCTCCTTGAACCAACCATCAAGAAAGCTGAGCGCCCCCAAAGAGTGTTCACCAATATAGGGTCAACTTATGCAAACGCCCTGAAAAGGCTTCTGGACCAAGGGAAGTTACAACCAATCGGATCCACCCCAGATCCGTCTGATGCTAAGAAATCCCGCTTCTGCAACCCAAATGCCTACTGTCAGAACCACCAAGGGAAAGGTCATGACACGGAAACCTGTTTCAAGCTCAAACACATCATACAAGACATGATCGAGAAAAGGGAACTGCCTTTGCCTCCACCGACTAAACCAAACAACAAAATGAACCCTTTGGGAATCCATGCTATCTCCGATGATGAGCCAACCTTGGACTGCTCACACCTCATCCTGCCATTTGATGACGAGGTGAATGCCCTGGAGAAGGATGCCTCGGACGGGGTTGTTGTGTTCAGTGCCGCAACCATGCTTGCCATGTTCCAACAAGTTGAGGAAGCTATAGCCAGTCTCTCCGAAAGGATTACCCGACTTGACGATGTTTACCACCGATTAATTTTCAATCCTCCAACACCACGCCCGAGGGAGGGTCCCCCAAACACCCAAAACTACCCTCACCAGGATGGATAGCTCCCGCGACCATTCTGGCATGCACCTCACGATAATCACCCTCACAATAATCACCCCCACAATAATCAACCTCACAAAAACTACCCTCACAAAAATTTCCGCCACAAAAACTGCCCACCGAGGAATACCCCTCCAAGGTACCCTCGGGATTCCGAAATAAATGGCATCTGGAGAGATGATGTTGAAGATGTCTATATTATCCCAGGGAAAGAGAAACGGGCGAAAGAGATCGGTTATCTTACCCGGTCCGGACGCCCCTATCAAAACCCGAACAATTCAGCGGTCGCTCCAACAACGAATGACCAGGTTGTCCCGGACGCGGACACTCAACCAAAGGCCCCCGAGAATTCGATCCTCAAACAACTGCAGAAGGCAAAAGCCGAAATTTCAATTTGGCAACGGATCGCCACGTCCTTTGAGCATCGACAAGCTCTACTACAAGCCTTGGGAAAACTAACCGGCCCTCTACCTCCTCCCCGGAAGAAGTGGTGGCACACGTGACAAGGGATGTCCCTGATTTGAGCAACCCGGTCATCTTCTCTGACGAAGATATCCCTTCCTTCGGAGGCAACCACAACCTGGCCCAGTACATCACAGTACAATGCCTCAAAAAGAATATGCATATGGTCCTTGTGGATGACGGATCTGCGGTGAATGTCATTCACCTCAAAACGGCTCACAAACTGGGTATTAAGGAAGCTGATTTGGTCCTAACCAATCAAGGAGTGCGCGCTTACGATGGCACTCGTCGTAAAGTCGCAGGACTTATCACTCTGACCGTCGCGACTGGACCACTGGAAAGGCAAACCAGTTTCCAGGTAGTCGACATTGATGCCTCCTTCAATATGCTTCTGGGACGTCCCTGGATTCACGCCGTCAAGGCGGTTACTTCTACCTTTCATCATAAAATCAGGGTCCCCTTCAACGGGAAAACGATCACGATTCCGGCTTCCCCGATCAAAGCCGTTATGAAAAAGGGAATAGCATCCCAGGCTATTGAGGAGGACGACACTGAAATGTGGGGATTTCAAGCTGTGAATTCTCTGACTGATGAATCAACACCCTTTGATAGTGACCCATTAGCCAGCCTCACAGTCAACCGCATTCTGATGCGCCAGAGTTATTTACCGGGTTTACCCCTCAATCCGCTGAAGAGCGCCTTACCTCCCTTGAAACAGGCTAAGGTCTCCAACATCCCCTTTGGGCTGGGCTATAAACCTACCAGTGAGGATATCCAGGAGATGAACCTTCTAGTTCGGAAGCCCAAGAAGCACGGAGTTATCCTCTGTCCCTATCATTTGACCCTCAATGGATACTTCGTCCCCAAGGGAGAGTCCGAGCTCTACCATGGCTTTCCTGAGCCGATCTATAACTCTGTGGCCAAGGTCAGACACCCGGGTGTGGAAGTCTTCCAGGACTGCTACTTCATCCCCAACAACACCAAAGCTGCATCAACCGAGTCTAAGTCGTCCCCATGCCTCGAAGGACAAGCTGTCACTCTCCTCTTTGGAGAGGATAACATCAAGCACCTCGACTATGAGGACATCATCAACATCGCTCTGAAGGACAGATAATTTGACCCGACCGACACTGACCTGGAGAAAGCTACACATGGCTGGAGGAAGACCGTTAAGTGGACCGATCGCCAAGGCCACATTCTCAAGATCACAACTGGAGAAGGCCCTATGTCCAAAGAGGAAAGTGAATAAGAATCTGAGTCGGAGTCAGAGTCAGAGTCTGTCATAGCTCCTAACACTCCTGATGTCCCAGTCAAGGTCCCCTTCCCACTATTCTATCACAAGCTTGTGGCTGCTTCAGAGGCTGAGTCAACTAGGGTCATCCCCACTCCCATGGAAGGTTACAACCTGGAGCCTATTCTAGGGGCCACCTCCTCTGCTGTGTCGCCTCTGACTGACCATGAGATGTTTGTCCTCTCCGAGCTTTTTGCTCGGGTCAACTTAATGAACGCTAAGTTTGCTTATGACTCGTCTCAATTTAACTGCAATGCAATTCAGAATGACTATGAGGAATTTGACTTGAGTGACTACCCACCTCAACTAGCCAAAGAACTTGACAACCGGGAAACCAGAACCCCCATCATTGAGGATACCAAACCTATTAACGTAGGAACCAACAACACACCTCAAGAACTTAGGATAAGGATAACCCTTGACCCCTCAGAAAGTCAACAGTTCATTGACCTCCTCCACGAATACAAGGACGTATTCGCCTGGTCCTACAAAGATATGCCTGGGATTGACAAGCAAATTGCAGAGCACCGGATACCCATTAAACCCGGAGCTAAACCCGTGAAGCAAAAACTGCGCTGGATGCGTCTTGAATGGGCCTTGAAAATCAAAGAAGAAGTGGATAAACAGTTCAAGGCCGGGTTCATCAAAGTGTCTGAGTACTCTGACTGGGTGGCCGACATTGTTCCTGTACCGAAGAAATACGGGAGGATTCGGGTTTGCGTCGACTTCAGGGATCTGAACAAGGCGAGTCCAAAGGACGACTTCCCTTTGCCATATGTTGACATTCTAGTGGACAATACCGCTGAGCATGCTCTCCTATCATTCATGGATGGGTATGATGGGTACAACCAGATCAAATTGGCTGAGGAAGACATGCACAAGACTACATTCACTACACAGTGGGGTACACACTACTACACGGTCATGCCTTTCGGCCTCACGAATGCCGGAGCAACCTATCAAAGAACCGCTACCACTCTCCTACATGATATGATGCACAAGGAGGTAGAGGTATATGTCGATGATATGATCGTCAAATCAAGAGAACGGGACGGTCACATCAGCGCCCTCCGGAAATTCTTCGCTCGTCTGCGGAATATAACATGAGACTAAATCCTCAGAAATGTGCATTCAAGGTCACCTCCGGAAAACTCTTTGGACATGTCGTCAGCAAAAGAGGCATTGGCATTGATCCAACCAAAATCAAAGCCCTTCAACAAATGCCACGGCCTAAGAACGAGAAGGAGATTCGGGGAATTCTCGGTCAGGTTCAATACATCAGCCGCTTCATAGCCAAGCTCACCATGATTTTTGAACCAATCTTCAAGATGTTTCGCGTCTCCGATCATACCGATTGGGATGACGACTGTCAAAAGACCTTCGACAGGATAAAGGAAATCCTATCCAAACCTCCTGTCCTCATGCCACCTCAGCAAGGGATTCCCTTATCCCTATACCTAACTGTCACAGACACAGCCATTGGAGTAATGCTAGCACAAACAGTCGACGGTGAAGAACGAGCCATCTACTACATCAGCAAAAAGATCATCGACTATGAGACGAGGTACACCCAACTAGAAAAGACATGCCTTGCCCTACTATGGTCAACAAAGAAGTTGCCGCATTACATGCTCAGCTACACGGTCCACATCTATTCCAAGATGGATCCGGTCAAATACATCTTCGAGAAACCCGTACTAAATGCAAGGCTGTCTAGCTGATGTGACCATAATTAGCGCATATTTAGCCCCCGAATTAGCCTTGCTCCCATGCTTTTTAGTGCATATTTGGGTCATTTCTTATCTTTAGTTCTTTGATTTGCATATTCTTTGAGATTTTGATCCCTTGGTAGGAAAGGAGTAAGAATCTTGCATTTTCATGGCAAAACAAGACTAAATTGATCGAATTCAATGACCAAGCATCAAGGAGAGACAAGATTAGAAGGCCTTTGTACATATTATAGTAGAAGAGCAATGTTGAGAAAGGATCCTTGAGTCCCTAAGGAAATCCCCAAGGAATTTATGAAGAAAAGGGAAGAAAAGAAGAAGATATGTTGCTGACTGACAATCCGAGCGGATTGTCACCAATCCGCCCATCCCGCAGCTGCACAATCCATGCGGCTTTGCTTGAATCCGCTCGGATTCCACCTACACAATCCGCCCGGATTCCCTTGAATCCGCTCGGATTCCAACGCCAGAATCCGCCCGTCCCGACCTTATTCCGCCCGGATTCCAGCACAGCACGGATTGTCTTCTCCAAGCTACGAAGAAAGAAGCCCTTCTCTCGAAAAATACCGGCTCCTCCTTGCTCAATCTAAAAAGTGTAATCACTAGTTTAGCCCTTAGTTAACCCTAATGCATCCTCCCTAATTTCCACTATAAATACCCCATTAGTCTAATTAGAGGAGCATGTTCTTCTTATCAATAATTAGTGTAGTTAATATCAATCAAATCTCTCTTTAATATTGTAATCAAGTATTAATCAAGTTTTAATCCAAGTTTTAGTTCTTTAATATCTCTTTTGTTCATCCTTTATTTTGGGTAATTGAAGATTATTTGGGTTATTGTTGGGAGATTGATCAACTTTTGCATTATCCGGAGGTAACTTTTATTTCCGATACCCATAGAAATACCTTTGTCAAGTTTGCTATGAAGTCATTACAATCCACCAAATTTATATGTGAAGATACCTTAGAAAAATTGGGTGTTCTTGAGCAAACTAGAGCCTTTTTCAATGCCATGGGGTTGAAGAAATTGTTTGAAACAAAGGAATTGACATACCCCTCCCTTACCTTGGAATTTTTGAGTTCCTTGAAAGTCACCAAAGTTGAGAATAGGGAGAATCTCGAGTTTCGTCTTGCTAATGTTAGTAGACGCATTACCTTTAGGGAATTGAGTGAAATTTTGGGTCTTAGTGATGAACCAAGTTATTTTAAGAATTATGGAAAGTATGACCCCGAACCTCTTTGGGAGGCAATCTCCAGGAAGAAATTTGAGGATTTTCATGCGAGTCGTGCTCTTTTGGTCCACCATCCGGGCATAAGAGTATGGCACAAGGTCGTGGGAAACACCATAATTGCTAGGAAAGATACCAACCATTTCACCAAACTTGATTTTATTCTCCTTGAATCGGCTTTGAACATCGGAAGAGTACACACCAAGCCTTACAATTCTTTGAGGCTCTTGGTAGATAGATGGCTCAACATTGATTGTGGGAAGAAGGGCACAACCGTTATTGTCAATGGCGGCCTAGTCACTATCCTAGCCAAGCACTTTGATCCTAACTTCAATAAGGATAACAAGTACAAAGCAAAGGAGGGTGGCCATCTTGTTGATATGCATACTATGATACACAAGTTCAACTGGGTTGCCCATAACCCCCTTGACACTAAGTATGGATGGCTCACTAGTGAAGCTAGATCGTTCACCTTGCCTTCAAAGATTTGTCGTCTAAGCGTCCACCGGACCAATTATCTACTTCCCCTTTCCAAAGAGGCCGAGTATATTATTTAACAACAAAAGGGTGATCTTGAAATGCCCTCCTCGTCCATTGTCATACCACCTTACCCATTTGAGTATGAAGAGTTCAAGCCGGAAGGAGTTGAAGCTAGAAAAGACTATGTGACTCTTCTCATACAAGCAATGCACAAGCAAGCCTTTGAAGATCGGAAAAATGCTTACTTGGCTCAATATCCACCCCTCCTACACTTAGCTAGGCAAGGACGACTTGATCCATCTTGTCCTTTGCCTAGTTGGGCGGATAGAGAAGTCCTATTTCCGGGTGCATCTAGGGTCGTTTTGGGTGACAATGAGGTTGTTGGTAATGATGAAGAAGTTGATGACAACATTGAGGAAGAAGCAAGTGAAGGAGAAAAGGATGGTGAAGATGATGATGAGGAAGATGAGGAAGAAAGTGAAGAAGCAAATGACAAGGGAAGTGGCAATGTGACCACTTCTAATGAGGGAAGTGATGATGATAGCATGATGGAAGATTAGCAAGCCTTGGAGACTCCTACCCTCTCATGGTTTGTCTATTTCTCTCTTTGTATTTTCATTAATTTTGATCATTGTTGGAGTAGTCCTAGCACCATTAGAGGACTCACACCTCGGTACCATTGAGGTGTTCTCATTTTATTGTTCCCATTTTCAAAATCCAAAATGACAAATTAGTTTCATGCATAGCATAGTGTGTGCATGAACTACACCCATCCTTGGACATTAGCAATAGTGTCTCACTCGGTTTGGGGAAGTTAATGCATACACAACGGGAGGTAATCTAAATTATCCTCTCCGTCATAACAAAAACCATGCATCATGTAGTGTAGCTTAGTATAGATTGCATTTAGTATAGAAATCATGCATCATCTTTGCATAATTTCCATCATTTTGGCCATTGAGGACAATGCCCATATTAGTGTGGGGATGGGAATTCTAACATTTAACTCTTATTCAAAAACCCAAAAAATTGAAAAATCTCAAAAATCATAAAAATTTAAAAATTGAAAACCCAAAAACATGTTTATTTCCCTTTGTAGTCTTGTATATATTGTCTTGTATATATTGTGTTTATCCTTGTTCACATTGATCGACTACGCCACATCCGAGACATGAGGATATTGAAGACCGCATGGTATGATCTTTCCAATCTCCTTTTTCCTCTTTATGTTAATGACTATGTGGCTTTATTTTGATTGATGCGGTATAACAATGTGAACTTAGGACTTGCATTTAGTTTATATGTCATATTAGTTAATAGAATCACTTGCATTAGGATGTTTATATTAGTTGCATCATGGCATGTAGTTGCATGTTAGAAATGTTTTGAAAAATGCCTATTTAGGAACTTTGACAAGAGCAACTAAGCCATTACAAATACTTGTTCAACTTAAGACTTTGCCTACTAGAATGGTTGTAAAACACCCTAGATAGTGTCATACTAGTGTTTTTTGACCCATGACCCAAGGCCTAGTCAAGGGTTTGCATGTGAGTCACCTATCCAACCCCGTGATGCGATATGGACTTGGTTAACTTGTCTAGGTGACCTTGTTTGACCTTGTGGTAAGGCAACCCAAAAATATTTTCCATCAATAAGCTTGAAGTGCTCATTTCAAAGAAATTTTTGTCATGTGGAAGTAATGTAATGCCAAGGAAACCTCAAATGTTATGAATTGTTGAAAGTTGAGAAATTTAAGTTGTTTTGATGGAGGCGTACCACTTCGATGTGCTTTGGTGCGGGATCCATTGAATTGGGCCCCCATACGGTTGTGAATTCGGCCGCCCAGAGACAGAGTGACTATCACCTCGAAAAGCTATTGTCTAGAGGTTAACCGGTTGCCTACTAAGCGATTGGCGAAAGCAAAGGACACTAGCCCGGAAGGGACAAACTCCATCTTAAATTTTTGAAATGTGAAAGTGAAATGAGGACAATTTTGAATACTAGTCAAATCCACCCGTTGTGAATAAAGATTTGAGCATTTCATTCCCAAAAGCCTTTTGTCAAGCCACTTGGTCGAGTTTGGGACGATCCATGACCTTTACTTTTGTAGAGAATTCGAGACTTGTCATGTCATATGCTACTAGCATCATAGGGATCATCATTCCACCACCATCCGATCGCTCT
The DNA here is from genome assembly GCF_048544455.1 of Silene latifolia. NCBI lineage: Eukaryota > Viridiplantae > Streptophyta > Magnoliopsida > Caryophyllales > Caryophyllaceae > Silene > Silene latifolia. Next base: position 101,906,203 of record NC_133526.1, on the reverse strand, counting down.
TGACGAAAGCATTTGGAAATTGAGGACGAAAGTAGTCTAGTTTAACACCATTTGGAAGTGATTTAGTGCCATCCTCTTAGACTTAGTAATTTGTTGAACTAGTATTTGTGAAGGATTACATGCTCTTAAATTTGTTCCTCTTTAGTGGTTTCGCCACTTGATGAGGAAGTGGCTATTCTTTTTTTGTAGATGCATCCATTATGTGATTTTATGTGCTTAATGTTTGGATGTGTCACCATTTTGGCAACACCCACCTTGCCTTGCAAGAAGGCATCCTACCTCATGGTTGTCTTGTTGTGAGTTGAAGGGGCGGAGTGAGACCCGCTAATTGTCTCATATCGGCTATATTATTAGGATAGGTTAGTATTGGTCCTAGTCTTTGTCACCTCTTTACTCGGGACGAGCAAAGGTTCGGTTTGGGGATATTTGATGTGACCATAATTAGCACATATTTAGTCCCCGAATTAGCCTTGTTCCCATCCTTTTTAGTGCATATATTGGGTCATTTCTTATCTTTAGTTCTTTGTTTTGCATATTCTTTGAGATTTTGATCCCTTGGTAGGAAAGGAGTAAGAATCTTGCATTTTCATGGCAAACGAGACTAAATTGATCGAATTCAATGACCAAGCATCAAGGAGAGACAAGATTAGAAGGCCTTTGTACATATTATAGTAGAAGAGCAATGTTGAGAAAGGATCCTTGAGTCCCCAAGGAAATCCCCAAGGAATTTATGAAGAAAAGGGAAGAAAAGAAGAAGATATGTTGCTGACTGACAATCCGAGGGGATTGTCACCAATCCGCCCGTCCCGCAGCTGCACAATACGTGCGGCTTTGCTTGAATCCGCTCGGATTCCACCTCCACAATCCGCCCGGATTCCCTTGAATCCGCTCGGATTCCAACGCCAGAATCCGCCCGTCCCGACCATATTCCGCCCGGATTCCAGCACAGCACGAATTGTCTTCTCCAAGCTACGAAGAAAGAAGCCCTTCTCTCGAAAAATACCGGCTCCTCCTTGCTCAATCTAAAAAGTGTAATTACTAGTTTAGCCCTTAGTTAACCCTAATGCATCCTCCCTAATTTCCACTATAAATACCCCATTAGTCTAATTAGAGGAGCATGTTCTTCTTATCAATAATTAGTGTAGTTAATATCAATCAAATCTCTCATTAATATTGTAATCAAGTATTAATGAATAACATTAATCTATACTCTTTACAAGAGATCCTTAGCAATGGTTCATTTGAGGGTTTTAGAAGCAAATTCATATTTGTCTTTAGTTACGATGTTTTAATGGAGATTTGAATCAAAAACGAAATGATATCGTATATGAATTGTGGTAAAGAAATAGAACAATATGATAACGGAATAATGGAAAACTTGACATTTATCGTTTTATTAATACTTGTAAATAACAAGTAAAGCATTTACATAGTGACCTCTACCCAACTATGATAAATGATTCCAAGACCCAAATTCATATTAACTTGGGCACGGTGTGGCCGATGAAACCCTTATCAATATAACTCGGTGGATTAACGCTTTAATCGATTCTACTTTTAGAACTCTTGGTCGATAATATTACATTAACATATATCTTTAGCCCAAAACACATTCAACAAGGGGACGGTGTGGCCGATAAAACCCTTATCGAAAAACTTTTGTTGAGTTCAATCCAAATTTCGAATAAATGTGTCCATGATCCAAACCCACATTAACTTGGGCACGGTGTGGCCGATGAAACCCTTATCAACATGAAATCGGTGGATAGACATTTATCACCCACTTCCCCTATGTAACAAGGTTTGTACCCCGGTGTGGCCGAGTGCACTCCCTCACGAAATAGGTTTTCATGGTTTCTACTATTTGGTAAGGCTATGTCTCAATTAATTGTTTTAGCGAGAGGTCATGTCAATTTATTATCTATCACGTTTTAAGTGAACTAAAGCGGTGAACTACGATAATTTTAATTGACACGGTCGATAAACTTGATAAAATGACAATGCATGTTTTAGTTATGGCGATTTAGCGATGCATGTGACATATAAATAAAATGCAAAGCATAAAATAAATAAATCCTAGTATGGCCTTTCCTAAAATAGAAAAACTATTTAACTATTACATATTCGGAAACCAACTCCATTGGTCCCTTGAACTTCGGTTGTGGCACGCATCTCGAGGTAACACCGTCTTTATGTATCACCATTCTTGAAGAAATCCGTCTTTGGGAACTCCGGAATGAATAAAATTACATAATAAATTACATAATTTCCTATTATACATTTGTAACTAAAATAAAATAAATCTATTAAATTACAAAACGGTGATACGAGATCACAATAAATTACAACCGAATCGATATTCCCATACATTTCGGGAAATACCAATTAAAACTAAGGCCATACTAAGTAAAAATTACATAATTCAAAATTACATAAATTAAAATTATGACAATCATAAAGAAAAATGCAGCATTATAATATGTATGAACATGCTCAATTTTATGCTAAATCGCCTTTAATTTGCCAATATCGTATATTACTCGGTTTTTACGGATTTGCGTGATTTCAACATTTTTATAATCACAAAAATACATAAACTCATATTTATGCATAAGTTAATTACCCTAACCTCTTAGGACTCAAAATTTAGTCTTCACTAATAATTTGACCATAATTAACCCATTTTTTATAAAATTGTTCATAAATGGACCAAAAATTACAAAAATAAGCTATAAACTTCAAATAAATCACAAAATTTCAAATAAATTCAAAATTTGAAATTTAAACTCATGAACATTCTGGAAAAATACCATGACACTCATAATGTTCAAAATCTTAGGTTAAAAATTTCGAAAATTTTCCGGAAAAACAATGTTGCGGTTTATCGGTTTTAACAAAAAATAATCATAAAAACATGGAAAAATTATATTCATTAATTTTTCAATTTTAGATCTGAAAAATATAATAAAATGCAACATTAGACGTTTTTCCTAAGTCATAGATTATGTTTTATTAATTTTTCACTAATAATGTCAATATTTATGCTATTTTTCTTCAAAAATCCATAAATCATGCAAAAAGACATCTTTATAGCCAATTATTTTACACACATCTTGTAAAATTGCATGTGACAACATATTAATTTTCTATGACCAGATTCGAAATTTAACTCATATTAACCTATTTTTCACCTAAATCCGAATTTAATAATGAAAAATTCATTTTTCGAGCATAACAAGTCCAAAAATTATGAAAATTTACAGGTTATCTCAAAATTATATATGTGACAACATATCCAAAAATCAATGGAAAATTCGAAGTATAGCTAATTTTAGACCGAAAATGACATTTTTACTCATAAAATCATATTTAAATGCCATTATTGTAAATTATGAACAATAAAAATCCGTAAAATTAACCAAAATATCCTAAAACATTTTAGGACCAGAAATATTAACATGCATGGATTAATTTCGTGATATATCATAATAACACAAATTTTACAAGTTTTATTTGTTATTCTTATAACTCGGAAAAACTTTTAACCGATTTGCATGCAAACAACCGTGGCTCTTGATACCGATTGAAGGAAATGTAGATCTATATACACTAACATACTCATATATGTCTTAATTAATTTGTCATAAAATTAAATATGGATTTTATGCATGCAAACATTAACAAAAGGAGATAAGAAAATCAATTTTTCACCATGTGAAATTCGGTTTTATGGGCACTAACAAATTCACCTATTTGTTAGATCTTGAGCTTTCCAATAATGGATGAACATACAAAAATCCCAAAGTAGAGATTCTCCAATTAGTAGCACCCAAGACAATCCCTTAATCCCACAAACTAACATGTACTAGATGTTTATTTTGTGGTTTACCTTAAATTTGATTACTAATACTCATATATTACTTTGATAATTTTAGTAATCTTACATGAACAATTTTTAGATTAAATCTCATCTTTTTGATGAAGATTTAAAGAGAGAGAAGAGAGAATATTCATGAACATTTTTGCATGTTGATAGAATGGTAGTATTAGAATAATGGAAAGGAACCAACACTACTCAATTAAGAGTAGTGTGTGCCGCCCAACACCTACCCAAAAAGCATTATTGCTTTTCTTTTCCTCTTATCAAAAATAGTAGGTGTGTAAGATGTGTAAGACTAGTTGTAGGTAGACATCATTATGTTTGTTTTATCAAATAAAATAAAACAACCAAAACCCACTAACACACCCTCCATTTTCGGTCCATATACTTAAAATGGACTACCATTTTATTTTGTCAATTTGTCATTTGTCATACAATATGTCACATGTTGTATGAAACATGTTATTAATTAATTTAATGCATATTTATCACATAAATATCATTTCATGAATTAATTAAATTACATACAACAAATTGACAAGTGATACTTGATCACATAAATAAAATGGGTCATATAGTTATAATTCACAACTTCTTGTAATTATAATTAACCATTCATTCTTTTCTTTATTGTTTCTCAAACAATAAATAATTTTAGCAACAAAGCATTTTATTACTAAAATAAATCTTATTTAATCCCATTACAATAAGATATCAATATTCTCTCTCTCACAAAACGAATTGTTCAATTTTAAGGAATTAATTAATCTGTATCGGTATACAACTAATTAACCCTTTTCAATTAAGGGAATCGTCCTTTAGGTGTGACCTCAAGGGATCAACTGATCACCACCGTCGCACGACAGTAATGTCAAACTCTAGCCAGCCAATCATTACCGATATGTGTGGACCAGTTGACTATATATGTAATGTATCATCCCTTCCGTATTCTTGAAATGATATTTAATAATGATATTTAAATCATATGATCGCACTATTGTTGAGGACACATTTCCCAACAAAAACAACAATCTATGTATGACTGGTATGTACTTTTGAAAACTCGTATCATAATCATCCCGCCTACTCCACCACAACCGGTGACGGCATCGCAACACCGCCACCAACAGCCACACCGCAGTGCGAAAATACCCGCATCACAACACTATGTACCGTGCCCGGATCACCACCTGAGGCACAACAACCACATCGATAGACATCACAACTTACACAATCCCATAAGCACTGACTCAACATAACTTCTCGGACAAGAAAAACTTACTCAAATCCACTTTACTAAATCACAAAGCAACATATTATATGAATTAAACAGATAATAACCTCATGAATATCATCCCCTTACCACATCACGGAATAACATATATCATGAATACATACAAGTATAACCAGTCATGCCAGATCAATCAAATTATTACCTCTTTGCATATCATTCAATTAAATTACCGTGTCCAACATATATTACAGAACATTCAGATAACAGCTTTATAACTATCACACCATACCACTTTCCATGAGGTCAGAACCTCACACAAACATTTATACACATCGTAGACCCGTAATCACATCCAACTGGTCAGTCCTGATCACGTAAGTTACCACTCGATAAAGGTTACCTGTCGCCCGAGCTTAACTCATATGCCCCTCATAACATATTCCCCCATTCGCATAACCATCAACTCATGCCAAGTATAACCATACCATTACTATTCAACTATTAGCACCCGCCTCATCCAACCACATCTTATACTGCCTTACAACCATACATATCAATCCGGCCTCTATAAAAACAACCTCATTAGAATTGCTACCTTTCTAATATACCATCACCCTTAACCACTAGTCACAAACCATAACACTACCACTGTCCGGACATCAAACCTCTTACACTCGTCTCTAAACATCACGATTTCTTTCCTATCTTTGGTTAACATCCTAAATAACGAACATCGAATCCATCAACAAAATTACCTCAACATTCTTCCCAATACTATTCTTCATTGTGTCATCATCTAACTCTCCACCAAAAAATCTCATATCGTGTAAATTCTTTACCCGGCCTCTTACCTTCCTTAATTCCCCGAAACTCACGACTAATCATTTTGTCCTGACACTCCTATATAACCCTTAACTAATATCCTCATGATAATATCATAAATCTCGACGATTCCTTACTTCTATATCACATAACTCTGGTCAACATTTTTCTCAGCTTACTTTTATCCTTCTTTACTCTTTACACACAACAATACCAATTAACCATTCAACTCCTTATCACTTCTACCTAACTCATTAGTGTTCCGGTTACTTTCTCATTGCTCCAAAATGTGGGGAAATATCCGTAAAATTCCCTTAAATTTTAGGACTATAACGTAGATTTAGCATGTGATTATTGTCATAAAACATAAAAACAAGAGAAACGATAAAGGTAAAGAATCAACCTCGGGTCCTAATGCAATTCGGCAAAATGAACAGAAATCAACGTAGATTTCCTCCTAATTGTTGCACCCAAGACCGTCTGAGACTATGCCCCTTGTGCTAGAAATGCTCTGTAATTGACTTGCAATATTGAGAGAGCTATTGTGAGGTTATTCGATGTGAGATCTAGGATTTTCAGAGGAAAATACTCCCAAAACCCTAATTTTCATGTAAATGAAAAATGCTTAGGTCAAAAGGAGAGGGAGCCTCTCCTTTTGTTTGCCTCGGTCCGTGGGTCTCAAGAGAAGGAAGTGGGCTTTCACTTTCTCCTCATTTAACTCGTGATCCGATTAATTCCGCTAAAATGTATATGACGGGTTTTATTATAAATCGTCATCGGTTATCGGTTATTAAGACATCGACTAATAACACGGATTAGTCGAAATATTAATACATGTCCGACAAAGACAATATTGTATAATTAATTCAATATACATTAATCAAATATAATCGTTTATATTTAATTTACGAATTAACTGTTTAATTCGCCTTAGCCATTATTATTTCATCCGTATTAAATAATTATCTCAACATCGCGTTTGACTAATTACTAGTCAATAACTCCGACTAACTGCTTAGCCAAATTAGGCATCAACATGACTGTATTTTCATACCGCCACATCTCTCAATCGTATCCTATAGGTGTGACTTTTAGGGACCAGTTGATCACCGCCATCTGTATGACAATAACGTCAAACTTATCTAGCAAGCCAACCGTTATTGATAAACGTGGACCAACTGATAATAATACAAAAGTATGCCCTTTGATCCTTTTAGAGATTTAAATGTTATTGCACTAACTGTAGAGGACACCAGCCCCAACAAGCTCCCACTTGTCCGTACAAGTGTATGTGTAATAACGTTATCCGCACTAACTGGAGGACACAGCTCCAACAAACTCCCACTTGTCCATACAAGTGTATGTGCGATAACCGATTCTCATATTCATTTAAAAATTTCTCCCACTCAATGTAAAACAATTTGCAGATCTGGATCCGCAAAGGTCGTATTTTACAATGGATCTGTATCTAGAGTGGTTTCCCCGACTAGAGAGTAACTCAACTGATAAAGCAAATCCGTATCCGAGCATGGCCATGCATTTCAGTTACAGCTCCTCGAGTGGCCCTGAGAAATATCGAGTACCTGATTAAGGCTGAATATTTCCTTCAACTCGACTCCTTCCGATCTAAGCACAGTATGAAATGACCCAGAAAAAATCTACTTGGCCCCCTGTTACGGATGTCACAATTGTGTCCTACGAGATATCCGTATAACTCGCCTCTGTGATTGGTCAGTCAAACGTTTGACTTATGGCTCGTTGAACCCACCATCAACCAACGTCACAAAATAATTGCCTGAGTTATCAGCTCACGTGGGCAATTAAGGACCAAAATATAATGTTTGTTCAGTTCACTTTGTGGTGTTCAAAAATGTCGTACAAATCCACATGAAAAACAAAATATATAAATATCAAAACGATGAGGTCGTATAGAGTACAAAAGAGAATGAATCTAATCCATAAAAGAGTACTACAACTTAGGAACACGTTTAATTCCCATGGAATTAACATGCCCTTCATGCTTATCTTGTCGTAATGGTTTAGTGAGAGGATCTGCTATGTTATCATCTGTAGCAATCTTTTCTATCACTACTTCCTTTTGCTCCACGTAATCTCGGATTAGATGAGCTTTCCGTTGTACATGTCTAGACTTGTTGCTAGACTTTGGCTCCTTAGCTTGGAAGATGGCACTTGTGTTGTCGCAATAGATGGTGATCGGGTCATTCGAACTAGGCACTACAGATAGTCCTTGTAAGAATTGACGCATCCATATCGCTTCCTTTGCAGCTTCAGACGCGGCATAGTACTCGGACTCGATCGTAGAATCTCTTTGTAACACTTTGTTTGGAACTCTTCGGTGATGCAGCGCCATTAAGAGTAAAACGAATCCGGATCGAGATTTCGAGTCATCTCGATCCGTTTGGAAGCTAGCATCTGCAACCGGTTGCGCATAGCTTTTGTTCGCCTCCATAAGTCAATGCCCAATCTTTAGTCCTCCGTAGGTACTTAAGAATGTTCTTGACAGCCATCCAATGTGATTCACCTGGATGCTGTTGGAATCGACTTGTCATACTCAATGCATATGCCACGTCCGGACGTGTGCATATCATGGCATACATGATTGATCCTATAGCCGAGGCATAAGGAATCCGTGTCATGCGCTCTTTCTCTTCCGGTGTCTCTGGTGCCTGAGACTTGCTCAAATGCACCCCTGGAGCCATGGGAAGAAACCCCTTTTTGGAGTTAGTCATGCTGAATCTCTCTAGGATCTTGTCTATGTAAGACTCCTGACTGAGAGATAACATCCGACGTGATCTATCTCGATAGATACGGATGCCCAAAATTCTTTGTGCCTCACCCAGATCTTTCATCTGGAAATGGTTCTTTAACCATACTTTTACCGAAGTTAAGAGAGGTATGTCATTCCCAATCAGGAGTATGTCATCGACATATAATATTAGGAAGACAATCTTGCTCCCACTCGACTTGATATATAGACATGGTTCCTCGACCGATCGAGTAAATCCATTTTCTTTTATCACTTGGTCGAAACGATGATTCCAACTCCTAGAAGCTTGCTTAAGTCCATAAATGGAACGCTTAAGCTTGCACATATTCTTAGGATGTTCTGGATCGATGAAACCTTCGGGTTGTACCATGTACAACTCGTCCTCCAAAAAACCGTTTAAGAAGGCGGTTTTCACATCCATCTGCCAAATTTCATAGTCATGAAAAGCGGCAATCGCTAAGATAATCCGAATGGAACGCAGCATGACTACGGGTGCAAAAATTTCATCGTAGTGAAAACCTGGCACTTGGGTGAAACCTTTAGCAACTAGTCGTGCTTTATAGATATTTTGTTGACCTTCCACTGAATGCTTTATCTTGTAAAGCCATTTGCATTGAAGGGGACGAACCTTAGCGGGTAAGTCAACAAGATCCCATACGTTGTTCTCATACATGGAGTCCATCTCGGATTGCATGGCCTCAAGCCATAGCTTTGAGTCAGAACTAGTCATGGCACCTTTATAGGTTGCGGGTTCACTACTCGTTAAGAGTAGAATGTAATCTATGTCATGTTCCTCGACCATACCAATGTATCTGTTCGGAGGAATAGAGACTCTTTCCGACCTTCTAGGTTCCTCAGGAATATTAACCGCAGCCGGGATTGGAGGAATTGGTTCCTCCAATGGTTGCTTGGTATTTGGTTATGGAATCTCCGACAGTTCGAAGGTTCTATCACTCTTTGCATTCTCGAGAAATTCCTTCTCTAAGAATGTCGCACTAGCCGCAACAAATACACGTTGTTCGATTGGCGAATAAAAGTAATGACCAAGTGTTCCTTTAGGATAATCTATAGTATGTCTTGACCGATCGCGGGCCGAGCTTATCCTCGTGTCTCCACTTGACATAAGCCTCGCAGCCCCAAACCCGTATAAAGGACAAGTTAGGGACCGTTCCCTTCCATAGTTCATATGGAGTCTTGTCAATGACTTTAGACGGACTTGGTTAAGTATTAGAGTGAATGGAAGAAGAGCATAACCCCATAATGAGTCAGGCAACACGGTGTGACTCATCATGGATCAAACCATATCAAGTAGTGTTCGATTTCTCCTTTCGGACACACCATTCAATTGAGGTGTTCCAGGTGGAGTTAACTGTAAGGCAATCCCACAGTCTTTGAGGTGTTGATCAAACTCGTGAGAAAGATACTCGCCACCACGGTCTGAGCGCAGTGTTTTAATCTTTCTACCCAGTGAGGTTACACCCGATTACGGTATTCTTTGAATTTCTCAAAGGATTCACTTTTGTGCTTCATTAAGTAGACATAGCCATATCTACTTAAATCGTCCGTGAAAGTGATGAAATACCTATAGCCTTCTCGTGCGGTAATTGACATAGGTCCACACACATCCGTATGTATGAGTCCTAATAGGTCAGCAGCGCGCATTCCAACACCTTTGAAGGAAATTCGAGTCATCTTGCCGATGAGACATGATTCACACGTGCCAAATGATTGAAAATCAAAGGCCGAGATAGCTCCATTCTTTATAAGCTATTTTACGCGTTTCTCATTAATGTGTCCCATATGGCAGTGCCATAGGTATGTTTGATCTTTGTCACCAACTTTTAACTTCTTATTCATTACGTGTAATATTTCGGTGGTCTGATCTAAAACATAAATTCCGTTCATGGAGACTGCCTTGCCATAAATCATATCGTGTAATGAGAAAATGCAAGTATTATTCTCTATTACAAATGAAAACCCAAGTTTGTCAAGTGCAGAAACTGAAATAATGTTTTTCGAAAGACTGGGTACATAATAGCAGTTATATAAAAATAACTCAAATCCGCTAGGAAGCTGGATCACGTATGTTCCCCTCGAGACGGCAGCCACTCGTGCTCCATTCCCGACACGCAGGTCCACCTCACCCTTTACGAGGGGTTCGATGTTTCGGAGCCCCTGCACATGATTACACAGATGAGAACCACAACCAGTATCTAGTACCCAAGTTCCGTAACTTGCGTGGTTAATCTCAATCATATGAATAAAAGTAGAAGAGGAAGAAGACATACGAACAGGTTTAACGCGACCTGCTTTTATGTCCTCATGATAAATAGGACATGTACCCCTCCAATGCCCAGTCTTGTGGCAGTGATGGCATTCCATGTTTTCGGTCTTGCTCTTTGTCGCGCCTGATGAGTTACTTGCCTCACCAGGCCCACTCTTACCTGATCCCGACTTCTTAAACTTCGGTTTACCTACCGCTAGGTCTGCTTGAGCTTTGCCCTTACCCTTGCCCTTGTTTGACACAACGAGAACATCCTGTTTCAAGCTCCCACTGAACTTCATGTCCTTCTCGGTCTGTACGAGAAGGGAGTGTAGTTCATGAGGACTTTTCTTCAAATCATTCATATAGTAATTCGCTCTAAAGAGCGCAAAACCATCGTGGAGTGAATGAAGCATGCGGTCAATCACGATGTTCTCGCTGATTTTACAATCAAGCGCCTCCAGTCTCTCGACATTCTCAATCATGCTGAGAATGTGTGGGCTAACCGGTTGGCCCTTCTGGAGTCTCGCATCAAAGAAGCGAGTGGTATGCTCATAGGTCACGATTCTCGGTGCTTTCGAGAATTCCTTGGTGAGCGTGGTGAAAATCTTGTTTGCACCTTGGGCTATGAAGCGTTTCTGCAAATTGGATTCCATTGCAAAAATGAGTACGTTTTTAATCGCACCCGCTTCCATGACGAAATCGTTATACTTGGCGATCTCGTTAGCTCCAGCCGTGGGACCTGGGTTTGACGGGATGGGCTCTGTCAGAAATTTGAGCTTCCCGTCAGCTGCGGCAGCATTCCGTAATGCCGCCTCCCAGTCCGCGAAGTTTGATCCATCATTCTTCAGTCGAGTTGACTGATTCATCTGATTCATGAAGATCCGAAGCCAGGACTCACGGTCCAATGTGGCACTTGGCATTGGTTCGTCAGCACGGCCAGCCATTTTGTTATTAGCAGTTTAAATGATCGTGATCTACACTGAAAAAGAAAGGAAAAACAAAACGAAATAAGCAACTCATCGAGGTGATTTAAGTCTATTAAAAAATCATTTTAATCGTGTAGACTTATTGCACTTGCATAATTGATCTCCCTCAAGAATAATACATGTGATCCCAAGACTCAATTTCCGTAAATTGATAAGCCAACTGTTTAGCTAGTTCTATCGTTAGAACTCTTGGTCGATAGATTTCCGTAAATCCTATCTATAGTCCACCATAATCACAGGATCGTACGAGTGACCATAGTGTTGAGATAAAATAGGTCAATCAGTTCCAACTTACCCGACGTAGAAGGGGTCATATTATGCCAACCGACGAATAAGGGATTCATTGGAGGTTGACCTATAAAGATTGTTCTCAATTTTTGTTTATACGAGGAAGATCCCATCAACTTAGTTTTAATTCATTTTAAGTGAACGAAAAACTAGCATTACGTGAATGAATTAATTTAGGTGATGGCTTAAGAAAAACGTGTGACATATGAAATGTCAAAGAAAACTAACGCGTGACCTCTATATGAGTCAGTTTTCATGCAATTATTAGGTGGTTTGGTTTTAGGCGGAATATGATGCATATTATCGTTACGAAAAATAAATAAAAGAATGCAAAACGTAAATAAAATTCCTAGTGTGGCCTATCCTAATAAAAAGAACATAAAACAACTTTGGAATCCACCGTTGGACCCGAGAAGCTTGTCTTGATGTTCCATCTTGATACATGTAGCGGGAGTGAGCATCCGATTCTCCATCTTTGGTCTTCTCAAAATTACAATTTAAAATTTACAAAATATAAACCTATTTACATTCTAAATAAAAACTGTAATTACAATTGAAAAATCCTAAACGGAGATACGAGATCTCAAAATACAACCAAGACCGTGTTCCATCATTACGGTTTGTAAAAGAAAATAAATACGTAATTAAAAGCATTCAAGGCATTCAAAATAACGATTAATAAAATGCATCAACTAAAACAAATTTATTCGTGACATAATTCCGTAATTATGTTAAATTTATCCAAACCACCTTTTAACGATTAAAATTATGTGACAAAACTGCTTCTATCAATTTAATTTTAATCCATTACAATCCGTTACTTTAAATTCTCTTTAAAATAACTATATGGTACGTGAGTGAACCGTTTCACTATCAAGCGAGTGTACAACATCCGTATGATGTACATATTATGGCCAAAAGAAAATTTAAAACAAAAGAAATAAATTTTACACGCTGCCAGAACAAAAATTCCTCGATCGAGACACTAGAGTCCTCGATCGAAGAACAAAAAGGCTCGATCGACTGAACTGCTAGTCGATCGAGAGGTGTGCTAAGCAGGAAGTGCTCGATCGACAGAACTGGTGGTCGATCGAGGACTTGTATCAGCAAACAACTGTTCGATCGAGTACGAGGGCTTCTCGATCGAGCAGTCTGGGTATAAAAAGTGGTCGATCGAGTAAAGCAAGAACTCGATCGAGCAAAAACAAGACAGAAAATATCTCGATCGAGTAGAAACATGCTCGATCGAGAACAAAACATTTCTGAAAACTTAAAACCCTCGTGAAAACATTTGTCAAAACAAAACCAATGGCAATTTCGATCTAATCCGTATAAATCAAATCAACCATTGAAAAGACATGAACATATTGTTATGATTATCGTTTAAAATAACAATATGCAAAAACCAAATCGAAAACAAACACAAAACAGCCGTGTAACACATGAGGCCGTACAGTTTTCGAGACAAAAACAATCGTTTCAAATCGTTTTATTGAAAATCACATTGAAAAATATACGTGGCCTCGCTCTGATACCACTTGTGGGGAAATATCCGTAAAATTCCCTTAAATTTTAGGACTATAACGTAGATTTAGCATGTGATTATTGTCATAAAACATAAAACAAGAGAAACGATAAAGGTAAAGAATCAACCTCGGGTCCTAATGCAATTCGGCAAAATGAACAGAAATCAACGTAGATTTCCTCCTAATTGTTGCACCCAAGACCGTCTGAGACTATGCCCCTTGTGCTAGAAATGCTCTCTAATTGACTTGCAATATTGAGAGAGCTATTGTGAGGTTATTCGATGTGAGATCTAGGATTTTCAGAGGAAAATACTCCTAAAACCCTAATTTTCATGTAAATGAAAAATGCTCAGGTCAAAAGGAGAGGGAGCCTCTCCTTTTGTTTGCCTCGGTCCGCGGGTCTCAAGAGGAGGAAGTGGGCTTTCACTTTCTCCTCATTTAACTCGTGATCCGATTAATTCCAATAAAATGTATATGACGGGTTTTATTATAAATCGTCATCGGTTATCGGTTATTAAGACATCGACTAATAACACGGATTAGTCGAAATATTAATACATGTCCGACAAAGACAATATTGTATAATTAATTCAATATACATTAATCAAATATAATCGTTTATATTTAATTTACGAATTAACTGTTTAATTCGCCTTAGCCATTATTATTTAATCCGTATTAAATAATTATCTCAACATCGCGTTTGACTAATTACTAGTCAATAACTCCGACTAACTGCTTAGTCAAATTAGGCATCAACATGACTGTATTTTCATACCGTCACATCTCTCAAACGTATCCTATAGGTGTGACTTTTAGGGACCAGTTGATCACTGCCATCTGTATGACAATAACGTCAAACTTATCTAGCAAGCCAACCGTTATTGATAAAAGTGGACCAACTGATAATAATACAAAAGTATGCCCTTTGATCCTTTTAGAGATTTAAATGTTATTGCACTAACTGTAGAGGACACCAGCCCCAACACAAAACTCACATCCCATTATTTTATACCGATATCATCTCACTCTTTCTTACCATGGATCTTCTCTCATTATGCTATCACTCACACTTACCACTAATCTATCCATAAAATCAACGTTTACTGTTCAAATAATTGCATCTCCTTCGCACATCTCCAGAAATCAAAATTTATTTCATATCGTTAAATGCCCAAAGAAATCACACGTAGTTTCACCTCTTAATAAACCAAATCTTCCAAACTCACTCACTGTCTACAAATCCACCTCGCAACATGTCTCCATAAAGTTCACTATATACCACTCTTCTCAACCCCTTTAAAACAAACTTTCACTACATATATTCTTGACCCACACGACTCCTAACCATCTCCCTCCATAATTCTTTACACTTCTCAAGCTGCCACTATCCACACCCTTACCTTCAATCTTTTTATTCTCACGTTCCTTAGACTCACATCATCCCTTGCCCGTATTCACTTACTTTTACATTACTCAACACACAAACATATCACTTATCTCATCTCACAAAACATGCTCTATGTCTCACTTAAGCCATAACGATCTTCCTTTTCCTCTTCCCACTATCTATCACAACACCACACATATTCATGTCCTCCCCACTGAACTCATACTCACCACAGATGCCACTCCTTACATCATAAGGTTGGGTAACTTACGCATCAAGACCGACACACACGTAAAACAATGCATAAAGAAGCAAAATAATACCTTTGAATTAAACATAATATGCAATGAATTCAAAAGATAAGCATATGACCCGAATCATGGGTCACTAGATCGAGTACTGGCCACTCGATCGAGTAAGGGACTTACTCGATCGAGTAGGTGAAGGTCAGAAGCACGTAAAAAAAATCACCAGGGCTACTCGATCGAGTAACTAACGTACTCGATCGAGTGCCGCCTACTCGATCGAGTACCAAGGCTACTCGATCGAGTACCCTACGCAATTCTCAGCATTGTCCAGTTTTCGTAAAACTGTCATAACTCACTCATTTATTGGTCGTTTTGGGCGTGTGACCTATCGTTAGAATCGTAAAAGAACAAGTTATCACCTCCAATTGGAATCACATTAAAATCATTTATACATCTCAAGTTGTAACAGTTTAAAGACAACCTCTTTATAATCGAAAACACAACTACTTGATTTTACTTCCCAACAACTTAAACGACAACATGGTAAACAAAAATAACTCGATGCTCATAAAACCAGTATCCCTAACCACATGTTACTAACTTCAAAAGCCAAGCAACAAATAACTCGATGCACACATATATCATTCAACTTACCAATCACACGTTACCCACATGTTTTTATTATATAACTTTACGTAAACAAAATCACAATTATATGACATCAAGTATCATATTCACATGTTACTAGCATAACCACCTTATAAAATCTCTTCCATCATACCACATGCTTTATAAAAAAAAATATCATATTATTATGCAACAATTATCATCTTTTTCCACCAATTATTCATGCTCTTACTCAAACTTTCAGCTATATAAACTCGTACAACACTACCAACAACATATATGTATACATAACTCTATGTATAACTCAAATCAAACAAATTTTCTTTCCGTATTTCAATAATGCCATATCGTAAAACAACTATCATTCTTTCAATCAATAACTTACGAAATCACATCATCACCATCTTTTCTACACATTCCCCATTCTCCACATACATACATCCACTGATTCATGCCACACATCACTACATAGGTACACAATGCACAAGGTAAACACATAGCGATCCCGACTCATATCCCATAGTGACCGGTTCAAAATTGTAGGGCGAGTTCGCGACTTTAGGACGTCTCCCAAGTCTTTGCATTAGCTCCTACAACTTCTACCCCGGGTTCATTTTATTTGACTCCCTATATTCATTGGATTCGTTGGTTACGGGTTTCAGGATCGTCGCTCTGATACCATTTTGTAACACCCTCATACTCCAAGTGCCTTACTAGGACCACTTAAGGCATGGAAGTGCTACCATCTCGGTTTTCCGAGGCAATGATAATCATAAGACAATAACGAAACATACTTAAAAGTAAATAATGTTTAAAGTGATTACATACCAACTCCAAAACTGATAAAAAGAAATACAAGACTCTCGGTCTCTTCATGCTAAAACTATCAAAGCTATAAAACATCGTCGACACGGCGGAAGACTTCTAACTGCCACGTGATGACTCATCCCAGCTATCCTATACGCGTCATATCATACCTGCTCAATAACTGCTCACCACCCCCGAATGGATCACCACAGTTTTTAAAACATTAAACGGGGTCAGTAATAATCACACAATTTATATAATCCAGCAACACAGTAAACAAATAGCTCAAACGGTCACACACACAATCACACCCACTCCAATTAATCTCCGTCACCGACTGTCCACTGGAACAGCCCTGCAAGTGGGGGACCGCAGCCGTTCCCACCTAAGCCCCGCTCATCATACCGAGCGATAACCCTGTCCCATTAATGTGCACATCCCCTCCCGTGGCGGGTTCCACGGAGGGCGAAACTAGGGCGTGAAGCCACTCCCGCAAGTGACTCCACTCAGCCGAGAACGCATCTCGAGAACCATAGACAAAAAATCACAACCATTAAACAACAATCAAACCAACAACCGTCACAATACTCGTATAACAATAATCAACAATCACAAATCATCACCAACACATTATGGGACTAATACTGAGTAGGGAAACCCTACCTGGAAAACAACACAATCATCAGGCGATCTAGCAGCTGGCTTAAAACCTTTTCTCTACGAACCCTTCTCCTATACACATAATCATATAATCACTACCACATCAACATAAACATAGAAAACCCCCAATCCCAAAAATTAGGGTTTAACCAACTTCGACGAAATACTATAAAAACGGTACGTAGATCTTACCCTCGACGCAAGGATCACAACGGTATAAAGAAAGGTAAAATCCGACCTTCCAAGCTCCGGGATTTGCCAACAATGCGATTGATGCGAAGAACGTAGTTTGTTTTCTCTTTTGAAAGCAATTAGGTTTATAAAAGTGTTTGAAGAAAAGTGACGGAAGTAAATATATACTTAATCGCATTATTAACAAAACCCGAGAAATCATCCCCCGTAAACCGGCTACTCGATCGAGTAGCTGAGGTACTCGATCGAGTGCCCCCTTACTCGATCGAGTATCAATGTTACTCGATCGAGTACCCAACAGGTCAGACACTATTTTAAAAAAACGCAACTCACCCTTACTCGACAGAGTAAGGCCTACTCGATAGAGTACCCAGAGACCACACTCTAGTCACTTCGAGACGTCACCTCATACAAGCGACTATGGGCGATTACTATGTCAATTTAGTTCACTTTAATGGGGTTCAATCTTGTCTCCACAGCCCATTTGAATATGACAAAGTAATGGAAAAATAAAAGACAAATGTGATTATGCATATGACCAAATAAAACAACTCTTTTATTTCATATCAAAATCTAACATAAAACTGGCATGCGTTTAAGTCCCATGGACGCAACATGTCCATCATGCTTAGCCTGTGATAAAGGCTTGGTGAGCGAATCAGCTATGTTATCATCCGTCCCAACCTTACATATCGCAATTTCCTTTCTTTCAATGAAATCTCTAATTACATGATATTTTCTAAGTACATGTCTAGATCTATTACTAGACTTTGGCTCTTTGGCTTGGAAGATCATCCCACTATTATCACAATAGAGAGTGATGGGATCATTGGCGGTAGGTACTACTCTTAGACCTTCCGTGAATTGCCTGATCCATACGACTTCCTTGGCCTTCCGATCCGCAATGTACTCAGCCTCCGTTGTTGAATCCGCAGTCACAGCTTCCTTGAAGCTTCTCCAGCTAACAGCACCACCATTGAGCATGAAAAAAACAGCTTGTGATTTCATGTCATCTCTATCCGTTTGAAAACTGGAGTCCGTGTAACCATTAACACGGAGCTCGGTGTCTCCTCCAAACACTAAGATAGAATCCTTAGTTCTTCTCAAGTATTAAGGATGTTCTTGACGGCTATCCAGTGACTCTCACCTGGATTTCCTTGATATCTACTCTTCATGCTCAAGGCATACGAGACATCAGGACGTGTGCATATCATGGCGTACATGATTGATCCAACAGCAGAAGCATAAGGGATCAACTTCATGCGTTCAACATCATGGGGTACGGAGGGCGATTGAGACTTGCTCAATATTGTCCCACTTACCATAGGTACCAATCCCCTTTTGGATTTGTCCATGCTGAAACGTCGAAGAATCTTATCAACATAAGATTCTTGACTTAGTGCCAATATCCTCTTGGATCTATCTCTATGGATCCGGATACCTAATATGCGTTGTGCCTCTCCTAAATCCTTCATTGGAAGTGGTTACCTAACCACTTCTTAACCGAAGACAACATCGGAATATCATTTCCAATGAGTAGTATGTCATCGACATACAAGATTAGGAACACAACATTGCTCCCACTAAATTTCATGTATAAACATGGTTCCTCAACACTTTAAGTGAAACCATTCTCTTTTATAACATGATTGAATCGATGATTCCAACTTCTTGATGCTTGCATAAGTCCATAAATGGATCTCTTAAGTTTGCATACTTTGTTAGGATTTTTAGAATCAACAAAACCTTCGGGTTGTATCATGTACACCTCCTCTTCTAAATGCCCATTTAGAAAAGCGGTTTTGACATCCATTTGCCATATTTCATAATCGTGAAATGCGGCAATCGCTAACAAAATCCGTATGGATCTTAGCATGGCTACGGGGGCGAAGGTTTCATCATAATGAAGACCTTGGACTTGGGTAAATCCGTTTGCCACTAGCCTAGCTTTGTAGACATTATCATGTCCTTCTATGCCATTCTTGACCTTGAAAATCCATTTGCATTGAAGAGGTCTTGCCCCTTCAAGCAAATCCACCAAGTTCCAAACTTGGTTTTCATGCATAGAATCCATCTCGGACTATATGGCTTCAAGCCAAAAGGAGGAATTTGGACTAGAGATTGCGGCTTTGTAGGTGGCAGGCTCGTTACTTTCTGAAAGAAACACATTAAGTGTTCCATGTTCTTCGATAAGTCCCACATATCGATCGGGATGGCGAGTAACTAGGCCCGTTCTTCTAAGTGGAGGAGGGACAACCGCGCTTGTAACACCCCCTCATACCAAGGTGCCTTACCAGGACCACCCTACCATGAAAGTGTGTTACCATCTCGGTTTCCCGAGGTTAGTACATATCAAAAGCGTCTGAACTGAGCACATTTATTAAATGCCATAAAGGGTTAAAGTTTACATCAAACCAAAAATCCAAAAACTGAATCAACAAATAC
Organism: Silene latifolia; assembly: GCF_048544455.1. Taxonomy (NCBI): domain Eukaryota; kingdom Viridiplantae; phylum Streptophyta; class Magnoliopsida; order Caryophyllales; family Caryophyllaceae; genus Silene; species Silene latifolia. Next base: position 101,886,044 of record NC_133526.1, on the reverse strand, counting down.
AACTTCAATGTCTGACAACTAATGAAATCAAAACTAAGAATCGGACGGTGATGCTATAACTGGTGATGACAACGCTCCCACGACTGCCCCAAGCTCACCACTAGCAATACCTGTCAAGCCTGCTCACCATCCCCGAATGGATCACCGCAGATTCCACAAATAACATCGGGGTCAGTATTACTCAATCAATATAAGACAGACAACCGAGATAACTAGATGATCATCCTCCAACCCCAGTCTCCCGATCTCACACAGTAACCGACTACACACCAAGGTGTGTAGCCCTGCCAGATTACCCATCGCAACAGGTAATCCTCGCCGCCAGTGGGTGACCGCAGCCGCTCCCACCAAGTCCAGCTCATCAACGAGCGACTAACAATCCCTGTCCCTTAATGTGCACATCCCCTTCCGTGGCGGGTTCCACGGAGGGCGAACTAGGGTGTGAAGCCACTCCCGCAAGTGACTCCACCACAATCACAATCACACAACATCACAGCCGTCACAACATCTCCACACCAACACCATCACCACAACACCCATACTCCGATGATCAGCAGATAACAATATTTAAAAAACAAACATGTCTTAACAATGAACAGTAAACTGAGTAGGGAAACCCTACCTTAGCAATCAACAGTAGAACGAAACTCGGACAATCAGAAAGGCTCCTCTACGAAGTATTCTCCTATACAATGATCACATAACACAATTACACATTGCACAATCTCCCATATTCCGAATTCCATATATGTGTACAGTAACCCCAAAGAATACAAACAACATAGAAATAAAACTTACCAACAGTAGAATGAGGATTTATACACAAGAACCACGAAGATCGCACACACCACGATGCTAGGGAATGATTAAGAAGTGATTAGGGAGTGATTAGGGTAATCGTAAAAATGATGAAGTTTGAAAATAAGGTTTTAGAAACTGACGCGGGATATAAAAATAACCCTAAACATTCCCTAATCAAACCGTCAAAATACGCTTCGCCAGACCGGATACTCGGTCGAGTGAAGTGTATACTCGGCCGAGTATCCTCTACTCGGTAGAGTATCTACTATACTCGGCCGAGTATTCCTCGGCAGAACCGAAACAAACCATACCAACAGCACTACTCGGCTGAGTAGGCTCTACTCGGTCGAGTAGTCACTTAAGAAAATCCGTAGTATTACAGTCTTCCTCCCTTAAAAAGAACTTCGTCCCGAAGTTCACACTCCACCCTTAAACAAGACACTACACAACGCAAAAAGACTACACTAACAAACATTTACCAACACCAAAGAACCACACAAGACACCACAAAACTCACTAACCCGACTCAAAATAAGACAAAACACAACCGCGACCATCTCCTACCTCCCTAAAAGACAACGGTTACGTCCCCGTAACCAAACATACCTGATAAAAAAGACTAGGAAAACGTTCTCGCATGGCTTCCTTGTTGGAGCCGGTGTCCTCCAGTTAGTGCGGATAACGTTATTGCACGTACACTTGTACGGACAAGTGGGAGTTTGTTGGGGCTGGTGTCCTCCACAGTTAGTGCAATGACATATAAATCTCTAAAAGGATCAAAGGGTATACTTTTGTATTATTATCAGTTGGTCCATGTTTATCAATAACGGTTGGCTTGCTAGATAAGTTTGACGTTATTGTCATGCAGATGGCGGTGATCAAAGGTCCCTAAAAGTCACACCTATAGGATACGTTTGAGAGATGTGACGGTATGAAAATACAGTCATGTTGATGCCTAATTTGACTAAGCAGTTAGTCGGAGTTATTGACTAATAAATAGTCAAACGCGATGTTGAGATAATTATTTAATACGGATTAAATAATAATGGCTAAGGTGAATTAAGCGGTTAATTCGTAAATTGAATATAAACGATTATATTTAATTAATGTATATTGAATTAATTATACAATATTGTCATTGTCGGACAAGTATTAATATATCGACTGAGTCATGTTACTAGTTGATATTTTAATAACCGATAACGGATGACGATTTATAATTGAAAACCCGTCATATACATTTTAGCATTTTGAGTCGGACCACGAGTTAAAATAAGGAGGAAGTGGAAAGCCCACTTCCTCCCCAATGTACACGATTTGGACCGAAATGGGACAAAAGGAGAGCTTCTCTTCTTTTTGACCTAATGCATTTCATTTGCACACAAATTAGGGTTTCGGGGCAATTTTCTCTGAAATTCTAGATCTCACATCGAAAACCTCACAAAAACTCTCTCAATATTGCAAGGCAATTAGAGAGTAATTTCTAGCACAAGGGGCATAGTCTCAGACGGTCTTGGGTGCAACAATTAGGAGGAAATCTACTTTGATTTCTGTTCTTAGGCCGAATTTCAAAGGACCCAAGGTTGATTCTTATACCTTTATCGTTTCTCTTGTATTTTTCGTTTATGATAATAATCACATGTTAAAGATACGTTATAGTCCTAAAATTTAAGGGAATTTTACGGATATTTCCCTACAAGTGGTATCAGAGCGAGGCCACGTAAATTTTTCATTGTGATTTCATAAAACGATTTGAATCGATAATCATTTTTGCATTGAATTCCGTGCGGCAGAATTTTTTTTTTGTCTCGGCTGTTTTGTTTTTTTTTTGGAAAACCGTGACATCAGCCTTGAATACCGTGCCACACGGTTTATGTCTGATCAGACGATGTTTTTGTTTACGATTTGTTCTTGCATATTGTTATCATAATCCGTCTTTTTAGCAATATGTTTTGGTTTTGACAATTGTAGATTTAATTCTATACGGATTAGGTTTAAATTTGCATTTGGTTTTATTTTGTCAAATCGTATTCACGGAGGTTTTGGCCGCGCTGAAATTTTTAAGCCGCTGAAAAATTTTCGTTTTGCTCCTTTTTGCTCTCGGCAGGAGCAGCATAAAAAAAAAAAAAACAAAAAAAACAAAAAAAAAAAAATCTCGTTTTTTTTTCAGCCGTGCTGTTTTATTTGTTGTTCTATTTTTTTCGGCCATAACATATGCATAATACGGATTTTATGCATTCGCTTGATAGTGAAACGGTTCACTCACGTACCATTTAGTTATTTTAAAGCGATTTAAAGTAACGGATTGGAATGGATTAAAATTAAGCTGATTAAAGCGGTTTTGTCACATAATTTTAATCATTAAAAGGTGGTTTGGATAAATTTAACATAATTACGGAATTATGTCAAGAATAAATTTTGTTTTAGTTGATGCATTTTATTTATCGTTACTTTTGAATGCCATGAATGTTTTTATTACGTATTTAATTTTACAAACGGTTGTAACTTAGTGTGGCCTTAGTAGAACGTGTTGCCGTAATGATGGAACACGGTCTTGGTTGTATTTTGAGATCTCGCATCTCCGTTTTGGTTTTTCCTTGTAATTACAGTTTTTATTTAGAATGTAAATAGGTTTATATTTTGTAAATTTTAAATTGTAATTTTGAGAAGACCAAAGATGGAGAATCGGATGCTCACTCCCGCTGCATGGATCAAGATGGAACATCAAGATAAGCTTCTCGGGTCCAACAGTGGATTCCAAAGTTGTATTGTGTTCATTTTGCTAGGATAGGCCACACTAGGACTTTTATTTACGTTTTACATTTGTTTTATGTTTTTCATCGTAACGATAGTTTGCATCATATTCCGCCTAAAACCAAACCACCTAATATTTGCATGAAAACTGACTCATATAGAGGTCACGCGTTAGTTTTCTTTGATATACAGATATCACACGTTTTTATTTAAGCCATCACCTAAGTTAATTCATTCACGTAATGCTAGTTTTTCGTTCACTTAAAATGAATTAAAACTAAGTTGATGGGATCTTCCTCGTATAACCAAAAATTGAGAATAGTCTTTATAGGTCAAACTCCAGTGAATCCCTTCTTCGTCGGTAGGCATAATATGACCCCTTCTACGTCGGGTAAGTTGGAACTGATTGACCTATTTTATCTCAACACTATGGTCACTCGTACGATCCTGTGATTATGGTGGACTAAAGATAGGATTTACGGAAATCTATCGACCAAGAGTTCTAACCATAGAACTAGCTAAACAGTTGGCTTATCAATTTACGGAAATTGAGTCTTGGAATCACTTGTATTATTCTTGAGGGAGATCAATTATGCAAGTGCAATGAGTCTACACGTTAAAATGAATTTTAAATAGACTTAAATCACCTCGATGAGTTGCTTATTTCGTTTTGTTTTTCCTTTCTTTTTCAGTGTAGATCACGATCATTTAAACTGCTAATAACAAAATGGCTGGCCGTGCTGACGACCCAATGCCAAGTGCCACATTGGACCGTGAGTCCTGGCTTCGGATCTTCATGAACCAGATGAATCAGTCTACTCGACTGAAGAATGATGGATCAAACTTCGCGGAATGGGAGGCGGCATTACGGAATGCTGCCATTGCTGACGGGAAGCTCAAATATCTGGTTGAGCCCATCCCGTCAAACCCAAGCCCCACGGCTGGAGCTAACGAGATCGCCAAGTATAGCGATTTCGTCATGGAAGTGGGTGCGATTAAAAACGTACTCATTTTTGCAATGGAATCCAATTTGCAGAAACGCTTTATAGCGCAAGGTGCAAACAAGATTTTCACCACGCTCACTAAGGAATTCTCGAAAGCACCGAGAATCGTGACCTATGAGCATATCTCTCGCTTCTTTGAGGCGAAACTCCAGAAGGGCCAACCGGTTAGCCCACACATTCTCAGCATGATTGAGAATGTCGAGAAACTGGAGGCGCTTGATTGTAAGATCAGCGAGAACATCGTGATTGACCGCATGCTTCATTCACTCCACGATTGTTTTGCGCTCTTTAGAGCCAATTACTATATGAATGATTTGAAGAAAAGTCCTCACGCACTACACTCCCTTCTCGTACAGACCGAGAAGGACATGAAGTTTAGTGGGAGCCTGAAACAGGATGTTCTCGTTGTGTCAAACAAGGAAAAGGGTAAGGGCAAAGCTCAGGCAGACCTAGCAGTAGGTAAACCGAAGTTTAAGAAGTCGGGATCAGGTAAGAGTGGGCCTGGTGAGTCGAGCACCTCATCAGGCGCGACAAAGAGCAAGACCGGTAACATGGAATGCCATCATTGCCACAAGACTGGGCATTGGAGGCGTACATGTCCTGTATACCATGAGGACATAAAAGCAGGTCGCGTTAATCCTGTTGGTATGTCTTCTTCTTCTTCTTCTTTTATTCATATGATTGAGATTAACCACGCAAGTTACGGAACTTGGGTACTAGATACTTGGTTGTGGTTTCTCTCGTGTAATCATGTGCGGGGCCTCCGAAACATCGAACCCCTCGTAAAGGGTGAGGTGGACCCGCGTGTCGGGAATGGAGCGCGAGTGGTCGCCGTCTCGAGGGGAACATATGTGATCCCGACTTCCTAGCGGATTTGAGTTATTTTTATATAATCGCTATTATGTACCAGTCTTTCTAAAAACATTATTTCAGTTTCCGCACTTGACAAACTTGGTTTTTCATTTGTAATAGAGAATAATAGTTGCATTTTCTCATTACACGATATGATTTATGGCAAGGCAGTCTCCATGAACGGAATTTATGTTTTAGATCGGACCACCGAAATATTACACGTAATGAATAAAAAGTTAAAGGTTGGTGACAAAGATCAAACATATCTATGGCAACGCCGTATGGAACACATTAATGAGAAACGCGTTAAACAGCTCATACAGAATGGAGCTATCTCGGCCTTTGATTTTCAATCATTTGGCACGTGTGAATCATGTCTCATTGGTAAGATGACTCGAATTTCCTTCAAAGGTGTTGGAATGCGCGCTGCTGACCTATTAGGACTCATACATACGGATGTGTGTGGACCTATGTCAATCACCGCACGAGAAGGCTATAGGTACTTCATCACTTTCACGGACGATTTAAGTAGATATGGCTATGTCTACTTAATGAAGCACAAAAGTGAATCCTTTGAGAAATTCAAAGAATACCAGAATCGGGTACAGAACTAATTGGGTAGAAAGATTAAAACACTACGATCAGACCGTGGTGGCGAGTATCTTTCTCACGAGTTTGATCAACACCTTAAGGACTGTGGGATTGCCTTACAGTTAACTCCACCTGGAACACCTCAGTTGAATGGTGTGTCCGAACGGAGAAATCGAACACTACTTGATATGGTTCGATCCATGATGAGTCACACCGTGTTGCCTGACTCATTGTGGGGTTATGCTCTTCTGTCAGCTGCTCTAATACTTAACCGAAGTCCGTCTAAAGCTGTTGACAAGACTCCATATGAACTATGGAAGGGAACGGTCCCTAACTTGTCCTTTATACGGATTTGGGGCTGCGAGGCTTATGTCAAGTGGAGACACAAGGATAAGCTCGGCCCGCGATCGGTCAAGATATACTTTATAGGTTATCCTAAAGGAACACTTGGTCATTACTTCTATTCGCCAACTGAACAACGTGTATTTGTTGCGGCAAGTGCGACATTCTTAGAGAAGGAATTTCTCGAGAATGCGAAGAGTAAAAGAACCTTCGAGCTGTCGGGGGTTCCAGAACCAAATACCGAGCAACCATTGGAGGAACCAGTTCCTTCAATCCCGGCTGCGGTTAGTATTCCTGAGGAACCTAGGAGGTCGGGAAGAGTCTCTATTCCTCCGGACAGATACATTGGTATGGTCGAGGAACATGACATAGATGACATTATGCTCTTAACGAGTAGTGAACCCGCAACCTATAAAGGTGCCATGACTAGTTCCGACTCAAAGCTATGGCTTGAGGCCATGCAATCCGAGATGGACTCCATGTATGAGAACATATGGGATCTTGTTGACTTACCTGCTAAGGTTAGTCCCCTTCAATGCAAATGGCTTTACAAGATAAAGCATTCTGTGGAAGGTCAACAAGATATCTATAAAGCACGACTAGTTGCTAAAGGTTTCACCCAAGTGCCAGGCTTGCACTACGATGAAATTTTTGCACCCGTAGTCATGCTGCGTTCCATTCGGATTATCTTAGCGATTGCCGCTTTTCATGACTATGAAATTTGGCAGATGGATGTGAAAACCGCCTTCTTAAACGGTTATTTGGAGGAAGAGTTGTACATGGTACAACCCGAAGGTTTCATCGATCCTGAACATCCTAAGAAAGTGTGCAAGCTTAAGCGTTCCATTTATGGACTTAAGCAAGCTTCTCGGAGTTGGAATCATCGTTTCGACCAAGTGATAAAAGAAAATGGATTTACTCGATCGGTCGAGGAACCATGTCTATATATCAAGTCGAGTGGGAGCAAGATTGTCTTCCTAATATTGTATGTCGATGACATACTCCTGATTGGGAATAACATACCTCTCTTAACTTCAGTAAAAGTATGGTTGAAGAACCATTTCCAGATGAAAGATCTGGGTGAGGCACAAAGAATTTTGGGCATCTGTATCTATCGAGATAGATCACGTCGGATGTTATCTCTCAGTCAGGAGTCTTACATAGACAAGATCCTAGAGAGATTCAGCATGACTAACTCCAAAAAGAGGTTTCTTCCTATGGCTCCAGGGGTGCATTTGAGCAAGTCTCAGGCACCAGAGACACCGGAAGAGAAAGAGCGCATGACCCGGATTCCTTATGCTTTGGCTATAGGATCAATCATGTATGCCATGATATGCACACGTCCGGACGTGGCATATGCATTGAGTATGACAAGTCGATTCCAACAGCATCCAGGTGAATCACATTGGATGGCTGTCAAGAACATTCCTAAGTACCTACGGAGGACTAAAGATAGGGCATTCTTACAAGGACTATCTGTAGTGCCTAGTTCGAATGACCCGATCACCATCTATTGCGACAATAGAGGTGCCATCTTCCAGGCTAAGGAGCCTAAGTCTAGCAACAAGTCTAGACATGTACAACGGAAAGCTCATCTAATCCGAGATTACATGGAGCAAAAGGAGGTAGTGATAGAAAAGATTGCTACAGATGATAATATAGCAGATCCGCTCACTAAACCATTACGACAAGATAAACATGAAGGGCATGTTAATTCCATGGGAATTAAACGTGTTCCTGAGTTGTAGTACTCTTTTATGGATTAGATTCATTTTCTTGTGTACTCTATACGACATCATCGTTTTGATATTTATATATTTTGTTTTTCATGTGGATTTGTACGACAATTTTGAACACCACAAAGTGAACTGAACAAACATTATATTTTTTGGTCCTTAATTGCCCACGTGAGCTGATAACTCTGGCAATTATTTTGTGACGTTGGTTGATGGTGGGTTCAACGAGCCATAAGTCAAACGGTTGACTGACCAATCACAGAGGCGAGTTATACGGATATCTCGTAGGACACAATTGTGACAACGACGTGGAGTCCTAAATGTTTTATAACATTCGGTGCCAGGTCGTGGATAGGACCTCCATGGTGATCCTAAGAGTCGATTCTTTTGACTATCGACTGTCTCTTGAGATTAAGGCAGATTTTGGGTGACTTTGGTTTCTTTCTCACGGTCATCCGTAAAGGGGGCCAAGTAGATTTTTTCTCGGGTCATTTCATCTTTGTGCTTAGATCGGCAGAGTCGAGTTGAAGGAAATATTCAGCCTTTATCGGTACTCGATATTTCTCGGGGCCACTCGAGGAGTCAGAATCGAAATGCATGGACATGCTCGAATACTGGTCGCTTTATCAGTTAAGTTACTCTCTAGTCGGGGAAACCACTCTTGATACAGATCGATTGTAAAATACGACCTTTGCGGATCCGGATCTGCAAATTGTTTTACATTGAGTGGAAGAAATTTTAAATGGATATGAGAATCGGTTATTGCACATACACTTGTACGGACAAGTGGGAGTTTGTTGGAGCCGGTGTTCTCCAGTTAGTGCGGATAACGTTATTGCACGTACACTTGTACGGACAAGTGAGAGTTTGTTGGGGCTGGTGTCCTCCACAGTTAGTGCAATGACATATAAATCTCTAAAAGGATCAAAGGGTATACTTTTGTATTATTATCAGTTGGTCCACGTTTATCAATAAGGCTTTGCTTGCTAGATAAGTTTGACGTTATTGTCATACTGATGGCGGTGATCAACTGGTCCCTAAAATTCACACCTATAGGATACGTTTGAGAGATGTGACGGTATGAAAATACAGTCATGTTGATGCCTAATTTGACTAAGCAGTTAGTCGGAGTTATTGACTAATAAATAGTCAAACGCGATGTTGAGATAATTATTTAATACGGATTAAATAATAATGGCTAAGGTGAATTAAGTGGTTAATTCGTAAATTGAATATAAACGATTATATTTAATTAATGTATATTGAATTAATTATACAATATTGTCATTGTCGGACAAGTTTTAATATATCGACTGAGTCATGTTACTAGTTGATATTTTAATAACCGATAACGGATGACGATTTATAATTGTAAACCCGTCATATACATTTTAGCATTTTGAGTCGGACCACGAGTTAAAATAAGGAGGAAGTGGAAAGCCCACTCCCTCCCCAATGTACACGGTTTGGACCGAAATGGGACAAAAGGAGAGCTTCTCTTCTTTTTGACCTAATGCATTTCATTTGCACACAAATTAGGGTTTCGGGGCAATTTTCTCTGAAATTCTAGATCTCACATCGAAAACCTCACAAAAACTCTCTCAATATTGCAAGGCAATTAGAGAGTAATTTCTAGCACAAGGGGCATAGTCTCAGACGGTCTTGGGTGCAACAATTCGGAGGAAATCTACTTTGATTTCTGTTCTTAGGCCGAATTTCAAAGGACCCAAGGATGATTCTTATACCTTTATCGTTTCTCTTGTATTTTTCATTTATGACAATAATCACATGTTAAAGATACGTTATAGTCCTAAAATTTAAGGGAATTTTACGGATATTTCCCTACATTCCTCGGGTTCCCATGTGGCCTCTTCCACATTATGATTAGACCAAAGGACCTTGAGTAAAACCGTCTCACCTTTCTTTGTCTTACGAACCTTGCGATCAAGAATCTCTTTAGGAATCTCGGCGTAGGACAAGGATTCATCAAGCTCGATATTCTCCATCTCAAGAATATGTGATGGATCACTCACATACTTCAGAAGCTGAGAAACATGGAAAACATTGTGAACTCTATCCAAAGCTGGTGGCAAAGCTAATCTGTAGGCTACCTCGCATATACGGTCTAAAATCTCATAAGGACCTATAAACTTTTGACTTAGCTTACCCCTCTTCCCAAATCTCATCACACCTCGCATAGGTGACACTTTCAAAAGGACCTTGTCACCTACCGCGAACTCAATGTCCCTGCGGTGTAAATCGGCATAGCTCTTCTGACGATCTTGACCTGCTCTCATCTTTTGCCGAATTAACTGGACTTGCTCAACCATATCCTGTACCAGCTATGGCCCTAAAACCACTCTCTCAGAACTATCATCCCAACAAACTGGACTTCGGCACTTCCGGCCATACAAAGCCTCAAAAGGTGCCATCCCGATGCTCGTATGATAACTGTTGTTGTATGAAAACTCGATCAGATCAAGCCTGTCTTCCCAGCTGCCCCAAAACTCCATAACACATGCCCTCAACATGTCCTCTAAGGTCTTGATGGTTCGTTCTGTCTGACCATCGGTTGCCGGATGAAAGGCTGTACTCATCTTCAAAGTTGTACCCATCAACTCCTGCAGTTCTTGCCAAAACTTGGATATGAATCTCGCATCACGATCAGAAACGATATCTTTAGGTATACCATGTAACCGAACCACATGCCTCCTGTAACCCAGTGCCAGCTGCATCTTAGACCAAGTATCTTTCATAGGAATAAAGTGAGCTGACTTGGTTAACCGATCAACAATTACCCAGATCATGTTGTTACCTTGCTGTGACCTAGGCAACCCCACAATGAAGTCCATAGAGGTTGACTCCCACTTCCACTCAGGTACTTCTGAAGATTGTATCTTACCTTGTGGTCTCCTTTGTTCAACCTTGACCCTTTGACATGTCAAACATCTGGCCACAAACTCAGCTACATGTTTCTTCATGTTTGGCCACCAGAAAGTCTTCTTAAGATCTTTGTAAAGCTTGTCACCACCTGGGTGAACTGAATAAGGAGTACAGTGAGCCTCCGTCAAGATCACTCTCCTCAACTCTGCATCCTCAGGAACACACCATCTCCCATCAAAACGAACACTCCCATCTGTATGGATAGAAAACCTGGAAACCGTCCCACTCTCTACTCTTGACTTCCACTCTTGAATCTTAGGATCAAGCTCCTGCTTACCCTTGATGTTCTCGTACAACTCTGGTTCGATCGTCAAATCCCCGGTGGTATCCCCCTTTCTTAACATATATATCCCCATCCTGGACATCTCATCCCTCAGCTATAGCAAGGACATGGCTGTACATAGCGAATGAACGCTCTTCCTACTCAGAGCATCTGCAACAACATTAGCCTTACCCTCGTGGTAGATGATCTCCATGTCATAATCTCCGATAAGCTCCATCCACCGTCTCTGTCGCATGTTAAGCTCCTTCTGAGTGTAGATATACTTTAAGCTCTTATGATCAGAAAACACCTTAAAGGTCGCTCCATAAAGATAGTGCCTCCAAATCCTAAGAGCGAAAACAACTACACCCAGCTCCAGATCATGAGTAGGGTAGTTCTCCTCATATGGCTTCAGCTGCCTCGAAGCATAAGCGATGACTTTCCCTGCCTGCATCAAAACACAACCAAGACCATTCTTTGAAGCATCGGTATATACCTCAAAGTTCTCACATCCCTCTGGCAAAGCTAGGATAGGAGATGTGGTCAAGCGTTCCTTTAGGGTCTGAAACGCCGTCTCACAACTCTCGTCCCAAAGAAATCTGGTCTCTTTCCTCATCAAAGATGTCATAGGCCGTGCTATGGTAGAGAAATCTTTCACAAATCTCCTGTAATAGCCAGCAAGGCCTAAGAAACTCCGAATCTCAGCAACATTCTTCGGTGATTCCGACTTGGTTACGGCCTCAATCTTACTAGGATCCACAGATACCCACTTCTTAGATATCACATGGCCTAGAAAAGCCACTTCCTCCAACCAGAACTCGCACTTAGATAGCTTGGCATAAAGTTGATTCTCTCTTTGAGTCTGCAAAACTATCCTCAAGTGCTCCTCATGCTCTTCTTTAGTCTTAGAATAGACTAAGATATCGTCGATAAAGACAACCACGAACCTGTCCAAGAACGGTGTAAAGATCCGGTTCATCAAATCCATGAAAGCTGCTGGTGCATTGGTCAACCCAAAAGGCATCACCACGTACTCATAGTGACCATATCTAGATCGGAACGCTGTCTTAGGAATATCCTCATCTTCTATCCTCAGCTGGTGATAGCCCGACCTCAGGTCAATCTTGGAAAACACACCTGCGCCACTTAGCTGATCAAACAAGTCATCAATCCTAGGCAAAGGATACTTGTTCTTCACTGTAACACGATTCAGCTCTCGGTAATCAATGCACAGCCTCATACTCCCATCTTTCTTCTTTACAAAAAGAACTGGGGCTCCCCACGGAGACACACTAGGCCTGATATAATCCTTGCTTAGCAAATCATGTATCTGCTTTTTCAACTCTGCTAACTCCTTAGGTGCCATACGGTAAGGTGCTTTGGATATCGGACTTGTCCCTGGTTTAAGCTCCACGCTGAAATCAACATCCCTCTTAGGAGGCAAACTCGGTATCTCCTCAGAAAAGACATCTTCGAACTCTCCTACCACAGGTATCTCAGCAGCTGTCTGCGGCTCTACCCGACGATCTCTCACATGGCAGAGAATTAAGGGGCACTTCTTCCTCAAACATGACTTTAAAGTCATCACAGCTATGAACTTACACTTAGGTTTTACCACAAACCCTCTATAGGACACCCTAACACCCTTAGGACCTTTTAAGGACACTCTCTTTTGCCGACAATCTATATTGGCATCATACTTACCCAGCCAATCCATCCCGACAATCACCTCAAACCCATCCATAGGAAACTCTAACAGATCTATCGGTAAATCTACCCCTCCAACCACCATGGACACACCCTTATACAACTTGAGACACGACACCGACTCCCCTGAAGGTATGAACACATCATCTTTTACAACCTCAAACTTACCCAAACCCATAGACATGGCATGACTCTTAGACACAAAAGAGTGTGTAGCCCCTGAATCAAACAAAACAAAGGATGGTACATTATGAACAAGAAAGGTACCAGTAACTACATGAGCATCATCCTGCGCCTCCTGTTTGTCCATCATAAAAAGCTTCCCACTGTTTTTCTGTCCTTCACCCTGAACTGAAGCATTGGAGGTACTTGGCTTGGCTGCGGAATCTTGGGTGGTGCTGTTGTTATGGCGCTGATATGATCCACCACCACTGCGGTGGTAACTGCCCTGGTTGCCCTGTCCACCTCTGTTGCCCCATGAACCTCCCGGTCGGTTACTAGCAAAACTCTGAGTTGGCCCCTGAGAGAAATTCCCTTGCCGAGCTCCTGAACCAGTGTCGGGCCTGTAACTCGTGCATTCCCATCTCCTGTGGCCTACACCACCACAATTGAAGCATGTAAGGTTAGAGTTTTCACTCACACTCCGACCTCTATTCTTTCCCCAGCCACGAGATCCCCCCGAGAAACCAGCTCCACTAGAAAAAGCCTTTGCATGATTGAAGTTCCCTTTCTTGTTGGTCGGTCGACGATGTTGCTTCCATCGTCGGCCCTTCCTCTTTTCAGCAGCAGTCCTCTCATCAATCTCTCGTGAGAGATCCACCATTCTCTCAGCTTGGCCCGCTCTCAGGTACACTTCCTTGAGGTCGTAGCAACCCCACTGGCATACGACTCACGATCTTGGCGAGATAAACCCCTCTCAAAACGGAGAGCTAAACCCCTCGGTCCTAGTTGCATGTCGTCAACATAACGAGATAGCTCTTAAAACCGATGATAGTAGTTAGTGACTGTCATCTCCTCGTCATGGTGAAGGAATCAAACTCGGATCTCATCTTGTGTCGGATATGCTCGGCACAAATCGCGCTCTCTCATAGCGCTCTTCAACCCGGACCAAGGAATAGCTCCCAGACCCTCAGCCTGGTAATAAGCTCTAGCATCTTCCTTCACGTTTTGCCACCAAACTGCAGCTTCACCTCTCAGGTAGTACACTACCTGCTCGACGATCATGTCTTCGGGGCACTTAACCATTTCCATGAGAGCTTCAATCTCACGGTGCCACTTCTCGAGTAGCTTTGGTTCACCTACCCCTTCATATGTAGGAGGGTTGAAGCGAGCAATGATGATGTTGAGCTGAGTAGCATCCATCGGCTTCTCATTCCCTTTTCCCACATTTCTGAGAGCTTGAAGGAGAGCCTCTTGTTGCTCAATCATGCGAGCAACCTCATCAAGAGTCATCTTAGAAGCTTGGATCTGTGCGGGGGTTCTTTTGGGCGGCATTTTGAGCTGATAAGAAACAAGGAAACGTAAGCACAAAAGCCTACGGCTCAAAATGTAACACTCTTCCGCCAAAGGAACACTCGGCCGAGTATACTACAATACTCGGTCGAGTAACGACTACTCGGTCGAGTATCCTAGATACTCGGTCGAGTATTCGACTCCAGTAGCTAACGTCAAAAACCCAGAAACAACACTCGGTCGAGTAAAAACAATACTCGGCCAAGTAGTCACTACTCGGTCGAGTATACCTTCTTACTCGGTCGAGTAAACACATACAGTAGCCATTGCTACTCACTACCAAACAATACTCGGTCGAGTGCTTGGTTACTCGGCCGAGTACTCCCTACTCGGTCAGTTACCTGCCCTGCTCGGCCGAGCCATACTGTAGACGGGTTTAAACAGTAAAAGTCCCCTATCATGCTTTCTATTTCCCCCAACAAACATGTATCAACAGGAACTGAATGCCACGTTATAAATATATAATCATACAAATCATGCACAAGCTAAATCCGATACACCAACAGTTCACAAACCCGTCCCCTCAACTATTTCTCACATCACCAAACTACAAATTCCACATATACATTTCTCAACCATCAATTATCATCAACAGGAACCTTCACAAACATGCACATACAAGACACAACTCTCATCACACTTCCCCATGTGACCGGCTCGAGTTAATGAGGGCCAAATTGCGACTCCGGGACGTCTTCCGAGTCTTTGCGGTAACTCCAAACAACTCTCCCCGGGTTCATTTTATTTAGACTCCCTAAGTTCATTAAATTCATTTGTTTAGGTGACGGAATCTTCGGCTCCGATACCACTTTGTAACACCCCCTCATACCAAGGTGCCTTACCAGGACCACCCTACCATGAAAGTGTGTTACCATCTCGGTTTCCCGAGGTTAGTATATATCAAAAGCGTCTGAACTGAGCACATTTATTAAATGCCATAAAGGGTTAAAG
This sequence comes from Silene latifolia, assembly GCF_048544455.1. Classification (NCBI taxonomy): domain Eukaryota; kingdom Viridiplantae; phylum Streptophyta; class Magnoliopsida; order Caryophyllales; family Caryophyllaceae; genus Silene; species Silene latifolia. Next base: position 101,870,589 of record NC_133526.1, on the reverse strand, counting down.
TTTACATCAAACCAAAAATCCAAAAACTGATTCAACAAATACAACTTCAATGTCTGACAACTAATGAAATCAAAACTAAGACTCGGACGGTGATGCTATAACTGGTGATGACAACGCTCCCACGACTGCCCCAAGCTCACCACTAGCAATACCTGTCAAGCCTGCTCACCATCCCCGAATGGATCACCGCAGATTCCACAAACAACATCGGGGTCAGTATTACTCAATCAATATAAGACAGACAACCGAGATAACTAGCTGATCATCCTCCAACCCCAGTCTCCCGATCTCACACAGTAACCGACTACACACCAAGGTGTGTAGCCCTGCCAGATTACCCATCGCAACAGGTAATCCTCGCCGCCAGTGGGTTACCGCAGCTAGGGGTGGGCACCGGTCCAAAACCGGACCGGACCGGACCGGAACCGGTTTGGACCGGAATCGGAATCGAAAAAATTCATGGACCGGGACCGGACCGGATTACAAAAATTCCGGACCGGGACCGGACCGGACCGGTTGGACCGGAATTACCCACTTTTTCAAATTCCGGTCCATTGGACCGAATCGGACCGGTTGGACCGGATTGGACCGGAATAAAAATACAATTTTAAGAAAAAAAATGAAAATAACAATAATTCCGGGCATTCCGGTCAAAACCGGTCCCGGACCGGACCGGAAACCGGAATCTTGGAAAATGGTGGACCAGAGACCGGACCGGAATTTTTAATTCCGGTTCCGGTCCACTAGATTTCGGTCCGGACCGGTCCATTTTTCCGTTCCGGACCGGATTATGCCCACCCCTAACCGTAGCCGCTCCCACCTAGTCCAGCTCATCAACGAGCGACTAACAATCCCTGTCCCTTAATGTGCACATCCCCTCCCGTGGCGGGTTCCACGGAGGGCGAACTAGGGTGTAAAGCCACTCCCGCAATTGACTCCACCACAATCACAATCACACAACATCACAGCCGTCACAACATCTCCACACCAACTCCATCACCACAACACCCATACTCCGATGATCAGCAGATAACAATATTTACAAAACAAACATGTCTTAACAATGAACAGTAAACTGAGTAGGGAAACCCTACCTTAGCAATCAACAGTGGAACGAAACTCGAACAATCAGAAAGGCTCCTCTACGAAGTCTTCTCCTATACAATGATCACATAACACAATTACACATTGCACAATCCCCCATATTCCCAATTCCATATATGTGTACAGTAACCCCAAAGAATACAAACAACATAGAAATAGAACTTACCAACAGTAGAATGAGGAATTATACACAAGAACCACGAAGATCGCACACACCACGATGCTAGGGAATGATTAGGAAGTGACTAGGGAGTGATTAGGGTAATCGTAAAAATGATGAAGTTTGAAAATAAGGTTTTAGAAACTGACGCGGAATATAAAAATAACGCTAAACATTCCCTAATCAAACCGTCAAAATACGCTTCGCCAGACTGGATACTCGGTCGAGTAAAGTGTATACTCGGCCGAGTATCCTCTACTCAGTCGAGTATCCACTATACTCGGCCGAGTATTCCTCGGCAGAACCGAAACAAACCATACCAACAGCACTACTCGGCCGAGTAGGCTCTACTCGGTCGAGTAGTCACTTAAGAAAATCCGTAGTATTACAGCGCTAGACGACGAAGGAACATCTTCTGGCGTCTCTAACTTGGTTTGTGGCTCTTGAACTTCATCAAGTTCAAAATTTCTCCCACTCTGTCTCTTAGAAATAAATTCTCTTTCTAAGAAGAAAGCCTCGCAAGACACAAACACTTTGTTTTCTTGAGGTTTGTAGAAGTAGTATCCTCGAGAGGTCATGGGATAACCTACAAAGATGAATTTTTCGGATCTTGGGGCAAGCTTGTTGTCGGTCTTTGCCTTGACGTAAACATCACATCCCCAAATCTTCATATAGGATATATTAGGAACCCTTCCTGTCCACATCTCATATGGAGTCTTTTCGGTTGTCTTTGTGGGACTATTATTCAAAGATCTAATTGTGGTTTGGATCGCAAATCCCCAAAACGAGTTCGGTAGCTCGGTTTGACTCATCAATGATCGAACCATATCAAGTAGGGTTCGATTTCTCCTTTCGGCAACACCATTGAGTTGTGGTGTTCCGGGTGGAGATAGTTGTGATATTATGCCACAACCTTTCAAGTGTGAATCGAATTCATGGCTAAGATATTCTCCACCACGATCGGATCGTAGTGCTTTTATCCTTTTGTTCAATTGGTTCTCTACTTCATTTTGAAATTCCTTGAATTTCTCAAAAGCTTCACTCTTATGCTTCATTAAATAGATATACCCATGTCTACTCACGTCGTCGGTGACGGTTATGAAGTAGTCATAATTTCCTTGAGCGGTGATACTCATTGGTCCACACACATCGGTATGTATGAGTCCCAATAGTTCACTAGCTCGTGTTCCTTTACCGCTAAAAGGATTACGAGTCATCTTGCCAAGAAGGCAATATTCGCATGTTCCATATGATTGATAATCAAATGGTGTAATCACATTAGTCGAAATTAATCTTTTGATGCGATTCTCGTTTATGTGACCTAATCGACAATGCCAAATGAACGATTCATTTGGATCACTTGATTTGAGTTTCTTTGATTGAATATTGTAGATGTCATTAGTTGGATTCGAGGTTTCTAAAATGTAAATGCCATTAATGGAAGGAGCTTGGCCTATAACCAAGTCGTTCCTTGAAATAATACAACGATTGTTTTTAATGACAAAACAAAAACCGTCCATGTCTAACATGGCGATAGAAATAATGTTTTTAGAAAGTGTAGGCACATAAAAACAATTATGTAAATACAACTCAAATCCATTAGGCAAAGCTAATACATAAGTCCCCTTGGATTCGGCCGCTACTCGAGCTCCATTTCCAAGGCGTAGATCCACATCTCCTTTGCTAAGCCTCTTCACGTCTCTTAGCCCCTGTAAATGATTACAAAGGTGAGAACCACAACCAGTATCCAGTACCCATGTTGTAGTGAAAGTATAATTTACATCAATAACATAAAATTCCTTAGGAATTTACCTTTTGGAACGATGATTTCTTCCCTTATATTTCGCAAATATATAGGACAATTCCTAAGCCAATGTCCCATGCCATAGCAATAATGGCATTCATCTTCAACTTGCTTGAAGTTTTTCTCTTTCTTTCCCTTCTTCTTGAACCTTTTGCCCTTATCAAAATGAATTCGGTGGATAGACATTTATCACCCACTTCCCCTACGTAACAAGGTTTGTACCCCGGTGTGGCCGAGCGCACTCCCTTACGAAATAGGTTTTCATGGTTTCTACTTTTTGGTAAGGCTAAGTCTCAATTGTTTATTTTAGCGAGAGGTCATGTCAATTTATTATCTATCACGTTTTAAGTGAACTAAAGCGGTGAACTACGATAATTGTAATTGACACGGTCGATAAACTCGATTAAAATGCATGTTTAGTTATGGCGATTTAGCGATGCATGCAACATATAAATAAAATGCAAAGCATAAAAATAAAATCCTAGTATGGCCTTCCTAAAATAGTAAATCTAATAAACTATTACAAATTCGGAAACCAACTCCTTTGGTCCCTTGAACTTCAGTCTTGGCACGCAATTCAAGGCAACACTTTCTTTGATGGACCGCCTTCTCAAAAGGCACCGTCTTCCAGGAACTCCGGAATAATTAAATTACAAAATGAATTACATAATTTCCTATTATACATTTGTAATTAAAATAAAAATAAATCTATTAAATTACAAAACGGTGATACGAGATCACAATAATTACAACCGAATCGATATTCCCATACATTTCGGGTAATACCAATTAAAACTAAGGCCATACTAAGTAAAATTGCATAATTCAAAAAATTACATAAAATTAAAATATGACAATCATAAATAAAATTCAGCATTATAATATGTATGAACATGCTAGATTTTATGCTAAATCGCCTTTAAGGAGCCAATATCGAATATTTATCGGTTTTCATGGATTTGCGTGATTTAACTTGTTGAAATCACAATAATTACATAAATTCATATTTATGTACAAGTTAATTACCCTAACCATCTTAGGACTCAAAATTAGTCACCACTAACATTTTCACAATAATTAAACTTGATTTCTTAATATTGTTCATAAATGGACCCAAAATAAAAAATTATGCAATAAACTTCAAATTAAATTATTAAAATTTCAAATAATTTCGAAATTTGAAATTTAAACTCATGAACATTCTGGAAAAATACCATGACACTCATAATGTTCAAAACTTAGGTTAAAAATTTCGAAAATTTATCGAGAAAAACAATATTGCGGTTTATCGGTTTTAACAAATATGACCATAAAAATATGAGGAAATATATTTTCATCAACTTTTCACTTTTAGATCTGAAATATATGATAAAATGCAACATGTTATGTTTTTTCTTAAGTCATGAAGTATGTTTTAGCATTATTACTAATTATAGTCACTATTTATGTGATTTTTCATCAAAAATTCATAAATCATGCAAAAAGACTTCATTATAGCCAAATATTTTACACACATCTTGTAAAATTGCATGTGACAACATAATAAATTTCCATGACCATATTCGAAATATAACTCATATTAACCTATTTACCCATTTAAATACGATTTTAATTTTAAAAAAACAAATTTCGAGCAAAACAACTTATTTTAACATGAAAATTTAGAAGCCATCAGTAGATAATATATGTGAAAACATATCCAAAAACCACTGAAAAATTCGAAGTTTAGCTATTTTTCGTCCAAAAATGACATTTTTATCATAAAAATCACATTTTAATGCCAATAATATATAAAATGAACAATAAAATCCATAAATAAACCAAAATGTCCTAAAAATCACTTAGGACCAGAAACTTTTAACATGCAAAGTTATTTTTAGGTTTATCTTCATAAATCCAAATTAATTAGTTTTGTATGTTAATCTTATAACTCGGAAAAACTATAAACCGATTTGCATGCAAACAACCTAAGGCTCATGATACCGCTTGTTGGATTCATTAATCTCTTAAGTTAACATATTCATATATGAATCAATTTATTAGGTCATAAAATAAAGACAAGATCTTATGCATGCAAACTTAATAAAAGGAGATGGAAAAATCTATTTCTCACCATCTTATTTTTGGCCATTTGGGCACCAACAAGATCTCCTTCTTGTTAGTTCTTGATCTTTCCTTATAATGGATGAACAAGGTTCAAATTAGAACCTCTCCCAAAAGCATATACCCAAGGTGTTACTCTTAATAATTAATAATATTATGAACTAGTAATACTATTAATCTAGCTTAAAATTGACCCAAAATATTTATTTTTTTCTCCTCTATTTCGGTTTAGAGGAGAGAATTTTTGTGGTTTTTCTTTCTCTAAAATGTCGCACAAAAATGTAGAGAGAATTAATACACGAGAGAAATTATGTAAAAGTTGTGAATGAATGATAGAGGAAAAACTCTATCATTTCTCTTGGAAAACCGGTGGTGAGGGGGGAAGGGTGCCCAATGCATGAGCTTGTTTTTCTACCCAACAAAAATAGGTATGCAAGGCTACAAGTGAGGTTTCATCATTGTGTTTTCCACTTAAAATAATTAACACAATTTCAACCATAATCCCCTCCAATTTTCGGCACATATATAAAATTGGAGGTCCATTTTATTTTGTCATTTGTCAATTGTAACATATGTGACATGTTACTTGACATATGAAATTGTAATGTATTTTTAACATATTAAAAATCAACATACTCATAAAATATGTCATATACAAAATCGACTAGTAATTCGTAATTACTTGTACCAAAACGGTTTATCAATTATAAATCACAACGTCTTGTATTTATAATAAATTATTCATTCAATTTCAATTGTTTCGTAAACAATAATTTAATCTAAGTAATAAAACAATTTGATTACTTAGACCGTAACTCATTTAATCGAATTACAATGAGTCACGTCAACTTTTACTCACAAAATCATCCGTCAATTTTAAGCAATTTAATTAACCCGTATCGACATACGATTAATTAAATAATCATTTAAGAGCGTCACCCTTTAGGTATGACCTAAGGGGATCAACTGATCACCACCGTCGCACGACAGTAATGTCAAACTCTAGTCAGCCAATCATTACCGATATGTGTGGACCAGTTGACTGTAAAATATTACATCCCACATGTATTCTTAAAATGAGGTTTAAACATGTGATCATTATGATCGACAGTTGTGATCGCATTATTGTCGGAGGACACTTATTCCAACATTTACTTCATTATTTACATAGGCCTTCTAGTCTTGTCTTCACTTCGATGCTTGGTCATTAGATTCGATCAATTTAGCTCCATTTTGCCCTGAAAATGCAAGGCTCTTACTCCTTTCCTACCAAGGGATTAAAACCTCAAAGAATATGCAAAACGAAAGACTAAAGATAGTAAGTGACCCAATTATGGACTAAAAAGCATATGAACGAGGCTAATTCGGGGACTAAATATGCTCTAAAATGAGTCACATCATGTTCTTAGGCCGAGGCATTTGGTGGAGAGCTTTGATTTTGATGGGATCGATTTCAATGCCTCTTTTGTTGACGACGTGACCCAAGAATTTTCTGGAGGTGACCCCGAATGGACTCTTATGAGGATTTAGTCTCATGTTTTTTTTCGAAGGCGAGAGAATAATTTTCGAAGGGCGCTGATATGGTCGTCTCGCTCTTTTGATTTGACGATCATGTCATCGGCGTATACCTCCACTTCCTTGTGCATTACGTCGTGTAGGAGAGTGGTGACGGTTCTTTGATAGATTGCTCCGGCGTTGATTAGGCCGAAGGGCATGACAGTGTAGCAATATGTGCCCCATTGTGTAGTGACTGCGGTTTTGTGCATGTCTTCTTCAGCCATTTTGATTTTGTTGTACCCAGCATACCCGTCCATAAATAATAATAGGGCGTGCTCGGCGGTGTTTTATACCAAGATGTCAACGTGTGACAAAGGGAAGTCGTCTTTTGGACTTGTCTTGTTCAAGTCTCTGAAGTAGACGGAAACCCGAATTCTCCCATCTTTCTAGGGTTTGGGGACTATGTTAGCCACCCAGTCAGAATATTCAGACACATTGATGAATCCGGCTTTGAATTGCTTGTCTACCTCTTCCTTGATTTTCAGGGCCTACTCAGGGCGCATGCGGCACAAATTTTACTTCATGGGTTTAGCTCCGGGCTTAATGGGTATCCTGTGCTCTGCAATCTCTTTTTCTATCCCAGCCATGTCTTTGTAGGACCATGCGAATATGTCCTTCTATTCGTGCAAGAGGTAGATGATTTGTTGTCTTTCTGAGGGGTCAAGGGTGGTCCTTATCCTATGTTCTTGAGGTGAATTGTTGGTCCCTACGTTGATGGGTTCGGTCTCCTCATTGATGGGTGTCCTTTGTTCGCGTTTGTCGAGTTCTTTCACTAGGTGAGGTGAGTAGTCACTCAACCCAAATTCCTCATATTCGTTTAGAATCGCATTGCAGTTAAACTGAGACGAGTCGTAAGCAAACTTAGCATTCATTAAGTCGATCTGAGCAAAAAGCTCGGATAGGACAAACATCTCATTGGGAGTCGGAGGCGACCCAGTAGAGGAGGCAGGCCCTGGAACAAGCTCCAGGTTGCTATCTTCTATGGGAGTAGGGTTGACTTTAGTTGACTCAGCCTCTAAGACAGCCATAAGCTTGTGATAAAACAGGTGAAAAGGGACTTTGACAGGGATGTCGGGAGTTTTAGGACCTAAGACAGACTCTAACTCAGACTTGTCATCAGACTCAGACTCAGACTCAGTCTCGTCTTCACTTCCCTACTTGAACATGGGGCCTTCTCCAGTTGTGATCTTGAGAATAAGGCCTTGACGATCGGTCCACTTGAAAGTCTTCCTCCAGCCTTGGATAGCTTTCTCTGGGTTAGCGTCAGAAATCAAGACGGTAGAGTCGAACTGGTTGTCTTTGAGAGTAATGCTTATGATGTCCTCGTAGTTGAGGTGCTTGATGTTGTCTTCTCCGAAAAGGAGGCTCACAGCTTGCCCGTCTAGGCAATGGGTCGATTTAGATTTGATCGATGTAGCATTGGTGTTGTTGTCAGGGATGAAGTAGCAGTCTTGAAGACTTCTATACCCGGATGCTTGACCTTTGTTATGGGGTCGTAGATTGGCTTAGGAAAACCGTTGTAAAGTTCAAACTCTCCTTCGAGGATAAAATATCCATTGAGAGTCGAGTGATATGGGTGGAGGATAACTCTTTGGTTTTTGCGCTTCCTCAAAAGGAGAGCCATTTCCCGGATGTCTTCATCGGTCGGCTCGTAGCCTAGTCCGAAAGGGATGTTCGGGACCTTGGCCTGTTTTAGGGGAGGCAAGGTGCTTTTCAGTGGGTTAAGAGGCATGCCCGGGAAATACCCCTGGCGCATCAAGATGCGGTTGATCGTGAGGTTTGAGAATGGATCACAATCAAAAGGTGTTGGTTCGTCGGTTAGGGTATTCACGGCTTAGAATCCCCACATCTCGTTATTGATCTCTTCAATGACTTAAGAGGCTATCCCCCTTTTTCATGACAGCTTTGATTGGGGATGCGGGAATTGTAACTGTTTTCACATTGAAGGGGACCATAATTTTCTGGAGAAGGGTTGATGTGATAGCTTTGGCAGGATGGATCCAAGGGAGCCCTAGAAGCATGTTCAATGAGTAGTCGATGTCGACTACTTGGAAACTGGCTTGTCTCTCCAAAGGGTCTCGTTGGGATGGTGAGGGTGATAAGACTCGCGACCTTATGGTGAGTGCCGTTATAAACACAAAATCCTTGATTGGTTGGGACTAGGTCAGCTTTCTTGATCCCTAGTTTATGAGCTGTTTGAGAGGAATAACGTTGATTGCAGATCCGTCATCCACCAAGACTATGGGTATGTTCTTTTTCAAGCATTGCACGATGATGTATAGGGCCAAGTTGTTGCTGGCTCTAAAGAGAGGGATATCCTCGTCGGAGAAGATGATTGGGTTGTTCAGGTCAGGGACGTACCTCGTCATATGGGCTATCACCTCTTCGGGTGAGGGGGTGGAAGGCACTCTTAGCTTCCCCAAGGCTTGAAGCAAAGCCTGTTCGTGCTCAAAGGATGTGGCGATTAGTTGCCAGATGGATATCTCGGCCTTGGCCTTCTGGAGTTGCTTGAGAATTGAGTTCTCGAGAACCTTAGGTTGAATGTCAACCTCTGGGACGATTCGGTCATTGATTGCTGGCGGATTGTTTGTTGTGTTGTTTGGGTCCTGGTAAGGGCATCCAGAATGAGAAAGGTGATCAATCTCTTCGGTTTGCTTGCCCTTTCCCGAGACAATGTAGATGTCATCCACGTCATCTCTCCAAATGCCGTAGATTTCAGGGTCGCGAGTGTACTTTGAAGGGGTATTCCTTAGAGGATAGTTTTTGTGAGGGAAGTTTTTGTGCATGTAGTTTTTGTGAAGGTGATTATTGTGAGGTTGATTATTATGATTTATGTTGTGAGGTGCATGCCAGAATGGTCGCGGAAGTAGTCCATTCTGGAATTGGGAGTTTTGGGTGTTTAAGGGACCCTCCCTTAGACGCGGTGCGGGTGTTGGTGGGTTGAATAACAACCAATGGGAAGCATCCTCGAGTCGGGTGATCCTCCCTGATAGACTAGCTATGGTTTTCTCGACTTGTTGAAACATGGCGAGCATGGACGTGGCGCTGAACACGAACATCCCATCCGGGGTATCCTTTTCCAAGGCATTGATCTCGTCCTCAATAGGCAAGATGAGATATGAGGAATCCAATGTTGGCTCATCATCTGAAATGGCGTGAAGTCCCAGAGGGTTTGTTTTGTTGTTTGGTTTTGCTAGCGGAGGTAGGGGTAGTTCTCCGTTATCGATCATATCCTAGATAGCGTGCTTCATCTTGCAGTAAGTTCTTGTGTCATGGCCTTTGCCTTGGTGATGCTGGAATTAGGCGTTAGGGTTCCAAAAGCGAGTTTTCTTTGCTTCAGGCAGGTCCGGAGTGGGCCCGTTCGGCTTTCTTTGCAGTTGGCTCGAGGAGGTTGACCTCATCAATTTTGTTTGCTTAACCGTAGGGACGAGATCCAGTTGATGTAGACCCCTGATAGCCTATACTAGTGGTTTTGGCCAAGACGCCCTTTTGTAGGTCATCCTCAATACGGGTCCCAAGGATCTGCAGATCCTGGAAGGTTTTGATGTTCTGGTACCTTAGCAGGTTGGCATAAACCGGACGGAGATTTTTGATGAATTTCTCCACCAAGGTTGATTCGCTTGGTTTGCTGACCAATTGGGTGCTGACCAAGCGGGTTAGAAATTCGGTGAATCCCTCTTTGTCATTTTGGGTTAGGACCTCAAAGGTGCTGGTGTTGGCCTGAATTTCGACATTGTCGGCGTATTGCATAGCGAATTCAACGGCGACTTCATCCCAAGTGGTAATGCTCTTTGGGTCGAGGGAATAGTACCATTGACGGGGTATTGGTTCCAGGGACGATGGAAAGATCTGGGTAAAGAGCTCTTGTTTGACCCCTTTGATATACATGTAATCCTTGAAGGCCCGGATGTGATTGAGCGGGTCCTCCGCTCCTTTGAACTTAGGTACATCAGTTAAGGTGAAGTTGTCAGGCAGGTGATCCCCGACGGGCTCGAACCTTCGATTGTTTTCGAGGAGAATGTTGTTCCCTCGGGCCAAGAGTTTCTCCTCTAAGAGTTTACGCCTTTTCTCGGTTTTGATTAATGGGGGAGTGTTATGTTCTCCGGTTTCCTTATTTTCTAGAGTGTCGGTACGGGTCTCGACTCGGTCCAGAGTGACCTTAAGGGCTGTGAGCATGCTGGCTAGCTAAGCAGTTGTGAGATCTCTCTTGTTGTCATTGTTGTTCTTGTTGAACGAAGCTGAAGATGGGGCCATAGTTCTGAGACAGAAAACGGCTCACATTACATCCCAATCGGACACGGTTTAACGGCTAAAAGCAGACATCACAAACGACGGAAAGACACCTTGGACTCAACGAGACGAGGGCAATCGTTTGTGATGCCTCGGTGCTAACTCGATTGATGGTGTGACGGTGTTAACTAGACTTTGACTCGCGTTCAACGTGATGGTGTGACGCCGTTGAACGAGTCTCGAGGTGAGATGACTCATAAGTAAAGACCCATAAGTACGTTTGCTTTGACTCGGTAGACACAAAGCGGAATCGTAATGGTGGACTGAAATTTTCGAAAATAGAAATTTTCAAAAAGATACATTTGTTGCTTTATGGACGGCTTTCGAAGAGTAGGGATCTTCAAAGAGTCGGCCAGTTGAAAAAGGTCGTCATAGGTTTGTTTTCAAAAGGCGGTTTGAGTTAAAGTTGCGACGGCTTTGAAAACGATGCGTTGTTTCCGAAGACGTTTTTTTTTTTAAATTCAAAATCGTGTGTTTTGAAAATCGAGATTTAAAGAGGGTTGAAATTGTTGTGGTCTCGAGAACGGTTTGATGTCCTCAGGATTTGAAAAGTCCTCGAAAATAGTGAGTCATTTTCGGGTTTTGAAAATGCCATTATGTCAGCGCAAAAAGTCCATTATGTCGAGGCAAAAGTCCATTATGTCGGCACAAAATGGTTTAAAATCCGTGTTTCAAAATTGCTATTACGACGGCGTGAAAAGGTGCTTTTGAAACGATTGTAAAAACCGTGTTTGAAAATCGTCATAACGACGGCATGAAAAAGGATTGCAACAGTCGGCGAAAGACCGAGATTTGAAACGGCCATTATGACGGAGCAAAAAAGGTGTTTTTGAAACGGTTTTAGAAAACCAGTTTTCAAAGTCGTCATTACGTCAGCATGAAAAAGGTTCGCAACGGTCGGCGAAAGACCGAGGTTTGGAATGGCCATTATAACGGCGCAAAAAGATGTTTTGGAAGTTTGAAAATGACACGGAAGGACTTATGATCACATAGCACATAAGAACTCAAAGTTCATTGTATTATGCATAATGCTGATACGGGTTTTGGCTTAATAAGGGTGGTTACACACCAAGGGATCAAGCCCCGATTTTCGAGAGGGATGCCAATCCAAACAAATTGTGTAAGGTTGGTCCCCTAGCCTTGTGCACGTAGGGAGTGAATGCTCTTTGGCGAAAGAAAACGGTGTAACGCCAATGGTATGCTTGACGCAATCGGGATTCAAAACACGGGGATGAGAAAACTCACGCCGACTGGACGAGCCAATTGGTCGATAAAGGTTAGGTTATGGGCCCGTACAAGGAACCCGACTTATGAGCGTAATATCAATTAATGCACTTCAATCATGACCTCGTTCGAGTTTCACTATCTAGGGATCGCAAACACACAAGTGTCCTAGTTCTCCCCAATAGAGTCTCCAATCTGTGGACATGGGCCACCTACACGCCAAACCAATCTGTAATAGCCTAAATAATTTGTAAACTTTATTATTATTTCTCTTTTTTAATCTTTTAAAAAAAATTAAAATAGAATTATTACTTTATATTCTTGTTGAGTGAATTTTATTTTAAATCTAAACTTTTTTCGAAAAACAAGTTATTAGAGACTTAAAGTTTGGACTTGTATGAAAATTATTTGTCTACTTCTCACACCTTGCTCTTTCCTGCTCTCGAAAATCATAAAGCCCATTGGCAACTCTATATAAACCCATCTGATTCTATTTTTGTTCCTATCAGAACAAAACCTTACAACCAAATAATTTATATATATATATAAGAGAGTTTTTTCGAGCGATCTGAAAGCGTCCACATCATCAAAAATTAATTTAGGAAAGTATCATAAATAAATTTTTTATTTAAAAAATAAAGTGGAGAATCTTTTAATTATAATAATATATATATTTCCTAAATTATATTCAAGCGTTATTTCCAATTTTTATATCAAATTTTTACATTTCACTTCGCAAAAAAGTATCGTTAAGAAAATTATTAAAATAATATAATTAGCTTCGTAGTAAAAAAATGTTATCATTAGAGTATAGATTTCATATTATTTGCACATATTAAAACTTCTTAGTATGTAAAATTGTGTAATTTTTAGTATGTTTTGTCCCACATTGGAAAATAACGTAGGTGTGGTGAATATACTACATATAAATAGTAGAATTGTCCCACATCGAAAGATTAGTATAAGGTGATGTGATCCTATGATTATAAATAGGAGGCATATTTGGAACTTATGTATCCACTCAAAATTTTTTGAGTCTCATAAATACTGTTTTAAAGAACTCTTAAGATTTTCTATCATTATCAACGATATGATATAAAAAATAAAGTGTGAATCGCCGGGTACTACCCGGGAAAGAGTTAAGAACATGAACAAGAAAATCAAAAAATACAAAACTAAAGGTTTTACTAATGGTAGTCTCCTGACACAGTACAAAACTAAAGATTTTACTAACGGTTGTCTTCTGAATGTAGTAATAGAGCGTTAATGAGTCGTTATATGTACGTTGTAGAGATCCCTATCAAATGATCGAGACTAAGTGGTTTTACCTTCAAAGAAAAATAATATGTATACAATAGTGGGTTTTTTAAGAAGAGACATGTACTTCTTGGTATGTTATATCTTTCACATTGAAAAACAATGTAGGCATGATGAACATACTACGTCTAAATAATTAAATTATGTATCTCACATCGAAAGAATAGTATACGGCAGAGTGATTCTAAAAATATAAATAGGAGGCATCCTTGAAACTTAGGTATTAACCCAAAATTTTTTGATATAAAAGATATGTACTTTTTTATATGTTATATGTCCCACATTGAAAAATAATGTATGTGTGGTGAATATATTATGTATAAATAATAGAATTGTCCAATATATATACATTTTTTATATTATATTAAAGTGATGTTTATAATTTTGATATAAAAACTTTATATTTCATTTGACAAAAAAGTATCGTATGAAAATTATATAATTAGATTATTGTGACAAAAATGCTATCATTAGAGTGTGGAATGTATTGTATTTTCTCATTATTAAATCGGGTTGATGTCAAAGTAGGTGCGAAAAAAAAAGGTGTACTTAGTATGTTATTGTCCTACATTGAAAAGTAATGTAAATGTGTTGAATATACTATGTATAAATATTAGAATTGTCTCACATCGGAAGATTACCATAAGGCAGGGTGTGACACCCCCATACTCCAAGTGCCTTACCAGGACCACTTAAGGTATGAGAACGTCACCATCTCGGTTACACGAAACAATGATACTCAAATAGACAGTAACGAAACGTATTAAAATGATACTAAAGTTTAAGTGATACAAGCCAAACTCCAAAAACTGTTAAAAGGAAATACAAGGTTCTCATAACTGACAACTACTAAACAACTACAAAATGATCGACACAGCGGAAGACTTCTAAAACTGCAACGTGATGACTCATCCCAGCTAACCCATGAGCATCGTCTCATACCTACTCAATAACTGCTCACCACCCCCGAATAGATCACCACAGTTTTTAAAACATTTAAACGGGGTCAGTACTGATTACACAAAAATAATAGCCACAATGAAACAGGAACACAAATAGCTCAAACCAATCTCCAGTCTCCATCTCCGATCTCCACACAACTGACTACACACTAAAGTGTGTAGCCCTGCCAGAGTACCCATCGCAACAAGTACTCCACGCCGCCAGTGGGGGACCGCAGCCGTACCCACCAAATCCCCGCTCATCTCCTTCGAGCGATAAACCCAAGTTTCCTTAATGTGCACATCCCCTCCTGTGGCGGGTTCCACAGAGGGCGAACCAAGGGCGTGAAGTCACTCCCGCAAGTGACTCCACTCAGCCAGGGACGCGCCCCGAAGATCATAGACAGCTATACAACAACAATTATACTACACTATCAACAACCTCCAAATCAGAATCCAATGCCAATACAATATACAACAACAACAGTAATCACCAACCACACTTATGTAATTAATACTGAGTCGGAAAAACCCTACCCGGAACAGCAATCACCAAGATCGTCACAATCAGCTAATCAACATCGTCCTTCACTGAAATTACTTCCTATCAAACATACAATCATACAATCACAATCAAACATCCACAATACTCCCCAAAACCCCCAAATTACCGAATTAGGGTTTCAACCAACGTTAACAAAACATTATAAAATTTATGTAAAAAGCTTACCCTCGACACAAGGATCACAACAGCGTAAAGAACAAGATGATCCGACACTCCTAGCCTTGGGGATTTGTTAACAATGCGAGGAACACACTTACGTAACTTATTTTCTTCTCAAAAGGGGTTTTAGAATGATAAAAGAGATTAAGAAAGATGACGGAGGCTTTATATAGTAACCCCGCATTATTAACAAAACCCGTCAAAATCACCCGTAAAACACACTTACTCGATCGAGTAAGTGACATACTCGATCGAGTGCCCCTTACTCGATCGAGTGCCACACGTACTCGATCGAGTACCCATCAGGCAGACTACTGTTTCGTATAAAATTATACTCACTCGGCAGAGTAAGTACCACTCGATAAAGTACCCATAGGCATAGAAAATCGTAGTATTACAGTCTTCCCTCCTTAAAAGGAACTTCGTCCCGGAAGTTCAACCCATACATAAAATGTGACACCCTCATTTTTAGCGTTAAATAAACACGTAAATTCTACAGAAAAACTGACAGGATATATTTGTAATTGGTTCAACTAGATAAAACCTGTAATTTTAAAAACTTTTCTAAACCATTCACAAACATTTCCAAATGAAGAGTGCCAAAACCTGCAAATACTAACAAACTAATTATATAACGTAGCTAAAGTCGCGAGAATAAAGTGATACAAACCAACGTAGAAGAGGGAGACATATGTCCCTCCAAAATATAAACACAACCATATGTTTAAAGGTTTACTACAAAATATAACCAAACTAGGTCCAAGGATCTTATGCTCACTAGCTCGTCCGTGTACCCCATCTAATCATCATCAACCTATCAATCGCATTTTATACAAACACGAAAGCCACAATTCAGTGGGGAGTAACTTCGAGTCCTCCCAGCCACGAAATGTCATAATTAATATAATATGTAAACATAAGAATATGAATACGAATCACACATAGCCTTAGCATATAGATGCTAGACAATCGTGCTTATCATGTGAACAACAATATAACAACACATAGTCCTAGCATGTGAGTACTAGACCGACTCATACTACACTATCATGCGAATCACATAACATCCAGGAATCCAAACTCTATCAACCATAGCCGGCTTGCATCTCACCTTCTATGATTCATAGAATCACCATACAAGAAAGGACAATATATCAAAGACAGGCATAAGTTCTTAGCACCGTCAATAGTCACTCAGAACTCGAGTCTATACCACGAGGTAGGGAAGGTAATCGAACCGGTATCTTGGCTCAGAGGTTCTATCAAAACATGGCCAAGACACAACACAACCCTAGCCTAAAATCTGCGCAGACCTAGACATGCGGATACACATCACCGCACCCAAGACCCACAATTTTTTAAAAACAAAGTGAGTACCCTAAGGAGTCCACCAAAGGGTTGGCTAGTACTTAAGCTGACCACTTACCCTCAAAATAAGTAACGAGGTCATGCCCCAACTTGGATATAATCCCACCAAGTCAGGAACACAAAGGCTATTAAGCAGTGAACATATACTCGTCAAAGACTATAAAGGCCTATCTATGACAAACACAACAACCTGCAAGAAGTATTCAATACCAATTCCATTTCAAGCAATATTAACAATATTAAAGGTTTCAGGGAATCTAAGGCCGTTTCTACAATATAAGAAACCATTCAATTCAACCAACAACACATGTGAACTAAAAACATAATAAATGGCCTAAAACAAGAATAAGGCCAATTATCCATTTTTCGCAATATTTTTCATACAACCGAATTTTTACCCGCAACCCCAGTCCTGCGACAGGTACGGGTTCAATCGCGGCTGACCAATCACACAATTGACTGACATCGATCCATTCAAAGGGCCTAAGGCTCAGTTTTCGGCATAATCATCCAAACATTGCAATTATCGCTATAAAATTCATTTTAAGCCTATTCATTACATTTTCATATCATAACCTATCCTAACATGTGCAACTACCAATATAAACATAATTTTACCATCAACATTATATTTACTACTAACATGATTCATTTCAAAAGATTACCCATATGTTACTTATACTAAATTTAACATTAATAAACCCGAAACGACGAACAACGCATGAAAAATCGCGCAAACAAGCAACGGGCCGACCCAGGCCAACCCCAAGGCTGTCGTGGGCCTGCTGGGCCGTTTGGGCCGCCACCCCCAATCCTCCGTTTTTGTTCATTTTAACATCGTTTTAAGCATCAATTAATCATTCCCAATTCATTTCCATACTAATATGTGAACTTATACTTACAAAAGACATGAATTTAACCCATATATTCATGTGAAATAAACTACTCAGGTAACAATTACAAAATCACACAAAAAGCAAAGAATGTGACATTAATTCGTCGAGTAACTCGAAATATGTTACCTTTAGCAACAAAATAAGCAATTAGCACCTTGAACACCAAACCCTAATATGCAAACTAGCCATTATCTTCAACTATATACGAGTCTCCAAACTCGTCTTCTAAATCTTCATCTAAATAAACAATAAAAACACAATTATAAGCACTAATAATCAAAACCCTAAAAATGGTGGACAAAATAAATTTAGGGCAAATGAATTTAATACATACTAGGATGTTGGAAATGAAGAGAGGATTCCAAATATGTAATCCTTATGAAATTTGGAGTAGAAATGAGTGAATTATGATGAAAATTAGATTAGAAAGGTATGAAAATGGTGTTTTTAGGTTAGAATGTTTTAGAATGTTCAAGGAGGATGATGTTGGACAAGAAAAATAAAAAGGGAAGGAGGGGGAAGGGTGTGCCGCCCAAAAGGAGGAGGGAGCGGGATTTTTTTGGCGGAATTTTATTAGTCGGTTTCAGCTCGTTTCGACGATAATTAGAACCGTTTGTCAAATGCAAATTCCGACAATGCCAAAGTTCTTAAACGCGAGATTACAAGAAGATTGAGTACTCATATGACCCATTTCCAAAATCGTTTGCCCAATTTTCACAAGAATTTCCATTTTCCCCGATATGCCCTTATTTCGAAATAAAAGGTTTTTACATGGTTTAAACTATTTTTAAACATTTCGAAACTATCAAAATAAATAATTTACTTCAAAATATAATAGAATTATATTTCATTGAATTATTATTACTTCATATACATTAATATTAAATTCAACTTGATTAATAAATTACTTTCGCAATATAATAACGGTCCGAAATTACGGGGTGTTACAATCATCCCTCCTTTTAAGAAGTTTCGTCCTCGAAACTTGCAAGTAGAAAACGAAAATACAATAAGGACGAACTCAATTTTTCAAGGGCGAAAATCAAAACATTCAAAACAAATTGGAATTTCAAAAGATGATCCTTCAAAAGGGGTTAAGAAAACTTTCAAAAGAACGATGTCCATATAAAGGGAATGAGAGAACTCTTGATGCATGCAAGCGCGCTATCATTCCGAATCAAGGACAGATTAAAATACGAAATCATTCGCCGATAAGTGCAGAACTAGTTATCAGACGTCTCCAATAACGAATCCTGACAACGAATCAACGCCAAAACAAAATGAAAGCGAAAGGTCGAATGCAATTGTTATAGAAAAAATGGTAAATCATTTTTCAAACTTTACCAGAAGTCAAGTTTTCAAATATAATACAAATTTTAACAATGAATCGAAAAGTTAACTCACATTGGTCCGAAATTACACAAAACGAGAAATAGCTTAGGTATCAAATCGAACACTAAGGTTGAAAGAGAGTGGAAAATCATTTTCAAATGTTATAGAAAGAGGTCAATTTGTAGATTTAACTTCAAATTTAAAATAATGAACCAAAAGTTCACTCAAACAAGATAGAATCTATGCAAGATGGAAAAACAACTCGGGAACGAGAAGTGCAACTCGCGATAGGAAACTCACACCCAACAGACAAGAAGGAATTGAACTCTTAAAGGTGGAATTTTGGATGAAGTCAATAAAGATGTCAACGAACAAGACGCTTTACTCAAAAGGTCAAATGAGTTCCAAAAAGGCGAACTCAACGGAACAAGCCAGAATAGCAAGAATGACAATTGTCGGAGATCGGAATTAGGAAGATCGGTACATCGAGAAAAGTTCACTCAATTTTCCAACCACAGAGTCACCCTACTAGGTCCTCCGAACATCAACAGGGCAACAACCAGAGGCCACGCTAATCCAAAGAGCCATCTGAACCACTCATCGACAAGTCTACTTATAAGCTAATCCTTGAGACAATCATATCCACTACAATTATAACTTAACAATTTCCCAATCAAAATGTTTCCACCAATATACTCCACCGAACAAAATC
Source organism: Silene latifolia (assembly GCF_048544455.1). Lineage (NCBI taxonomy): Eukaryota > Viridiplantae > Streptophyta > Magnoliopsida > Caryophyllales > Caryophyllaceae > Silene > Silene latifolia. The sequence continues at coordinate 101,851,057 of NC_133526.1, read as the reverse complement.
AAAATCCAAAGTCGAAACTAGTAACAATATTATACCCTTACCAAGATTCAATATTCCCAAACGCATTCATGCTTGAAACCAACCCACAAGCAACAAGTTGCACTATCCAATCCATAATTAGCACTAACTATAAGATAAATGGGTTCATCACACAAATCATCTGATCGGTTTACTCAAAATTCACTATCCTACTTCCCAACAATATTCCAATTCCAATAGAAAGATTCCTCAAAGGATTAAATATAAGGTCCAAACTTACAATAACATTCCACAAACTTAGCTATCAATCCCCAATACCGTAACGTAAGGCTCAAATGACAAACGAACAATCCCCGAACGAACAATGCCCAAAACAAATCCAAAATAACCATAGAAATACTCCACCAAGGTAAACTAATCCCATTAGTCTCATCATCAAATCGAAACCAAAGTGAGTCTTATACCACCAAATCACGCGAACCTCAAATCGCAAGGAGACTACAACATTGCCATCATAAGAATTCCATCAAAAATCTAGCTCTCATATTACATGGTCAAATACAAACACAAACTCCTACACCAATTCCCGACAAAAATCAAAATACAAAAATCCTCAAATCACAACCCATTAACTCTGTAAACATGGTCAACAAGGTACCAACTATACTAAGTAGATAAGGAGTGATAACGGAATAGAGAAACGGTAAAATATTTTCGAAGAGTGCATGAGCATGACAAGTTAGGAAACTAAGGAGTCGGACCGTAAAGATAAAGGTTGACAGAAATAAGAGGTACTCGAGTAAGAAGATATCTCGGGCAAGAAGAAGATACGTAAACTTCGGCATAAAAACAGGGTTCAACGAACGCTAAAGAGAAGGAGAGGAGAACAGAAGCGACATAATGAAAGGGTTACCGCTAAACCAAACACTCCTCAAAACTTATGATCGCTATGATAAGGTTACATCACTAAGGTGCTCAACAAAGACTCAAAAGTCTACCAAATCATAGGACTAACAAGGACTCCACAATGGTAGGTCTTCCTCAACTCAATCGGTTCCAAGAGCCAAAATCAATTCACCACACAAATTCATTTGTTACCATCCAAGTCCCAAAGTATCTCCTTTACAATTCTCATCATCGAACTTCACTTGCTATGTCATCCCCAAGTACCATGGCTTGTTTACACTATCATCTCACCACTTCGTACTTCTAGTCTCCGATACCATAAATTAGAATCGCATCTTTGAACTCACGAACTACATCGAACAACTTTCCACCAAAATTCCCAAATTCAGATATGATTAATAAAGTCAACCACGTGTTCTCAAATTTCAGAAGGTCAACAAGGGCTACTCTATACTAGATTTGGTCAACTCAAAAGGTTTAACAAACTAACTAATTCCAAAGTACGATACCAATCCATTAAGCAACGTCAATGTTCTATTGTATTCCTTTCAAGGCCTACAAAGGTTGGGGGTAACTATCATTCCTTTAATTCTCCACAAGAAACATCGAGACTCTCAAATGAAGTAGCTTAGGTTCATTCCAACTTATGTGCTAAGGTAGTACCCACGCTCAATCACCTATAACAAACACGCTCTCAATAGACATAAATCCCAAGGTGTTTCTCAACTCACTAGGCTCTCACATCAAGCACAACTAACAAGACTAACCAAAGGATCCCAAGTTATCTTCTCATATACAACTCAAACCTTAAACAATCAATTTCTCAACTCGTTCACGCCTTCCAATGATACATTCACTCACCCCAAGGTACGAGACTCAGTTAAAAACATTCTCTCAAAACCGGGTTCTCTTAAACAAGGGGACTATCCCATGGAATAAAAAGAAGGTGTCCACAAGGACTCTTATTATAAGAAGAAAACGAACCAAGGATGAATCGGGAGAAAGAATAGAAGAGTAGTTACCTAGGCGAGAGAAGAGGAATTAGAAAGACAAATAGACAACAAGATTGAAGGATTAAGGTAAGGTACACTGAATACGAAAAGAAATATCGAGAAAGTGGAAGCATCCTTCATTTGGCATAACCAATCTTCAACATTCGGCAACGGTCACTCAATCTTGGTCACCAACAAGTAATATCACGGTCATAGCTTCAACGGCACGAAAATTAATAACTAACAATTAACAAACCTAGCTTGTAGGATTGCATTATCTATGTTTCTTGGAGGAGCCATCTTGCAAAAGAGAACATTGGTTAACACCTAACAAATAGCAATCACAAAGAGACTACAACATAAGGTCCTAAGTCTACCCATCCTACCCATCTCTCGAGTTTATTATTTGAAGGTCAAGTTATTTATATTGGGGTGCACAAACGTGCGTCGGGAGCAAATATGCTCTGATACCAACTGTGACACTCTCATTTTTAGCGTTAAATAAACACGTAAATTCTACAGAAAAACTGACAGGATATGTTTGTAATTGGTTCAACTAGATAAAACCTGTAATTTTAAAAACTTTTCTAAACCATTCACAAACATTTCCAAATGAAGAGTGCCAAAACCTGCAAATACTAACAAACTAATTACATAACGTAGCTAAAGTCGCGAGAATAAAGTGATACAAACCAACGTAGAAGAGGGAGACATATGTCCCTCAAAAATATAAACACAACCATAAGTTTAAAGGTTTACTACAAAATATAACCAAACTAGGTCCAAGGATCTTATGCTCACTAGCTCGTCCGTGTACCCCATCTAATCATCATCAACCTATCAATCGCATTTTATACAAACACGAAAGCCACAATTCAGTGGGGAGTAACTTCGAGTCCTCCCAGCCACGAAATGTCATAATTAATATAATATGTAAACATAAGAATATGAATACGAATCACACATAGCCTTAGCATATAGATGCTAGACAATCGTGCTTATCATGTGAACAACAATATAACAACACATAGTCCTAGCATGTGAGTACTAGACCGACTCATACTACACTATCATGCGAATCACATAACATCCAGGAATCTAAACTCTATCAACCATAGCCGGCTTGCATCTCACCTTCTATGATTCATAGAATCACCATACAAGAAAGGACAATATATCAAAGACAGGCATAAGTTCTTAGCACCGTCAATAGTCACTCTGTAACTCGAGTCTATACCACGAGGTAGGGAAGGTAATCGAACCGGTATCTTGGCTCAGAGGTTCTATCAAAACATGGCCAAGACACAACACAACCCTAGCCTAAAATCTGCGCAGACCTAGACATGCGGATACACACCACCGCACCCAAGACCCACAATTTTTTAAAAACAAAGTGAGTACCCTAAGGAGTCCACCAAAGAGTTGGCTAGTACTTAAGCTGACCACTTACCCTCAAAATAAGTAACGAGGTCATGCCCCAACTTGGATATAATCCCACCAAGTCAGGAACACAAAGGCTATTAAGCAGTGAACATATACTCGTCAAAGACTATAAAGGCCTATCTATGACAAACACAACAACCTGCAAGAAGTATTCAATACCAATTCCATTTCAAGCAATATTAACAATATTAAAGGTTTCAGGGAATCTAAGGTCGTTTCTACAATATAAGAAACCATTCAATTCAACCAACAACACATGTGAACTAAAAACATAATAAATGGCCTAAAACAAGAATAAGGCCAATTATCCATTTTCACAATATTTTTCATACAACCGAATTTTTACCCGCAACCCCAGTCCTGCGACAGGTACGGGTTCAATCGCGGCTGACCAATCACACAATTGACTGACATCGATCCAGTCAAAGGGACTAAGGCTCAGTTTTCGGCATAATCATCCAAACATTGCAATTATCGCTATAAAATTCATTTTAAGCCTATTCATTACATTTTCATATCATAACCTATCCTAACATGTGCAACTACCAATATAAACATAATTTTACCATCAACATTATATTTACTACTAACATGATTCATTTCAAAAGATTACCCATATGTTACTTATACTAAATTTAACATTAATAAACCCGAAACGACGAATAACGCATGAAAAATCGCGCAAACAAGCAACGGGCCGACCCGGGCCAACCCCAAGGCTGCCATGGGCCTGCCGGGCCTGCCGGGCCTGCTGGGTCGTTTGGGCCGCCACCCCCAATCCTCCATTTCTCCGTTTTTGTTCATTTTAACATCGTTTTAAGCATCAATTAATCATTCCCAATTCATTTCCATACTAATATGTGAACTTATACTTACAAAAGACATGAATTTAACCCATATATTCATGTGAAATAAACTACTCAAGTAACAATTACAAAATCACACAAAAAGCAAAGAATGTGACATTAATTCGTCGAGTAACTCGAAATATGTTACCTTTAGCAACAAAATAAGCAATTAGCACCTTGAACACCAAACCCTAATATGCAAACTAGCCATTATCTTCAACTATATACGAGTCTCCAAACTCGTCTTCTAAATCTTCACCTAAATAAACAATAAAAACACAATTATAAGCACTAATAATCAAAACCCTAAAAATGGTGGACAAAATAAATTTAGGGCAAATGAATTTAATACATACTAGGATGTTGGAAATGAAGAGAGGATTCCAAATATGTAATCCTTATGAAATTTGGAGTAGAAATGAGTGAATTATGATGAAAATTAGATTAGAAAGGTATGAAAATGGTGTTTTTAGGTTAGAATGTTTTAGAATGTTCAAGGAGGATGATGTTGGACAAGAAAAATAAAAAGGGAAGGAGGGGGAATGGTGTGCCGCCCAAAAGGAGGAGGGAGCGGGATTTTTTTGGCGGAATTTTATTAGTCGGTTTCGGCTCGTTTCGACGATAATTAGAACCGTTTGTCAAATGCAAATTCCGACAATGCCAAAGTTCTTAAACACGAGATTACAAGATGATTGAGTACTCATATGACCCATTTCCAAAATCGTTTGCCCAATTTTCACAAGAATTTCCATTTTCCCCGATATGCCCTTATTTCGAAATAAAAGGTTTTTACATGGTTTAAACTATTTTTAAACATTTCGAAACTATCAAAATAAATAATTTACTTCAAAATATAATAGAATTATATTTCATTGAATTATTATTACTTCATATACATTAATATTAAATTCAACTTGATTAATAAATTACTTTCGCAATATAATAACGGTCCGAAATTACGGGGTGTTACATAAAAACAAACATACTAACTCGATTAAGACACAACAACTCAACTACGAACTCAAAACAAAACCCCAACCTATAACACATGAACTCTTAACACCAACTCCACCAACTATTCCTACCTCCACAACATAGCGCATGATATCGTATCAACTACATCATAGCCTCTCTCGACACTAACTCCATACACTACCAACTACGATCCACAAACGTTGCTAGCTCCGTTTCACTAACATATTATCCACTAGAAAATCCAATATCAAGACACTCATAAACATCAAATGGAATGTTACATTCTACCACCCTTAAAAGGAACTTCGTCCTCGAAGTTTACTCACACTCATAAACATCATCATCCCACTGTCAACACTCTCGAACTCCTAAACATCATCGTCCAACTGTCAACACTGTCGATGTATTCTCACACTCCTAAACATCACACTACTTCCAGCACGGCCATGACCTTTAATAAAATCAATCACAACAAATACCCATCCTTTATGCTACACCAACACTCTACTTCCAAATATACTACAACATGCACAACCATGAAACTCTCTTTTATCGCATCCTACTCCTCTTAAGACAAATATTACGTCCTTGTAACTCACTAATACTAAATCCTTAGCTATATCTTCTTATTATCCTCATCACCATCACATGTCAAAGATAACCGCCCATAGTCTAAACACTCACCATTCCTATATCCAAGGCTCTCTTACATAAACAGTTCTAATACCTCAATTCACTCGGCACACCACCTAACCTATACCACAAAATCTTTAGCTTAACCAAAACTTCAACTGTTCCCTATTACCGCCAAAACGACATAGTCCTTTATACATGCACCTATCTCCATACTCAGAACTCACGATCCATAATTGATACGCACACTCACACTAGGTCCTCAAGTTCTCCCTTTTATTACCACAAACTCATCCACAACTTACCATGATACTAATGTCCAATACCCTATAATCATTGTCTCAACAAAAGATTATGGACCACCTGCAGCTTTCAGATCTGTACAACACATGTTCCACGAATCACTTGCCATTAGTAAGTCAACCAATGCTTCCTCTAAAAGAACATCACAAGTACTCCAACAACCTCTGACAACTGTGTCCCATCAACAGGATATCACTATACCATGACAACAACGAAAACATACACAACTCCCTTCCATATCATACTCTACCCTTACTCCCAAACTGAAACTGGTAAGAAACATCAATAAAAAAACAACCGTCTATCTGTCCAAACTGAAACTCATAGGAAACAACAGCAAACAAAACAACAATCTATGTATAACTGGTATGTACTTTCGAAACTCGAATCGTAATCGTCCCGCCTACTCCACCACAACCAGTGACGGCATCGATCCACCGCCACCAACAGCCACACCGCAGCGCGAAAATACCCGCATCACAACACGAAGTACCGTGCCCGAATCACCACCCGAGGGACAACAACCACATCAATAGACATCACAACCACATACAATTCCCATAAACACTGACTCAGTATAACTTTCCGGACAAGAAAATGTTAGTTATTTAGACCATATTAATACTCATCTTATGATATTAAAATTACAAATTAATATAAAATGGTCTAAATCTACATGCATGCAAATAAAAGTAGATGGTATTAAACCATTTTAAGACAAGAAAATCCTTACATTGTATAAGGTAAGTTTTGGGCACAACTCAAGGACTCCTTCCTTGATGTTGTTCTTGACCTATGAAAATGGATGATCCTCCAAGACAACTGACCACCAAAAAGATGGTCTCCTAAGGATACACCCAAGAATCAACCCAAAATACTACTATAATACTAACTAGGTATATGTAGTATTAAACCTTGTTTATTTGTATTTTTGATGTACTAATTATATTATTACTTTGATAATATTATTAGTTTATTTTATATGTGTTTTAAATGTTTTAAGATGAACAAAATAAGAAGAAAAATGGTCTTTAAAAGCTCCAAGTGAGCCTTCCAAAACAACAAAAAAAGACCAATTTTTCTTCCAATTTTTCCAACAACAAAAAATGGTGGAGTTTGGTGGTATTTATAGGTAATTTGGGGAGGGAGGGGGGCAATTATGAGTGGAAAATGCCACCAAATGAACACTTGTAATGCCCTAAAAAATCAGTCCATATGGACCATTTTGGGTCCATTTCGATTTTCGACATTTGCCCCACAAATGCTTATAACTCTTATATTTAATTATCTTACATAATTAAATATTAATTTAATTATTTAACACTTAAATAAGATAAATTAACTACCAATAATTACTTAACTATTAAGTAATCATAAGACCATTTTATTAACATACAATGTGTTAATATTAACTCATTTAGCTAATTTAACAACCTCTTGTAAAATTTAATAGCAAATTGATTCTACCTCAAAACATATAAACATATCGTATAAAATTAATTAATTAACAATTAATTAATAAACTCTATTCATTTATTATTTAAATATCACGTAATGAAATAATAAATCTCCTTGTCCCGAGTTCGTAACTCGTCATCAAATAATACATTTAGGTGACTAATTAAAAGTCAAATAATACAAGGAATTAATTATCTCGTATCTCATACAAACAATTAATTTATTCTATTTGGGCGTCATCCTATAAGTAGGGATCAACTGATCACCGCCGTCACACGACAGTAATGTAATACTACGGTTTTATGAACCTCTGGGTACTCTATCGAGTGGGCCTTACTCTATCGAGTAAGGGTGTTTTGCGTTTAAAATAGTTTCTGACCTGTAGGGTACTCGATCGAGTAGAGGGCACTCGATCGAGTACATTAGTTACTCGATCGAGTAGCTCGGTTTACGGGTGATGTTTTGTCGGGTTTTGTTAATAACACGGATTAGTATTTAAACCATTCCGCCAACTTAATAATATACTTTTACAAACCTCATCACATTGAAAAAGAGATTCAAGTTACGTTCTTCGCATTCATCCGTGTTATTGACAAATCCCAGAGTTCGAGAGGTCGGATTGCATCATGCTTTACATCTTTGTGATCCTTGCGTCGAGGGTAAGATCTACGTACCGAATTTGTTATATTTAATTAAGTTTCGTTAAACCCTAATTTTGGGAATTGGGGATTTGTGGTAGTTTTGTGTAATTAGTGATAGATGTGATATTGTGTTAGGCGGAGAATTCGTAGAGGAGGCTTTTTGATATCATCTGTTGAGATCGTCTGACTGTATTGCATTCCAGGTAGGGTTTCCCTACTCAGTATTAGTCCCATAATGCATGGTTGGTGTTGTGTGATTGTTGAATATTATCGTATTCGTATTGTGACGGTTGTTAGTTTTGATTGCTGTTTAATGGTTGTGATTGTTTGTCTCTGGTTCTCGAGATGCGTTCTCGGCTGAGTGGAGTCACTTGCGGGAGTGGCTTCATGCCCTAGTTTCGCCCTTCGTGGAACCCGCCACGGGAGGGGATGTGCACATTAATGAGACAGGGTTATCGCTCGGTATGATGAGCGGGGATTTGGTGGGTACGGCTGCGGTCCCCCATCGCGTGGCTGGTCCAGTGGACGATCGGTGACGGAGATTGATTGGAGTGGGTGTGATTATGTGTGTGACTGTTTGAGCTGTGTTGTTTGTTGTGTTGTTGGATTATATAAATTGTGTGATTAGTACTGACCCCGTTTAAATGTTTTAAAAACCGTGGTGATCCATTCGGGGGTGGTGAGCAGTTGTTTGACAGGTATATCTTGGATACGCGAGGGATCTAGCTGAGGATGGAGTCATCACATGTCAGAGTCTTTAGTCTTCCGCTGTGTTTGTTAAGACAGTTTTATTTAGTTGGTTTATAGTTTGAGAACAGTTGTAATTTTACTTTACAGTTGGTTTTGTTATGTAATCCCTTAAACTTATTTAATAAAGTACGTTTCGTTATTGTCTTATGATTATCATTGCCTTGGGTAACCGAGATGGTAGCACTTTCATGCCTTAGGTGGTCCTGGTACGGCACTTGGAGTATGGGGGTGTTACAAAATGGTATCAGAGCGACGATCCTGAAACCTGTAACCAATGAACCTAATGAACATAGGGAGTCAAATTAAAATTAACCCGGGGTATAAGTTGTAGGAGCTAATGCAAAGACTTGGGAGACGTCCTAAAGTCGCGAACTTGCCCTACAATTTTGAACCGGTCACCATGGGATATGATTCGGGATCGCTATGTGTTATTTTGTGAATTGTGTACCAATATAGTGACGTGTGGCATGAATCGGTGTGATTTTGTATGTTGTTGGTTGAAAGCATGTTGAATGATAGTTGGTTTACAATGTTGGTTGGAATTGTTAGAAAAGTGTATGAGAATGATGAGTAATGTGGTGGAAAAAGGAGGTAGTTTATATGTGATAAGATGTGATGAATAATGATGTTGCAGGATGGATGATCTACAATGCGACTATATTAGTAACATGTGATTAGGGGATGTGATATGATTATTTATAATTTTGATTGTGTAATTTTATATAATGATTTCATATACATGCCTACTATTGATCATATGTATATGTTGTGTGAAGAATGTGGTTGAAATGGATGAAGTGAATGGGAAAGATGGAGTGTCAATTGCATGAGAATATGAATTTTGTGATTATGAATACGTTTAGGTGACGAAGTGTATTTGTAATATTGTTGTATTAGTAACATGGAAATAGGATTTGTAAGGTATGAGTATGTTTTGTGTTACGAAAAGTTATAAAATTAAAGCATGCGGGTAGTACATGATTGATAAGTTGAATGTTATATGAGCATGATAGATGTTAATGTCTGGCTTTTGAAGATAGTAACATGTGGTTAGGGATACTGGTTTTATGTGCATCGAGTTGTTTTTGTTTACCTTGTTGTCGTTTAAATTGTTTGGAAGTAAAATCAAGTAGTTGTGTTTTCGATTATAGAGAGGTTGTCTTTAAACTGTTATAACTTGAGATTCATAAATGATTTTAATGTGATTCCAATTGGAGGTGATAGCTTGTTCTTTTACTATTCTAACGATAGGTCACACGCCCAAAACGACCAAGAAATGAGTGAGTTATGACTGTTTTACGAAAACTGGACAATGCTGAGAATTGCGTAGAGTACTCGATCGAGTACGTTAGTTACTCGATCGAGTAGCCCTGGTAATTTTTATATACGCATCTCTGACTTTCACCTACTCGATCGAGTGGCCTGTACTCGATCTAGTGACCCCTGTTTTGGGTCATATGCCTATATTTTGACTTTGTTGCATATCATGTTTAATTCAAAGGTGTTCTTTTGCTTCCTTATGCATTGCTTTACGTGTGTGTCGGTCTTGATGCGTAAGTTACCCAACCTTATGATGTAAGGAGTGGCATCTGCGGTGAGTATGAGTTCGGTGGGGAGGACATTAATATATGTGGTTGTGATAGATAGCGGGAAAAGAAAAAGGAAGATTGTTATGGATTAATTGAGACATAGAGCATGTTTTGTGAGATGAGATGAGTGATATGTTTGTGTGTTGAGTAATGTAAAAGTAAATGAATGTGGGCAAGGGATGATGTGAGTTTATGGAACGTGAGAATGAAAAGATTGAAATGAGGGACGCAAATGGTGGCAACTTGAGATGTGTAAAGAATCATGGAGGGAGATGGTTAGGAGTCGTGTGGATTAAGAATATACATAGTGAAAGTTCGTTTTAAAGGGGTTGAGAAGAGTGGTATATAGTGAACTTTGTGGAGACATGTCGCGAGGTGGATTTGTAGACAGTGAGTGAGTTTGGGAGATTTGGTTTATTAAGAGGTGAAACTACTATGGGATTTCCTTGGGCAATTAACAGTATGAAAGGAATTTTGATTTCTAGAGATGTACAAAGGAGATGCAATTGTCAAACAGTAAACGTTAATTCTATGGATGGATTAGTGGCAAGGGTGATTGATGGCATAATAAGAGAATATTTATGGTAAGAAAGAGTGAGATGATATCGATATGAAATAATGAGATGTGAGTTTTGGAGCAATGAGAAAGTAACCGGAACACTAAAGAGTTAGGTAGAAGTGATAAGGAGTTGAATGGTTAATTGATTTTGTCGAGTGTAAAAGAAAAGAATGAGGGGAGTAAAACTAGGAAAATGTTGACCGGAGTTATGTGACATAAAAGTAAGGAATCGTCGAGATGTATGATACTATCAAGAGTAAGTAAGTTAATGGTTATACAGAAGTTTCAGGACAACATGATTAATCATGAGTTTCGAGGAATTAAGGGAGTAAGAACTTGGTAGAATATCTGCATGATATGAGATTTTGGTGGAGAGTTAGATGATGACACAATTAAGGATAGTATTGGGAAGAATGTTGAGGTAATGTTGTTGATGGATTTGATGTTCGTTATTTGGGATGTTAACCACGAATAGGAAAGAAATCGTGATATTTAGAGATGAGTGTAAGACGTTTGATGCCCTGGACAAAGTGGTAGTGTTATGGTTTGTGACTAGTGGTTAAGGGTGATGGTATATTAGAAAGGTAGCAATTCTAATGAGGTTGATTTTGTAGAGGCCGGATTGATATGTATGGTTGTAAGGAAGTGTAAGATGTGGTTAGATGAGGCGGGTGCTAATAGTTGAATAGTAATGGTATGGTTATACTTGGCATGAGGTGATGGTTATGCGAATGGGGGAATATGTTATGAGGGGCATATGAGTTAAGCTCGGGCGACAGGTAACCTTTATCGAGTGGTAACTTACGTGATCAGGACTGACCAGTTGGATGTGATTACGGGTCTATGATGTGTATAAATGTTTGTGTGAGGTTCTGGCCTCACGGGAAGTGGTATGGTGTGATAGTTATAAAGCTGTTATCTGAATGTTTTGTAATATATGTTGGACACGGTAATTTAATTGAATGATATTCAAAAAGGTAATAATTTGATTGATCTGGCATGACTGGTTATACTTGTATGTATTCATGATATATGTTATTCCGTGATGTGGTAAGGGGATGATATTCATGAGGTTATTATCTGTTTAATTCATATAATATGTTGCTTTGTGATTTAGCAAAGTGGATTTGAGTACGTTTTTCTTGTCCAAGAAGTTATGTTGAGTCAGTGCTTATGGGATTGTGTAAGTTGTGATGACTATCGTTGTGGTTGTGGTGCCTCGGGTGGTGATCCGGGCACGGTATTTAGTGTTGTGATGCGGGTATTTTCGCACTGCGGTGTGGCTGTTGGTGGCGGTGTTGCGATGCCGTCACCGGTTGTGGTGGAGTAGGCGGGATGATTATGATTCTAGTTTCGAAAGTACATACCAGTTACACATAAATTGTTGTTTTGTTTGATGTTGTTTCCTGTGAGTTTCAGTTTGTACAGATAGACAGTTGTTTTGTTTATTGATGTTTCTTACCAGTTAAGTTTTGGAATGAGGGTAGAGTATGATATAAAAGAGAGTTGTATATGTTTTCCTTGTTGTCATGGTATAGTGACATTCTGTTGATGGGACACAGTTGTCAGGAGTTGTTACAGTACTTTTGATCTTGTTTTAAGATGAGGCCTTAGACATAGTCATGGTAAGTGATTGGTGGAACATGTGTTGTATTGATCTGGACGCTGCAGGTGGTTCATAATCAGATTTTGGGACAGTGAGTGTAGGGTGTTGGGAATTAGTGTCATGTTAAGTTTTGTATGAGTTTTGCGGTAATGAAAGAAAAGAACTTGAGAATCTAGTGTGAGTGTATGTAATAATTGTGGATCGTGAGTTATGAGTATGGAAATGGTGCACGTATAGAGGATTATGTCGTTTTGGCAGTAATAGGGAACAAGTGAAGTTTTGGATTAAGCTAAGAATTTTCTGGTATAGGTTAGGTGGTGTGACGAGTGAAGTGAAGTATGAGAGTTGTTTAGGTAAGAGAGGCTTAGATATATGCATGGCGAGTGTGTAGATTTTAGGTGGTTATCTTTGACATGCGGTGGTGATGAGAATAATGAGAAGATATAACTAAGGATATAGTATTAGTGAGTTACGAGGACGTAACATTTATCTTAAGAGTAGTAGGATGCGATAAAAGAGAGTTTGATGATTGTGCATGTCGTAGTATAATTCGAAGTAGAGTGTTGGTGTAGCATAAAGAATGAAGTTGTATATATTGTGGTTGATGTTGTTAAAAGGTCATGGTCGTGCTTGTAGTAGTGTGATGTTTAGGAGTGTGAGAATATTTCACTAGTGTTGACAGTTGGATGATGTGGTTATGAGTTTGAGTAAACTTCGAGGACGAAATTCCTTTTAAGGGTGGTAGAATGTAACATTCCGTTTGATGTCTATGGGTGTCTTGATATTGGATTTGGTAGTGGATGATATATTATGGAGCTAGCAGCGTTAGTGGATGGTAGTTAGTAGTGTATGGAGTTAGTGTCGGGAGAGTTTATGATGTAGTTGATACGACATCGTGAGCGATGTGTGGAGGTAGGAATAGTTGGTGGAGTTGGTGTTAAGAGTTCATGATTTCATGTTTTATAAGTTGAAGTTTTGTTTTGAGTTCTTAGTAGCTTTGTTTCGTCTTGACCGAGTTAGTATGTTTGTTTTTGAGTATGGGTTGAACTTCGGGGACGAAGTTCTTTTTAAGGAGGGAACACTCTAACACTACGGTTTTATGAACCTCTGGGTACTCTATCGAGTGGGCCTTACTCTGTCGAGTAAGAGTGTTTTGCGTTTAAAATAGTTTCTGACCTATAGGGTACTCGATCGAGTAGCCTTGGTACTCGATCGAGTAGAGGGCACTCGATCGAGTACGTTAGTTACTCGATCGAGTAGCTCGGTTTACGGGTGATGTTTTGTCGGGTTTTGTTAATAACACGGATTAGTATTTAAACCTTTCCGTCAACTTAATAATATACTTTTACAAACCTCATCACATTGAAAAAGAGATTCAAGTTACGTTCTTCGCATTCATCCGTGTTATTGACAAATCCCGGAGTTCGAGAGGTCAGATTGCATCATGCTTTACATATTTGTGATCCTTGCGTCGAGGGTAAGATCTACGTACCGAATTTGTTGTATTTAATTAAGTTTCGTTAAACCCTAATTTTGGGAATTGGGGATTTGTGGTAGTTTTGTGTAATTAGTGATAGATTTGATATTGTGTTAGGCGGAGAATTCGTAGAGGAGGCTTTTTGATATCAGCTGTTGAGATCGTCTGACTGTATTGCATTCCAGGTAGGGTTTCCCTACTCAGTATTAGTCCCATAATGCATGGTTGGTGTTGTGTGATTGTTGAATATTATCGTATTAGTATTGTGACAGTTGTTGGTTTTGATTGCTGTTTAATGGTTGTGATTGTTTGTCTCTGGTTCTCGAGATGCTTTCTCGGCTGAGTGGAGTCACTTGTGGGAGTGGCTTCACGCCCTAGTTTCGCCCTCCGTGGAACCCGCCACGGGAGGGGATGTGCACATTAATGGGACAAGGTTATCGCTCGGTATGATGAGCGGGGATTTGGTGGGTACGGCTGCGGTCCCCCACTGGCAGGGTTGGTCCAGTGGACAGTCGGTGACGGAGATTGATTGGAGTGGGTGTGATTGTGTGTGTGACTGTTTGAGCTGTGTTGTTTGTTGTGTTGTTGGATTATATAAATTGTGTGATTAGTACTGACCCCGTTTAAATGTTTTAAAAACTGTGGTGATCCATTCGGGGGTGGTGAGCAGTTGTTAGACAGGTATATCTTGGATACGCGAGGGATCTAGCTGGGGATGGAGTCATCACATGTCGAGTCTTTAGTCTTCATTTGTGTTTGTTAAGACAGTTTTATTTAGTTGGTTTATAGTTTGAGAACAGTTGTAATTTTACTTTACAGTTGGTTTTGTTATGTAATCACTTAAACTTATTTAATAAAGTACGTTTCGTTATTGTCTTATGATTATCATTGCCTCGGGTAACCGAGATGGTAGCACTTTCATGCCTTAGGTGGTCCTGGCAAGGCACTTGGATTATGGGGGTGTTACAAGTAATGTCAAACTCTAGTCAGCCAATCATTACCGATTAACGATGACCAGCTGACAAATAAATAAATAAATCCTTGATATTCCTTTTACGAGATTTATTATGTAAACGCACTTATTGTGGAGGACACTACTCCAACAATCTCCCACTTGTCTGACATAAGTGTGCGTTACCAATTCTCTTGTCCAATAATATCTCCCACTCAATGCACGATGTCTCTCTGGTCGTTCTTGCATGTGATCATATCATAAAGTGGTTTCCTCGATCAGGAGAATGACTGTCTGACCGGATAATCTACTATAGATCTCATCCGAGCGTGGCCACGCAATCACAGTTATCTCTCCTCGAGTGGCCTTGAGATAAAATATGACTTAAAAGGACAATCCTGTTGACCTATTTTCTTCATTCGATACAGATCACAATGACCCAGTAAATGCTCATCGGCCTCCTTTTACGGTACGACCTAGAACAAAAACCAAAGCCACCGGAAAACCGTACCAACTCAGACAAATAGTCACCAGTCTAAAGAATTGACTCGAAGGAATAAATAGAAATCCTCGCCACGACCTAGCATCAAAAGGACTTTATAAATGGTCATTCTCCGACAAATTGTCTCACAATCTGCCTATGTAATCGACCAGTCATCACTATGACCATATAACAGTCGAACCTGTCATCTATCGCCTTACAATCTAGTCACTCTGAGACGTCACCTCATTAAGTAACTAGGGACAAAATACAATGTTAATCCAGTTCACTTGATAGAGTTCGACTTTGTCACTACAATCTATTTGGATAAAACAAAGTATTTAAAATTCAGATATAAAACTGAAAATAACGATAAATGCAATTATCATATATGAAATAATAAATACAATATTTTGATTATTACATATCTTATCATTTACAACAGTTCTGGCATTCGTCTCAATCCCATCGACACTACATGACTATCATGTTTAGCTTGAGACAAAGGTTTAGTTAAAGGATCAGCGATGTTCTCAGCTGTCCCAACCTTACAAACTGTAATTTCTTTCCTTTCGATTAAATCTCTAATTACATGAAATTTCCTAAGTACGTGTCTAGACTTGTTACTAGACTTGGGCTCTTTTGCTTGAAAAATTGCCCCACTATTATTACAATATAAAGTGATAGGATCCTCGGCGGTAGGAACTACCTTCAGTCCCTCTAAAAATTGCCTAATCCAAACAGCTTCCTTTGCAGCATCAGAGGCTGCAATGTACTTAGCTTCCGTTGTGGAATCAGCAGTCACAGACTCCTTGAAACTTCTCCAGCAAACTGCCCCTCCGTTCAACAAAAAGACAAAACCAATCTGGGATTTCAAATCATCCCTATCGGTTTGGAAACTGACATCCGTATAACCTCTTATACGTAATTCAGATTATCCTCCGAACACTAACAATGAATCTTTAGTCCTTCTCAAGTACTTTAGAATATTCTTGACGGCTATCCAGTGACTCACCTAGAGTTTTCTGAAAACGACTCGTCATACTCAAAGCATACGAGACGTCAGGACGAGAACACATCATAGCATACATGATCGATCCAACAGCGGAAGCATAGGGAATCGATTTCATGCGTTCAATATCCTTAGGCTCAGTAGGACACTGTGACTTACTCAAAGTGATCCCACTGCTCATAGGTAGAAAACCTCTCTTGGAGTTTTTCATATTGAATCGGTCAAGAATCTATCGATATAGGCTTCTTGACTCAATGCTAATATCCTTTTGGATCTATCCATATAGATCCGGATACCCAAGATGCGCTGAGCTTCTCCCAAATCTTTTATTTGGAAGTGATTTCCTAACCACTTCTTAACAGAAGCAAGCATATCTACGTCATTCCAAATGAGTAATATGTCGTCCACATAAAGAAGTAAGAAAACAACTTTACTCCCACTAAACTTCATGTATAAACATGGTTCCTCAACACTTCGAGAAAAACCATTTTGTTTAATAACATGATCAAAACGATGATTCCAACTCCTTGACGCTTGCTTAAAACCATAAATGGATCTCTTAAGTTTGCATACTTTGTTAGGATTTTTAGGATCCACAAAACCCTCAGGTTGTGTCATGAACACTTCCTCTTCCAGAAACCCGTTCAGGAAAGCGGTTTTGACATCCATTTGCCATATCTCAAAATCATGAAATGCAGCAATCGCTAACATTATCCGAACAGATCTAAGCATAACAACTGGTGCAAAAGTTTCATCATAGTGTAAACCATGAACCTGAGTGAAACCTTTTGCCACCAATCTAGCTTTTTATACATCCTTATGTCCATCCATGCCGATTTTAATCTTGAATATCCACTTACACTGAAGAGGTCGAACATCTTTAGGTAAGTCAACCAGGTCCCATACCTGATTATCGTACATGGAATCCATTTCGGATTGCATGGCCTCGAGCCATAGCTTAGAGTCAGAACTCGTAATAGCTGCTTTATAGGTCTTGGGTTCATCACTTTCTAAAAGTAAAACCTCATAGTCACCATCTTCCTCGATAATACCAAGGTATCTATCAGGCTGGCGACTAACCCTTTCTGACCTCCTAGGTTCAACAGGAACAATAACCGATTCTGATGTAGAAGGAACATCTTCCTTCACTGTCACATCAGTTTGTGGCTCTTGAACTTCATCAAGTTCAAATTTTCTCCCACTCTGTCTTCTAGAAATAAACTTCTTTTTTAGAAAGATAGCTTTACGAGCAACAAACACTTTATTCTCGTTACTATTGTAGAAGTAATATCCACAAGTTTCCTTAGGGTAGCCTACAAAAATACATTTTTCAGAACGAGGTGCAAGCTTGTCGTCAGACTTGCTCTTGACATAAGCATCACAACCCCATACTTTCATGTATCGCAGATTCGGGACTTTCCCTTTCCATATCTCATATGAAGTTTTGTCAGTTGCTTTAGTGGGACTTTTATTAAGTGATTGGACAGCAGATAAAATGGCAAAACCCCAGAATGACTTAGGTAACTCTGTTTGACTCATCATCGATCGAACCATATCTAATAAAGTTCGATTCCTCCTTTCAGCCACACCATTTAATTGTGGTGTGCCAGGAGGAGTTAATCGAGATACAATACGCATAGATTTTTAAGGTGATATTTAAAGTCATTGCTTAAATATTCCCCACCACGATCTGATCGTAATGCTTTAATCTTCTTATTTAATTGGTTTTCTACCTCATTCTGAAACTCTTTGAACTTATCAAAAGCTTCACTTTTATACCTCATTAAGTAGATATACCCATATCTACTCATGTCATCGGTAAAAGTAATGAAATAGTCATAATTACCTCTAGCAGTAACTGTCATTGGACCACATAAATCGGTATGTATTAAACCCAATAACTCACTAGCTCGAGATCCTTTTCCTAAAAAAGGTGAACGAGACATCTTGCCAAGAAGAGAAGATTCGCATGTACCAAATGATTCGAAATCAAAAGGTTTAATTACACCAGTCGACACTAGTCTTTTGATGTGCTTCTCGTTGATATGTCCTAATCGACAATGCCATAAATAAGATTGATCGGGATCACCTGTTTTGAGTCTTTTATTATCTAAATGATAAACATCGTTGAAGGTATCTAGAATATAAATTCCATTGATCGAAATAGCTTGGCTATATACAATCCCATTAAGGGAAAAAATACAACACTTGTATTTAATTACAAAAGAAAACCCTTTAGTGTCTAACACGGATACGGATATTATATTTCTAGATAACGTTGGTACAAAATAACAATTATTAAGATGCAACTCCAACTCCGAAGCTAAACTAAGTACATAAGTTCCTACTGAGATGGCAGCTACTTTAGACCCGTTTCCCATTCGGAGATCGACATCTCCCTTGTTTAGCTTTCTTATGCTTTTTAGGCCCTGCAAATGATTGCACAAGTGAGAACCACAACCAGTATCTAATACCCAAGTTGTATTTGAAACATAATTTATGTCTATCATAAAAGATTCGGTTGAGAAATTACATGTCGGCTTCACAATGCCAGCTTTAATGTCATCCAGGTACTTTGTACTATTACGTCTCCAATGTCCCTTGTTATTAAAATAATTACAAGTATCTTTAAGAGTATTACCCTTTATAGGTTTAGACTTGGTAGAGCAATTCACAATTGCTTTACCTTTGCCCTCCACCTGAACGGGCTTCTTACCTGCGTTCCTCTTAAACTGCTTCTTCCCCTTCATGTTAATCGCAAGCACATCTTTCTTTGTACTCCAACTCAATCCCATGTCCTTCTCTGCTTGCACAAGCAGAGAATGGAGCTCATGTAAACTCTTTCTCATGTTTGTCATATTATAATTTACCCTAAATTGGGTAAATCCCTTGACGTGAGAGAGAGAGTGGAGCTCTCGGTCCACCACTAGTTGGTCGGGGATCTTCCATCCCAACCCCTCTAAAGTTTCCACGTACTCAATTGGCCATTTTACCCGTCAAAACCTTCCTATTTGCTTTTCTATCGCATTTCATATGATTTGTAGGAAAGAAGATAATAAGGCGGAAATTCCCGTCTTTCGTACGTATTCGGAAGCTATTTGACGATGTTTGATGGACTAGTATGAAGAGGAGGCAAGAGCTAAAGACCAATCCCACAAAAAATAAAAAGGAAGTGAAGAAATAGGTTTCTGTCACAGAAAACGAGCGGATTCCCACGAAGACGCTCGTCCTGAAGTGATAACCCGTGCGTCCCAGCAACAAAGATGCCCGGATTCCTCCAAAGAATCCGAGCGGATTCCCACGAAGACGCCCGTGCACCACCACAATAATCCGCCCGTCTTCCTCCTTGGACGCCCGGATTCTCTTACAGCAACTTTCGTCTTCTTCTCCATGAAAGATGCCCATCCTTCTAAAAAGACTAGCGTTTCCCTGCTCTAAACTCAAAAGTGTAATTACTAATTTAGCCTTAGTTAACCTAATGAAATCCTACTATAAATACCCCATTTGTAGTAATCACAAAGGGGGATCTTTTAGCTAGAACAAATCCTTTCTTAGATTAGATTAGGAGTAGATTAGAATAGACTACTCTTTAATCTTTCACAAATCTCATATTAATCTTTCCTTAATTATTATTCAAGTTCATCACTTTTGGGTAATTGAAGATTATTGGGTTATTATTGGAGAATTGACAACTCTTCAGCAATCAATCAAGTTTCTTCTATTATTCTTTGCTTTATTATTTGGATCATCTCAAGTTTGGTCTAATTCCTTTACTCTTTAATCTTTATTGTTCATTTCTTCATTCTATTATCATGTTTGTACTTGTTGTGATGATTGACACCATTAATGACATGTGTCCTATGATAATGAGTGAGTAGTCTTTTAGCTAGGATTAGTGGGTAATTAGGGGAAACCAACATGGGATTGATTCATGCTTAATCTAATATGTTCACATGATTAAATTGCTTGCTTGTTGTGATGTCAAATTTATGCACATGTTATGTTTGATGAAATGCTAAGCCTATGAATCCTTGCATTTACAACCATGTCTTATCTACTCAACTTGACTTGTAAGATATAAACCAACTCGAGTCTTGTTAGACCATGCATAGAAGTTGAATAGAAAGAAAGTAAGTCGACTTGTAGGTGTTGTACAATCTAATCGATTCGGCTCCGGGACCCAACTCTTCCTATGAACCGTAAGACATAAACCAACTTGGTTCCTCCACAACATTAATTGCTTGCAACTTTGTAAACATGTTTGTATGATCAACATCATGAATCCCCTATGACCCCATGATATCCTAGCACTTTTAATCATTTATTTACATCTTTCCTTTTATTTATTGCTTTACTTTATTGCTTTCATTAGTCTAGACACGACTACAAACCCAAACAAATTGTGACACTAGCATAAATTGAGATAGATAGACTTAGAACCCAAAGCACACCGTCCCATGGATCGACCTCGACTTACCGCTAACTAGTTGTTTGTTGAGTATTATAAATGTGTTTGATTGGATGTGACCCGACGACATCACCTATCAAAATGGCGCCGTTGCCGGGGATGGTGCTATGTGATTAAGTTCTTACTTGTTTGTCTATTTTGATTTTGCTTTCACCTTGAGGAACTTTCCTCAAGGATTGTTCTTACCGTTTTTGTGTAGTTTCCATTGCTTGTAGTTGTTTCCTTGTCTTAGCTATGATGGCTCAAGACTTGACTTATGGAGTATGTGGTGGATTCTTTGAGTATGACTATGGGTATGGGGAGTTTGAGGAGCAAGTCAACACAAGCCTACCTTATTATTCGTACAATGAAAATCCTAACTACTACCCCAATTTTTCCCACCAAAATCACCACATCCAATATCCACAACAACCACCCACCCAATACCCACTTCAAAATGAATTCCAAATGCCACAATACAACCACTTTCACACCTACCCACAACAAGAAGATGAACCCATTCAAAATGTGATTCTCCAAATGATGGGAGATCAACAAAACTTCTTCAAACAAATGATAGAGGAGAGCCAAAAGAGGGACAATGTTCTTCAAGGCATTGTTACCCAAGGAGAGGAGTTGGAGATTCAAATTGCCCAAATGAAAGAAGCCCAAGTAACTACTCCTCACCATTCCTTAGACATTGATCATGAATGCGAGTTTGAAGGAGTTACCTTTGATGAGAAATGGGAAGAGCCAATCTCTTTGAGCTCTTGTGAGTATGAAAGTGTGATATTTGATGAAGAAGATATGAAGTTGAGTAAGCCAAATACTCTTAACCTTTGTGAGTATGAGGGTGTATCATTTGATGTGAATGTTGAGATGGTGGAGGAAGAATTAATGAAGAGGAGTGAAGCCCTCTGTCTATGATTCGTATGGAGATAGCGATGATGACAAGCCTATGGAAGAAGCTTATGCGGGATATGTGTCTTGCAATGAAGAAGAGGAATGGAGTTGTGAGATTGCCTTACTTGAGGAGCCCATCCTTGAGAAGTTTGAGGTATGCTTCCATGAAGAAGATGAATTCCTTTTCCCCATTTCCCATGAAGACTACTTGGCCCCTACCATGGAGCCAATGATTGTTGGAGAGGATATGGTGGACCTTCTTCAAAAGGTCAAGGCATCATACAAAAGCTACTTGGTGGCAAAGCTCAAAGAGAAACTTGCACGTGAAGCTACTTGTGGAAATTTGGCACCCACAATGTCCACGTCCAAGGAGGGTATTGGGGCCAACCAAGAGGGTATGACCAAGCCGGGAGCTCTCACCAATATGGCTACCAAGATGAGGAGGATGACGAGTGAAAGAGGCCTACCTCACCACCTCCATTTGTATGATACCCCTCTCTCCCTCTCCCTTTTGTATATACATTGCATTTAGTGTAATTTTCGCATGCATTTGTATCATATCTCATTTGCATTAGTTAGTTCATATAGTATAGTTTGCATTGTAATATATCTCACATGATTCATGTAGATAGTTGCATATAGATTAGAATTCATGCATAGTTACTAATGGCCAAACCTATTCAGTTCTACACTAGAAATAGTGTTTAAATCGGTTTGGGGAGGTTTGATCATGGGTGACCATAGTTTACTAGAAATCATGCATCATATAGTTTAGATTGCATTCATTTGTTATATATGTCATATAGAATTGCATTTAGTTAGAGCATGCATTCATTCATATCATATCATTGCATTTGTACTTTATTTCAAAACAAAAAATTCAAAAAAATTCAAAAACATGTTTTTCTTTTTCATTCCTACTCCTACATGTACATTGAGGACAATGTCCAAAATAAAGTGGGGGATGGGAATTTATATTCCAAAAATGATAAAAATTGAAAATTTTTGAAAAATCCCAAAAATATGTCTTTTAATTTCATAAAAACGAAAACCATAAAAATTTGAAAAATTGAAAAATCCAAAAACAAGTTCATTTCCTTTTTAGTGTAGTCTTGTACATATTGTTTTGTATATATTGTGTTTGTCCATCCTTTTTCACATTGATTGACTACGCCACATCCGAGACATGAGGATATTGAAGACCGCATGGTATGATCTTTCCAATCTCCTTTTTCCTCTTTATGTTAATGACTATGTGGCTTTATTTTGATTGATGCAGTATAACAATGTGAACTTAGGACTTGCATTTAGTTTATATGGCATACTAGTTGGTAGAATCATTTGCATTAGGATGTTTATATGATAGTTGCATCATGGCATGTAGTTTGCATGTTAGAAAAATTTTGCGAAACCGTCTACTTGGGAAGCTTGTCAAGTGTATATAGGCCCTAGTAGATGCTTTTTATTCTTAAGACTTTGCTTGTTAGAATACTTGTAAAACACCCTAGGATGTGTCATGCTAGTATCCTTTGACCCATGGATTAAGGCCTAGTCAAGAGTATCTTGTGGTGTGATAACTCCTTGGCTACCGTTTATTCCAAGGTGACCCTTGAAACCATGCATCCATCATCCATGTTCTACCATACATTTTGTCATTAAAGGGAATGGGCACAAAAAGAAATCAATTTGAGTTCAATGAAATGAAAAGTGAAAGAAAGTTTGCAAAAATGCATCAAATGAAAATAGGAGCAAAAATAGAACTCCTAAAGCTTCAAATATAAGCCACCCTCACTACATATGGGGTGACTTTGAAAATTTTCAAAATAAATGCAAAGAAAAGTTGAAAGTTGCCAAGTGTTGAAATGCCAAAAATCAAAAGAAATGGCAAGAAAGTGTTCTCAAATGTTATATGCCACATGAAATTGGGGGGAAAAACGAAGAAAAAGCAAACTCCCAAAGTGAAACTCAAATGTCTATTGATCCCTTTATCCACCGTATCCATTTTTGTGCATGGTAGAGAGGGGACGACCCTTCTTCTTGTCTAGGCAAGAGGGGGAATTCCGCGATCCTCCAGTGTTTCTAACACCATAGGGAGTCTACTCTTGACAAAAGTATTTAACGATTGAGGACAAAGGTACCCTAGCTTGACACAACTTGGAGGTGATTTATTGGTATCCTCCTAGGCTTAGTAGTTTGAAGAAATTGCATCTATGAAGGAGTGTGTACCCTTGAATTGCTTCCCTTGTAGATAATTTCCGCCACTTAGATGAGGAAAGTGGCTATTCTTTTGTAGATGCATCCATTACTTGATTTTGTGTGCTTAATGTTTGGATTTGTCGCCATTTTGGCAAGACCCACCTTGCCTTGCAAGAAGGCATCCTACCTCATGGTTGTCTTGTTGTGAGTTGAAGGGGCGGAGTGAGACCCTCTAATTGTCTCATATCGGCTATGTTATTAGGTTAGTTTAAATAATGGTCCTAGTCTTTGTCACCTCTTTACTCGGGACGAGTAAAGGTTCGGTTTGGGGATATTTGATGTGACCATTATTTGAGCACATTTAGTCCCCTAATTGAGCCTATTTTGCATACTATTATAACATTCTTTGTCCATTTTATCCGTCAAAACCTTCCTATTTTCTTTTCTATCGCATTTCATATGATTTGTAGGAAAGAAGATAATAAGGCGGAAATTCCCGTCTTTTGTACGTATTCGGAAGCTATTTGACGATGTTTGATGGACTAATATGAAGAGGAGGCAAGAGCTAAAGACCAATCCCACAAAAAATAAAAAGGAAGTGAAGAAATAGGTTTCTGTCACAGAAAACGAGCGGATTCCCACGAAGACGCCCGTCCTGAAGTGACAACCCGTGCGTCCCAGCAACAAAGATGCCCGGATTCCTCCAAAGAATCCGAGCGGATTCCCACGAAGACGCCCGTGCACCACCACAACAATCCGCCCGTCTTCCTCCTTGGACGCCCGGATTCTCTTACAGCAACTTTCGTCTTCTTCTCCATGAAAGATGCCCATCCTTCTAAAAAGAGTAGTGTTTCCCTGCTCTAAACTCAAAAGTGTAATTACTAATTTAGCCTTAGTTAACCTAATGAAATCCTACTATAAATACCCCATTTGTAGTAATCACAAAGGGGGATCTTTTAGCTAGAACAAATCCTTTCTTAGATTAGATTAGGAGTAGATTAGAATAGACTACTCTTTAATCTTTCACAAATCTCATATTAATCTTTCCTTAATTATTATTCAAGTTCATCACTTTTGGGTAATTGAAGATTATTGGGTTATTATTGGAGAATTGACAACTCTTCATCAATCAATCAAGTTTCATCTATTATTCTTTGCTTTATTATTTGGATCATCTCAAGTTTGGTCTAATTCTTTTACTCTTTAATCTTTATTGTTCATTTCTTCATTCTAGTATCATGTTTGTACTTGTTATGATTGATACCATTAATGACATGTTTCCTATGATAATGAGTGAGTAGTCTTTTAGCTAGGATTAGTGGGTAATTAGGGGAAACCAACATGGGATTGATTCATGCTTAATCTAATATGTTCACATGATTAAATTGCTTGCTTGTTGCGATGTCAACTTTATGCACATGTTATGTTTGATGAAATGCTAAGCCTATGAATCCTTGCATTTACAACCATCTCTTATCTACTCAACTTGACTTGTAAGATATAAACCAACTCGAGTCTTGTTAGACCATGGATAGAAGTTGAATAGAAGGAAAGTAAGTCGACTTGTAGGTGTTGTACAATCTAATCGATTCGGCTCCGAGACCCAACTCTTCCTATGAACCGTAAGACATAAACCAACTCGGTTCCTCCACAACAATAATTGCTTGCAACTTTGTAAACATGTTTGTATGATCAACATCATGAATCCCCTATGACTCCATGATATCCTAGCACTTTTAATCATTTATTTACATCTTTCCTTTTATTTATTGGTTTACTTTATTTCTTTCATTAGTCTAGACACGACTACAAACCCAAACAAATTGTGACACTAGCATAAATTGAGATAGATAGACTTAGAACCCAAAGCACACCGTCCCATGGATCGACCTCGACTTACCGCTAACTAGTTGTTTGTTGAGTATTATAAATGTGTTTGATTGGATGTGACCCGATGACATCACCTATCAGTCATACTGGATTATCCTCGGGGCTTGAGAAAACATAGTACAAAGCCTCGAGAATACTTCATGTGCATCGCGAAACTTGACATATTGCCTTTGTAAAGCAGGATCCATTGAAAAAATCAAAACATTTTTAATTGCGGCGGATTCCTTTTGATAATTTGAAAAAGCCTCCCTTACATCGGCAGTGGCCCTAGTACTAGGCGAAGGGGGAGAGGGATTGACAAGGTAGCGTAATTTACCATCACCTGCGGCAGCTAATCGAAGTTGTTCCTCCCAATCTTTAAAATTACTACCGTCGGCTTTTAATACATATTTGTCCATAAAAGAACGTAGCCATGAATCTCTAGCTATGGTGACGGTTTCACTAGTAGAAGTCATCATGATTACTACAAAGGAAATAAAGGAAAGATTAACATTTATCTTCGAGAAATATTTAACTTGTGAAACTATTTAACAAGTTCCCATTTATATAATGATCTCCCACTGAATTATATAAATGATTTCAAGATCCAATTTTATATAAACACGGGCACGGTGGACCGATTCAACCCATATTTATATAAATTTGGTGAGTCAACAATTTGACTGATTCTACTACTAGAACTCTTGGTTGACGGATTTTCTTAAAATCTATCTTTTAGCCCCAGAATAAATATGGGCACGGTGGACCGATTTAACCCATACTTATCCCGTTGAGTCCAACCAATTTTCACGTGTAATAACCTTTATTACCCTACTTACCCAACGTAAAAAGAGTGTACCTCGGTGATCCGAACCTACCTCTAATGAAGAAGGGATTCATAGGTGCTATTATTTGGTAAGGCTTAATCTCAATTTTAAACAAATATGAGAGATCTTATCAATTTACTTGTCTATCACCTTTAAGTGAACAAATTTAGTGAATGCTAGACGATTAAATCGATAACAACAAAAAATAAAACATGTAGTGACGATTTGGCATGAATGCATATAAGAATTAAAACAAACAAGTCCTAATATGGCCACCTAGTTAATCTAATTAACTAAAATTATTACACTTAGGAAACCAAATCCTTGGTCCCTTGAGTCTTCATAAATTGGCCTCCTTCTTTAGGATTTCGGAACGCCTTTCCGAAAACATCGTCTTCATGAAAACTCCGTCTTTAGATGCTTCATCTAATTACTAATAATTAAATTACATAACAATACCCTATTATACAATTTGTAATAAAATTAAAATAAAAACTATTAATTAATTACAAATTAGGCGATACGAAATCGCAATTAATTACAAAACAAATCGATATTCCCTTACATTACGGGAAATACCAATTTCTACCTATGGCCATATTAGGAAAAATTACATAATTATAATGCTAAAAAAAACATTCATCCAAATGAATCATAAAATGCATTATGGAAAATGACATGCCAAATCGTCTAACTTACCAACAACGATTATTTGAGCTTGCTTTGACGGAATTTTTACCAATAAAAATTCATAATCAATTCTTAAAATAATTTTAAGACTTACTCATCATTCTAATCTGGTCTAATATCAAAATAATTATTCTCAACAATTATCGTGAATTTATATGGGAATTAAAACACAATTATGACAAAAAAATAATAATAATTCACAATTATCATACAAAAATTCCATTAAATTTAAAAATTTATGGAAAAATAAATTTCAAAGCCACGAAAATTCTGGTCTTACACCAAAAATGCCATGCAAGTGAAAATTTTTGTTTTTAAAATTTATTTAAAACGATTTCACAATTTAATCGGTAAAGCGACAATTTTTACGATTTAATTCTAAATCAAACCATAAAAATTGAAATGACTTAAAATAAAATTTTGTACATTTTGGAACAATTTCCATGAGCTAAAAATTCAAAAATTGCGAGCCCTAAAATTAAATCAATATTTATTTGCAAAATAACCATAATTTACCAATTTTTATCAAATAAAAATCAATAACCTACCTAAATTAATCACATTAATTTAAAGTTTCTATTTTTCTCATAAATAGAACATGAATGTGGTTATTTCTAAATAAATATTCATAAAATCAACATGCAATCAATTTTAATTAACTCTTAATTAATTTTAATGCATTTTTACTCAATTTTATGCCATTTTAAGTTATAAAAAGTGGAAAAATTTAACAAAAATCAAATTTTCGTCCCATATCATCCTAAGACCAGATTATTTACATGCAAGACCATATTATATGATAAAACTAATTTTAGTGACATAATATCAATTTTATTAATTTATCTCATCAATTACTAAACAATGCTCTGATACCACTTGTTAGTTATTTAGACCATATTAATACTCATCTTATGATATTAAAATTACGTATAAAATGGTCTAAATCTACATGCATGCAAATAAAAGTATAAAAGATGGTATTAAACCATTTTAAGACAAAAAAATCCTTACATTATATAAGGTAAGTTTTGGGCACAACTCAAGGACTCCTTCCTTGATGTTGTTCTTGAGCTATGAAAATGGATGATCCTCCAAGACAACTAACCACCAAAAAGATGGTCTCCTAAGGATACACCCAAGATTCAACCCAAAATACTACTATAATACTAACTAGGTATATGTAGTAGTAAACCTTGTTTATTTGTATTTTTGATGTACTAATTATATTATTACTTTGATAATATTATTAGTTTATTTTATATGTGTTTTAAATGTTTTAAGATGAAAAAAATAAGAAGAAAAATGGTCTTTAAAAGCTCCAAGTGAGCCTTCCAAAACAACAAGAAAAGACCAATTTTTCTTCCAATTTTTCCAACAACAAAAAATGGTGGAGTTTGGTGGTATTTATAGGCAATTTGGGGGGGGGGGGGACAATTATGAGTGGAAAATGCCACCAAATGAACACTTGTAATGCCCTAAAAAATCAGTCCATATGGACCATTTTGGGTCCATTTCGATTTTCGACATTTGCCCCACAAATGCTTATAAGTCTTATATTTAATTATCCTACATAATTAAATATTAATTTAATTATTTAACACTTAAATAATATAAATTAACTACCAATAATTACTTAACTATTAAGTAATCATAAGACCATTTTATTAACATACAATGTGTCAATATTAACCCATTTAGCTAATTTTACAACCTCTTGTAAAATTTAATAGCTAATTGATTCTACCTCAAAACATATACACATATCGTATAAAATTAATTAATTAACAATTAATTAATAAATTCTATTCATTTATTATTTAAATATCACATAATTAAATAATAAATCTCCTTGTCCCGTGTTCGTAACCCGTCATCAAATAATACATTTACGTGACTAATTAAAAGTCAAATAATACAAGGAATTAATTATCTGGTATCTCATACAAAAATTAATTTATTCTATTTGGGCGTCATCCTATAGGTGTGACCTAAAGGGATCAGCTGATCACCGACGTCACACGACAGTAATGTCAAACTCTAGTCAGCCAATCATTACCGATTAACGATGACCAGCTGACAAATAAATAAATAAATCCCTGATATTCCTTTTACGAGATTTATTATGAGGACACTACTCCAACAGAAAACTTACTCAAAGCTGCTTTACTAGATCACAACACAACATATTATACTGAATAAACAGACAAGAATCTCATGAATATCATCCATACCTTTTCACGGAATAAACATGTATCATGAATACACATATAAGTATAAGTAGCCATGCCAGATCATCCAAACTATCACTTTTGAACATCATTCCATTAGTTTACCGTACCCAACATATATCACAAAACATTCACATAACAACTTTATAACTATCACACCATACCACTTATCGTGAGGTCAGAATCTCATACAAACGTTTATACACATCATAGACCCATAATCACATCCAACTAGTCAATCCTGATCACGTAAGTTACCACTTGATAAAGGTTACCTCTCGCCCGAGCTTAACTCGTATGCCCCTCATAACATATTCTCCCATTCGCATACCATCACCTCCTGCCAAGTATAACCATACCATTAATATTCAACTACTAGCACCCGCCTCATATCACCACATCTTATACTTCCTCCCAAACGTACATATCAATCCGGCCTCTACAAAATCAACCTCTTCAGAATTGTTATCCTTCTTATCTATCATCACCCTTAACCACTAGTGACAACACCACAATACCCCCACTGTAACACCCGCGAATTTTCCACTTTGACATTTATAATTTAATTAACCGTTCTATTGTCTTATTTATATTTTTAATTATTTAATTTAATTAATTACATTATTAAACATGATTTTTATAAATATTATATTTTTAAAGCTTAAGTTATACAAAATAAATATTTTGGTCGGATAATAATGATAATAATAATAATATTTCCCGTCTTGAGTTGTAGTGGGCTTGAGACGTAATTTCTAGTGCATATCGACTCAATCTTGCATGTTGGGCCTAGTATGACTAATGGGCTCACATACTACTCTTTCCTCCTCATAAATATCATGAAGGAAACCCTACAACACACCTCCCTCCTCAATTTTTCAGCATTCATCTTCAACAACCATCACCATTTTTATACATTTCTCTTACAAATCTTCAAAACTCCATAACTTGCTCAATTCTTGTCCAAATCAAGTGATTTTCGCGCCTATCTCTCCCTCTAATCGCCCTCCATCTTTCTAGGTAAGGAAGAGTCTAACTTTCCTCCTTATAAAGAGCTGTCGAACCATTTTACACTTGGTAACCTTTTTCTAGTTTCGATTCTTAGTCTTATTTTGTGTTTTCTTATGTTTAGGAGAAAGTTTAGTTGACCCGGAAGTGGATTCTTGAAAGGTAGACGATTCTATTGTGGATTAAAGAGCTAAAAGGTAACGGTGATGGGTTACTCGACATTATGTCAATTTAATGTGTTTATATGTTGTGGTTTATTCTTGTGTTTGTTAAAGTATGAATCTTTACATGTTTCACATGTTCATTGTTAGATAAATTGGTTTGTGAAACCGTCTTATGGTTGTTTGAGGAATTTCTAGTCTTTTGTCACATGTTTGTTCAATTGGATTAAATGGGTTGTTTACATATGTTAATTAGAGAAAAATCCGTCTTAATCATGCTTAGTTGACATGTTTAATTGTGTCATGAGATTATTTATTGGATTAATATTGTAAATGATGAAGTTGGTAGTATGGTTGTTTTGAAATATGTCTTAAATGGTGAATTAGTATGTGGGTATGTTGAGATCTAAGCTTTTGAGTGAAAAAGATGGAATCTTTATGTTGAGTTTACCTTATTAAGTCTTATTCATGAACATGGAGTAATTTATGAATGTTGTATGTTGTGGATTCTTGTTTTTAATTGTATAATTGTTACTTGGAGGTTGATTATGTGTCCAACAATGATGTTGAAGCAACTTTGGGTAAAATTGGTGGTGTGTTGGTTGAATTCCTTCATTATAATGGTGTTATTTAAATTCTGGTGCAAATGATGTTGGAATATGTGTCCTCCGACAATAATGCGATCACGACTGTTGATCATGATGATCACATGTTTAAGTCTCATTAAAATGAATACAATTGGGAAGTAATATTATTCTTATCACAATGGTCAACATATATCGGTAATGATTGGTGACTAGAGTTTGACATTCTTTGTCGTGTGACGGTGGTGATCAGTTGACCCCCTAGGTCATACCTAAAGGGCAATTCTCTTAATTGATTATTTAATTAATCGTATAATGTTACGAGTTAATTAAATTACTTGAAAATTGACGGACAATTTTGGAAGTAAAATTTACGTATCATATTAAAATATGATTAAAAATGATACGGTCTGAGTGATTGAATTGTATCATTACTCGGATGAAATAATTGTTTAATGTAACAATTAAAATTGAATGA
The DNA here is from genome assembly GCF_048544455.1 of Silene latifolia. Classification (NCBI taxonomy): domain Eukaryota; kingdom Viridiplantae; phylum Streptophyta; class Magnoliopsida; order Caryophyllales; family Caryophyllaceae; genus Silene; species Silene latifolia. The sequence continues at coordinate 101,819,062 of NC_133526.1, read as the reverse complement.
ATTGTTATAAATACAATTAGTTGTAATTTATAATTGGTAAAATATTTTGGTACTAGTAATTATGATATTACTAAGTCGATTTTTGTATGTGACGTATTTTTATTAATGCGTTGATTTTTAATAAGTTAAAAATTACATAACAAATATATGTGACATGTGACATGTAACATATAGACAATTGACAAAAATAATATGGATTCCATATTATCAAATGGACCGAAATATAGGAAGTGGATTAAGCTAATTAATTGTTTAATTAGTAGCTAAACATAATGATTGTTTTGCTTTTTAGCCATGCAACCCTACTACTCCTTGTGAAGACAAAAGTGATCATGCATTGGCTCCCCTAAAAGCCTTCCCTTCCACCCGGTTTTTCATGTGAAAAATCATCATTGGTTTTTCAATTTAATTTACCTATTACTCTAAAATGTGTTAGAGATTAATTCATTCCATAACTCATCCAAAATATAAGTTTTCTAGAGATATAAAATCCTCTCTTTATCTCTCAACAAAACCGAAAATATTAAAAGTGTTAACAATATTTTTGGTTCAATTTTCTCATAGATTAATATTATACTAGTATTGTAATATTAATTAGATTAAGTGAAAGCCTTGGGTATTAAGCTTAGGGAGAGATCTTGCTCTTAGATCTTTGTTCTTCCATTGGAATAAGCTCAAGAACAAAAGAGAAAGGTGATCTCTTTTGTGCCCAAATATCCGAAATTAATTATGTAAGGACATTATTTCTCTTCTTTTATATTAATGTTTGCATGCATAAGATCCGTTTTAATTTTATGACAAATTTATTAGACATATATGAGTATGTTAAATATGTATATAGATCTACATTTCCTTCAATCGGTATCAAGAGCCACGGTTGTTTGCATGCAAATTGGTTAAAAGTTTTTCCGAGTTATATGAATAACAAAATAAAACTTGTAAAATTTGTGTTATTATGATATATCACGAAATAATTACATGCATGTTAATATTTCTGGTCCTAAAGTGTTTTAGGATTTTTTGGTTAATTTTTCGGATTTTTATTGTTCATAATTTACAATAATGACATTTAAATGTGATTTTATGAGTTAAAATGTCATTTTTGGTCGAAAATTAGCTATACTTCGAATTTTCACTTGGTTTTTGGATATGTTGTTACATATATTATTTTGAGATAACCTGTAAATTTTCATAATTTTTGCACTTGTTATGCTCGAAAAATGAATTTTTCATTATTAAATTCGGATTTAAGAGAAAAATAGGTTAATATGAGTTAAATTTCGAATCTGGTCATAGAAAATTTATATGTTGTCACATGCAATTTTACAAGATGTGTGTAAAATAATTGGCTATAAAGAAGTCTTTTAGCATGATTTATGAATTTTTGAAGAAAAATGACATAAATAGTGACTTTATTAGTGAAAATTAATAAAATATAATCTATGACTTGGGAAAAACGTCTAATGTTGCATTTTATTATATTTTTTCAGATCTAAAAATGAAAAGTTAATGAAAATAATTTTTCCATGTTTTTATGATTATTTTATTAAATATCGATAAACCGCAACATTGTTTTTCCGGAAAATTTTCGAAATTTTTAACCTAAGATTTTGAACATTATGAGTGTCATGGATTTTTCCAGAATGTTCATGAATTTAAATTTCAAATTTTGAATTTATTTGAAATTTTTCGATTTATTTGAAGTTTAATGGCTTATTTTTGTAATTTTGGTCCATTTATGAACAATTTTGTAAATAAAAGTTAATTATGGTCAAATTATTAGTGAAGACTATATTTTGAGTCCTAAGAGGTTAGGGTAATTAACTTATGCATAAATATGAGTTTATGTATTTTTGTGATTATAAAATGTTGAAATCACGCAAATCCGTAAAAACCGAGTAATATATGATATTGGCTATTTAAAGGCGATTTAGCATAAAAATTAAGCATGTTCATACATAATATAATGCTGCATTTTCTTTATGATTGTCATAATTTTAATTTATGTAATTTTGAATTATGTAATTTTACTTAGTATGGCCTTAGATTTTAATTGGTATTTCCCGAAATGTATGGGAATATCGATTCGGTTGTAATTTTTATTGTGATCTCGTATCACCGTTTTGTAATTTAATAGATTTATTTTATTTTAGTTACAAATGTATAATAGGAAATTATGTAATTTATTATGTAATTTTATTCATTCCGGAGTTCCAAAAGACGGATTTCTTCAAGAATGGCGATACATAAAGACGGTGTTACCTCGAGATGCGTGCCACAACCGAAGTTCAAGGGACCAATGGAGTTGGTTTCCGAATATGTAATAGATTAATAGTTTTTCTATTTTAGGAAAGGCCATACTAGGATTTATTTATTTTTATGCTTGCATTTTATTTTATGTCACATGCATCGCTAAATCGCCATAACTAAAACATGCATTTTCTTTATCGAGTTTATCGACCGTGTCAATTAGAATTATCGTAGTTCACCGCTTTAGTTCACTTAAAACGTGATAGATAATAAATTGACATGACCTCTCGCTAAAACAATTAATTGAGATATAGCCTTACCAAATAGTAGAAACCATGAAAACCTATTTCGCGAGGGAGTGCACTCGGCCCTACCGGGGTACAAACCTTGTTACGTAGGGGAAGTGGGTGATGAATGTTAAATCCACCGAATTCATGTTGATAAGGGATGTATCGGCCCTACCGTGCCCAAGTTGATATGGATTTGGATCATGGACACATTTATTCGAAATTTGGATTGACCTCAACAAAAGTTTTTGATAAGGGATGTATCGGCCCTACCGTGCCCTTGTCGAATGTGTTTTGGGCTAAAGATATATGTTAATGTAATATTATCGACCAAGAGTTCTAAGAGTAGAATCGATTAAACGTTAATCCACCGAGTTATATTGATAAAGGATGAATCGGCCCTACCGTGCCTAAATCGATATGAATTTGGGTCTTGGAATCATTTATCTAGTTGGGTAGAGGTCACTAGAAAAATGCTTAAAACTTGTTTAAATCATACATTTTACGAGTATTATTAAAACGACAATTGTTTTACTCCTTATATTTTGTTTTGTAGACCACTTCTTTTTCATAACAAATGGCAACACCAACTCCTAATGCTACTCCACTCGCTACTTCATCATGGCTCCGATCCTTTATGGATCGATGTAAACTTGAAAAGAATGGGTCAAATTTCTCCGAGTGGGATGCCCAACTCAAATTAGCCGCCGAAGGTGACGACAAGCTTCGTTACCTTACCGAGGCCTCTCCACCCGAACCCTCCACTAGGTCCACCGCGGCCACTAGGGAAGCCTATGAGGCTTACCAAAAGGAGTCCGCCGCAATGAAAAATGTATTGATATTTGCGATGGAGGCGGAACTCCAAAGGAGAGCCTTCAAAATGGGCAATGCTAATGAGATTTACTCCAAACTTGTGACCATGTTTTCACAAACCCCGCGGATCGTCCAATATGAGGCGGCCGCGGCATTCTTTGATCTCGACTTCAAAGAGGGCCAAAAGGTTAGCCCTCATGTGCTCAAACTCATGGAGCTTGTCGAGACCTTGAAGATTCAAAAAGTTGAAATCCCCAAAGAACTCATCGTAGATAGGATTCTACACTCCTTGTCTAAAGTTAAGGCATATGTGCAATTCCGGGTGAATTTCAACATGCAAGACAAGGATGTGTCTCTTGAGGAGTTGCACAAGTTACTTGTGCAAGCCGAGAGGGACATGGGGTTAAATGTGAACCCTCCCAAGGATGTGCTTAACATAAGCACAAAGAGTAAGGGGAAGTTCAAGAAGAATGGGAGAAAGGGCAAGAAACAAGCTCCCACATTCACCAAAGCTAAGTCTTGTGAAGCTGGCACCTCCAAAGTCAAGAAGGGTCCTCTTGACAAATGCCATTATTGTAATGGCATGGGACATTGGAAGAGGAATTGTTCCAAATACCTTGGTGATATCAAAGCTGGAAAGATCACTCCAGTAGGTAAATGACTAACCTTCTTTTATGTTTCTAAATTCAACTATGGTATTATGATGCAAAGTTGTGATAATGTATCTCCCTTTTTATTGTAAATAGGGCCTCCACCAAGCAAAGACAAAGGAAAAGAAAAGCAAGCATAAGAAACCATGAAGAAGCTAAGGATAGCTTTTATGGAGCTTTGTTTTTCATTGTCTTATTTTAAGTTATGTTTTGAATTTTTAGAACTTTAAGTTTCCGTGTTCGACATGGAAAGGTATTTTGGATAATGGTTTGTATTTTGGATGATGGTGACTTGGTTTGCAACCCAAGTCACCCGTTTTATCATTTATCCTTATGTTCTAAAATTTCATCTTTAAATGCTTGCGTTTTGAAACATAAGATTATTCACTAAAAGTGATCTAATAGACAATTATAATGACGGGTTTCATTATATGTCCACATGCTTAAAGGCTTGTGTATGATCATTTATAAAGTGACTTTGAGTCTATGAACTCTCCTAAAGGTATGTCAATCACCAAGTATACATATGAAAACAATAACAATTAGTCTATCTATGAGATAGTTCTCCTTACACTTCAACATCATTAATTTGTGTCTCATATGCTATCTTTGAATGTTTAGTGTATTCATTCTAAAGATAGAGTGGGAGAAAAATGAGGACACAACACGCAAGGCAAGATATAATTGTGTACTTGTGTAAATAAAGATCTACGCAAGAGAGAATGATTTGAATGTAGGTATATCTATTTACATAATATACCAAATAGATGAGATCTATAGTCTCAAGTTAGTTCTAAATGACTTAAGAGACCAAGTGAAGTAATCATAAGAGTTTGTTCTCAAGATAACTACACGAGGAGACCAAAAGAAGTTTTGGAAGAAAAATGACTAATGTAAAGTCTTAACAAGCTTTTGACTAAGGTTATGAATCATTTGACCAATAGTTTCAATCATGAGTTTTACTTAAGAGCCTAAATGAATCATAGAAACATACTAGTTATGATCAAGTTGCAAAGATTGATATTCCGACATCTTCAATAGCCAACATTTTAACCACGCAAATGTCATTGTTTAACCTCGCTATGAAATGGTTAAACCTCCTTCCGAAAGGGTATTCCAAAGGACCTATTCTAAATATTATTTGTATTTGAATAATGACATTGATACACATCATTATGACATGAGTGTTTCCGTAAGGTTGAGATGAGACCACTTCAAAATAGGCATTTTGAAAGGATATGATGGGAACATATATGGTTTTATCCTAGTAACTTGGCAAAGCGATTTATATTTATATTCTTGACAAATTTCGATTGAGAAGTCAATTTCGAAATATGTAGAATTGAGTGGGAGTTAGGAAATTCTCATGTGAAGACATGGGATTTAGTGGGAGCTATCATCCTTGAATGTATAAAAACTCATTACTCATTAAAGAATGACGAGCTAATACCTTCTTTCATAAAGAAGCTTTCGAGTTTTCAATTCTGGATGAAAATGGACAATGATGAATCCAATTACATCATGGGATGTTGGATTAGTATTAAGAGATACACATCACATCAACATACGCATAGGTTATTCGTATGAATGAAAATGGGATTACCATTAGCAGTCATGGTAGTTCATTGAACCTAAGAACGGTTGATCTCATGATTATTAGTAACTGATGTTTCCGCCATTAGAATAATCATGTACATGTCCAATTATGAATCATATGCATAAGAGCATGATGATTGACTTGGTGAGCCATAATAAAAACGTCATGAATTCTCGAGTAGAATCCGATGAGCGATTCCAGTGTTTGAACGGAATGTTCTATTATGTTTCAAGAAGTTGCACATATTATAGAAAATCCGAGAACAATATGAGGATTTATGAGAATCCCAATTCTTTCAAGCCTAAGAAAGAGAAATGAGAAGTTTTTGGAAAGATGCTTGGTTGAATAAGAGGTTATTCAATAACAATCTTTCCTAGTAAAAGCTAGGACTTATGAGAAGTGCTATGCTAAATAATCTTGTCAATTGTTACAAGATTCTACAAAACATATACCTAGTGCATTGTGTGTGGATGAAATACTTGATCGGTGCAAGTTGTATTATTCATCGCAAATTCGTTCGTTATGAGATGATCGATAAGAAAGTTCTTTCAAGTTAAAGAACCGAAACCAAGGTTGGGAACCTTGATGTGTGCTTGGTAAGATTCATGTTATGAGAGAGAACATGAATGTAAAGGAAGAAGCAAGTGTAAGAAGTTTGAACACATGGACACATGGGATGTTAAACTTCTATTGCAATCAATGAGTGTTTACACTTATGATAAACATCACAAGGTTGTAATATGATATTGACTACCCGAGTGTGATGTCGACATTTGTCGTTTGAGTTATTATTAACTCACCTTGTACATTGTTATATCCAAACGGGTTGTAGAGACAATTGAACCCCGTTAAAGTGAACATGGATTAACATTGTTTTTGCCCATGGTTACTTATATGAGGTGACGTCTCGAAGTGACTAGAGTGTGATGCGATTGATGGCAAGTTCAAGTGCCATAGAGTCATGTGAGATGACTAGTCGATCACATAGGCAGACTGTTAGGAACATTTTGTCGGGCCTAATAACCGCTTATAGAGTTCTGGCAAATTTATATAGCCTGGTCGTGGCGAGAGCTACTATAGTATTCAAATGAGTCGATTCTTTTGACTAAAGACTATTCGCCTAAGATGGCACAGTTTCAGATTAACTTTGATTTATGTTACTACGACCTTCGTAAATGGGGTCAAATGGGCATATTTTGGGTTATGATGGCTGTGGCTAGTCGAAGGGAATGAGTGCGATAGGAATTGTCCACCCCTAGTCAGGGTTATAACAATATCTCAGGGCCACTCGAGGAGTAATGAACTGGAAATGCGTGGCCACGCTCGGATGGTATCCGAGTGGATAAATCCGGTCAATCGTTATTCTCCGGATCGAGGAAACCACTCTCGATATGATCACTTGCAAGTACGACCTGAAAGACACCTTGCATTGAGTGGGAGATAGTAATAGGACAAGAGAATTGTGACGCACACTTGTCGAGGACAAGTGGGAGATTGTTGGAATATGTGTCCTCCGACAATAATGCGATCACGATTGTTGATCATGATGATCACATGTTTAAGTCTCATTAAAATGAATACAATTGGGAAGTAATATTGTTTCTGTCAACTGGTCAACATATATCGGTAATGATTGGTTGACTAGAGTTTGACATTACTGTCGTGTGACGGTGGTGATCAGTTGACCCCTAGGTCATACCTAAAGGGCAATTCTCTTAATTGATTATTTAATTAATCGTATAATGTTACGAGTTAATTAAATTACTTGAAAAAAATTGACGGACGATTTTGGAAGTAAAATTTACGTATCATATTAAAATATGATTAAAAATGATACGGTCTGAGTGATTGAATTGTATCATTACTCGGATGAAATAATTGTTTAATGTAACAATTAAAATTGAATGAATTGTTATAAATACAATTAGTTGTAATTTATAATTGGTAAAATATTTTGGTACTAGTAATTATGATATTACTAAGTCGATTTTTGTATGTGACGTATTTTTATTAATGCGTTGATTTTTAATAAGTTAAAAATTACATAACAAATATATGTGACATGTGACATGTAACATATAGACAATTGACAAAAATAATATGGATTCCATATTATCAAATGGACCGAAATATAGGAAGTGGATTAAGCTAATTAATTGTTTAATTAGTAGCTAAACATAATGATTGTTTTGCTTTTTAGCCATGCAACCCTACTACTCCTTGTGAAGACAAAAGTGATCATGCATTGGCTCCCCTAAAAGCCTTCCCTTCCACCCGGTTTTTCATGTGAAAAATCATCATTGGTTTTTCAATTTAATTTACCTATTACTCTAAAATGTGTTAGAGATTAATTCATTCCATAACTCATCCAAAATATAAGTTTTCTAGAGATATAAAATCCTCTCTTTATCTCTCAACAAAACCGAAAATATTAAAAGTGTTAACAATATTTTTGGTTCAATTTTCTCATAGATTAATATTATACTAGTATTGTAATATTAATTAGATTAAGTGAAAGCCTTGGGTATTAAGCTTAGGGAGAGATCTTGCTCTTAGATCTTTGTTCTTCCATTGGAATAAGCTCAAGAACAAAAGAGAAAGGTGATCTCTTTTGTGCCCAAATATCCGAAATTAATTATGTAAGGACATTATTTCTCTTCTTTTATATTAATGTTTGCATGCATAAGATCCGTTTTAATTTTATGACAAATTTATTAGACATATATGAGTATGTTAAATATGTATATAGATCTACATTTCCTTCAAATGAGCCGAAGCTCATCCTTGACAGAATTTCTGGAAAGTGACATTTTAAATGCTGTAAAGTTTGAGCTTCAGCTCATTGTGGACAACATTCATTTTAAGGTTGTTTTCTTATCAAGTGACCATCTACTTGGTTAAGTTAAGTGTTTTTATACATTATGTTGCACGATTTACTTCATATGCTTCTTACTCTTTATTCCAATGCTCATAAATGGCGCGGGTTTGGTCCCCACCCGGCTGGGAGTTCTCTTATGGTTTCTCTTCACTTATAACTTCTATTAATCATTTATTTAATTACGCATCCTTCTTATGATTGGTAAATGGTCAATTTAGGATTTGTTTATGTTATGATAATGCGAATTATTGTTGTTACTCGTATTTGTGACCGGAGTGTGACGATTTACATTGTGTGACTACTCGACATTCCTTATTTATTTGCCCTCGGACATTGGGTCACGATTAGGTGCCATTGTTTCCGAGTTGGGCTATCTTCCTTCCGCCTCTTCGGACTTTGGGGTACGGCTAGGTACCATTGTTCCGATTTGGGGTTACTCGACCTTGGGGCACGGCTAGGTGTCATGGATCGAGTCTTGGATACGATTTGGGATTGTATGTCGAATCGGGTGTCGTCCATCCCGAGAGTCCGGCCGATTTAGACTAGGACCGTATTATGATCGTCGTCCTACCAGGAGGTTGGAGTCTAGGGGTTTGTCTTGTTTTGAGTCAATCCTTTGTAAATGTCTTGCTTGTTACGGTCATTGGCGTGTTCTTATATACGAGAGTGCACGTCTTCTATGATTGTTTGTGAGAGTCTTGGTCCTATCGGATACTAGTGGTGAGATGCAAGCCCCTAGTTGCGATATGATCGCCGGGATCGATGTTCCCATCCGTTCTTATGGTGAGATGCAAGCCATAAGTATGAATGTGACATTAGTAGCCACGTCCCGTGCTATGGTTGTTAAGAGGTTTTCAAGTAATGGCTATTGGTTTCCATCCATGTATTTTTTATTCAATTGATCCGTTGTTTACCTTCTTCATATGATTCGATGCCTAATCTCATATCCATGTTTTGGTTACCTTGAATGCATGTTTAATATAATGTACCATGCCTATCTCATTAAGAATGCAATGTGCCTATCTCATTAAGAATACAATGTGCCTATCTCATTATGATTATCGTTTATATTCCCTTGTTCATATTATTCAAGTATGATGCATGATCAATATGTTTAATTAAGTTCTTGCTTATGTGCATTTTGACATATTGTGGCTCGGAGAACCCTGAGTTACTCCCCACTGACTGTGGCGTTCATGTTTACATGAATGACAGGTTTGTGATGCAGATTATGGGGAAGACGTGTGAGTTAGCGAGAACGTTGAACCTTGGACCTTAGTTATAGTTTGCTTAGACTCACCTATCGTTAGACTTGTGTTTATTCGTGGGATATCTTTTCCCCAACGCACTTCGTTTTTAATTGTAAAACTTATTCATTTTACTTTTCATTTTCGTTTGATCACTTATGGTGAATTTCACACTTTAAACTTTAAAGGTTTTAAAAATCCCTTATTTTCCGCTTAGATTTAATAGTTCTTTTGATGCCTCATCGAGGGGTGTCACGATTGGTATCGAGCATATGTTGCTCCCGACGCACACACGTGTACCCCGAATTTAAATTGAACTTGACCTCAAATACTAAATGAGAGATGGGTAGAATTAAGGACCTAAGTTGGTAGTCTCTTTGTGCATGCTATTTGTTAGGTGCTAACATGGTTGACTCTTTTGGTGTCTTGCGAAGATGGTACGACCAACCAAGGTGGAGAATACTATCATGGAAGCTCTTACTCTAATTCTTCGGAATCAACGAAATGCTAATGCTCAAGTTAATCATCGCTCTAACCGCCGTGGCAAGAGGCCATTTGTGCCCTCATCCTCGTCGTCTTCTAGCAAGGAGAGGTTGGCGCCGAGAGTCCAAGGACAAAGAGTACCAGACCATGGAGGACAAGAGCCAATAGTGCAAGAGCCAAAAGGACAAGTCCCTACATCTACTAATAGGCTTAGGGAGAACCGCAAGTGCTTCAAGTGTGGGCAAGCTTATCACCCCGGGATTGGATGCTATGATATGCCCTTGAAGTGTTACCATTGCAAGAAGCCCGGACATCTCTTCAAGAATTGCCCCGAGAAGAAGACTACCCCTCCTCCTCTCCCTCATGCTCCGGAAGCCGAGCCAAGAAGAGTCATTCTTGTCGAGAATCAAGTCGGAACCGTCGTTCCTCCCGACACCGTTATGGGTGTGTTTTCTATCCTTGATCCACCTTTCCTTACTTTTATCCCGCGATGCTCATCCTCCCTTTCTAAACTCCCTTTTGCTTTAACTTGGAAGCTAGTTTGGTACCCACCCGACCTATCCTTCGTTTTTGTTTCTTCTTCCATCACATCTTGCTTGTGGATTTCTTTCTCTTGAAGGGTGTCTTTACCGTCTTGAAGATACCTCCCTCTCTTCGAATGCCTTGTCATATTCCCTTGTCTTTGTGCTTCTATACCTTTCGCAACTCTTATCCCATATCTTGGGAGTTGTCTTTGTACCTTTTCTTCTCATAAGACCCCTCATGTACACCTTCATCTTGGCTTTATGGAATGTTAACTTTGGTCGAATAATTTAACTTTTGTGGAGTTTGTTTGTGTTTGACCCTTGACCCTAGTTTTGAGAGGTTGTGACGTTAGAAAGGCTTAGGTAGTGTGATGAGACGTGCTTAGTGATTCTTATACCTAGTTCCTTGATAAAGTGAGTATATTTGATTGGTGGAATTCCTTGTGTAAGTGTGAGTTGTATATGTTACTTAGGCTATGGAACTTGGCTTTGTTGTCTACGCTTGGGATTTGAAAGCTTAGTAGGTTGAGCGTTGTTACCTTAGGAGTAATCATGGAGTAAGGCTCATGATATGAGCTTGGAAGAAAACCCATTTTTAGATGTTAATGATCCCGTATAGAATGGGGATGTGATTTGATATTAGTTGTCCCTTGAGAATTTTGTGGAGGAGTTTTTGTTAATTCGTTCTTTGGTTTTTAAAAACATCGAGGTTGTGTCGAGAACTTGAGATAAAGAGATGTTGTTATACTTGAGTGGTAGACTTACTTTAGGGAGATCCTAATATGTGATAGGATAGGTGAACAATGAATCTAACCAATTTATCAACCCTTAAGCGAGCGTTTATTTTACCTTGATCAGTCATAGAGGTGTAATCCTATAAGAGAGACTTGCATATAAGGAATGAGATGAATTGCCTTCACCCTCGTTTTTGGATTTGGTTGTTTGATATGGAGGTATAATATTCTAATAGGCGTGACCATGTTAGAGAGAACCTTAAGTCTTAGGAAGCGTATGGGTTAAGCCTTGAAATCCTCCTTCGTACCATTGATCATCTTCCTTCCCTTTGTTCATAACTTGTTTGTATTTAATTCTTAAGTATAAAAGTTTACTTGTATTTTCCTTGCCTTGAATACCTCTCTAATTCTAATATCTCTTACTGGTGTTAACTAGTTACCTTTATTATTGACTCCTTTGATCTCACACCTTGTCATGTTCTTGTATCCCTTTGAAATTTCCTATCATTTCTTGACCTAGTTATTGCTCTTGTTTCTTTAGTGGAGTGATGGCATTGTTGGCTACGTTGTAGAGTGAGGGAGATGCTCTTTGAGGATTCCTTGTGAACCTTGATTTCGTCAAAATTGGATTAGTGGAACTCGAGTTGAGTTGGGTAGGAAAAATTGTATGACAAACCTATTTAATTTTGGTTGGTGGTCTTTATGATTTGGGGAATGTGATCATCTATGCTTGTGAATTCGGGTGTGAATAAGATTTTGGTTTGGAGTGTTAGAAAGTATAAAGACCTTGAGATTTTGACCTTTGATTAAGGATTTTACCATAGTGAGAACTCCTAGTAGTCGATAGTTGGTTATGTGTGTAACTCTGTTAGTAGTTTTGATCTTTTGTGGAAATCGTTTATAGATGATTTATATTTGAGGGTTATGGAATCACAATTGTGGTGGAGTGACTCGACCCACGGGATAGCATAGGAGTAAGTGTGTAAGTGTTTTGAGGAAATCCTTGGGAGTTACGTGGTTATGAGTTTTGTGGTTATGAAGTTTTCGGAACCGTTCAGGATGGCATTGTTGTTTGAGATTTAAGTATCTGGCGTTTCCTTGTTGCCTAATTTCCCGTCCTCTTTGACCATAAGTGTTACCGTTCATACCTCTCTTCCTCGTTCCAGCTTGCTCCTCCTTTAAAAGTTGATGTTGGTAACCTATGAAATTCAATCTTTGATATCCTTGTAGATTTGATTTCAACTCTTCTCCTAGGAAGTTCATCATAGCTCTTTTGTTGGTTAAGTCTGAACCCTCTTAGCGTACCTTGTTTTCATGATATCTAAGTTCTCTTCATTTCGTACTATTTCTAAACATTTCAAGCTACCACTTTTGATCCATTGTTAAAAGTTTATGTTACTCTTACAAAACTATACCTATTTTAAAGGTTTGAAAATGGAAATTTGATTTAGTTCTCCTTTTGTTCTATGAGTAGGACTTCTTTTTATTGTTTTTTTTAATTGCTAAACCCGAGCTACTTTTAACTTTGCTCAATTTCTAACTAGCTTTGATCTACTTATGATTTCGTTGTCAAGAATTTAATATTATATTTTCAGGAATTTGACTTCCTTTTGAATTTAGAAATGAAACCTCTATTTCTATTTTGACCTCTGCAAAAGAAAATTTGAGTGAATTGCCTTTTCTTTTGATTTTGACGTCGATCGGATGTTAGAACTCGTTATTTGAAACGTTTAATAACTTGTTCTACGCTTGTCGACGAGTTACTTTTGTCTTAAATTTGTCTTTGACTTGGAAAGTTAGCGTTCTTGTGTGCACGACAAGAGCAATTTCGTTCCATGAATGAGACTTATACTTTTGAAAACTCTTCATTAATGTTTTTGAAAGTATTTTGATTTTCGATTTATACAAATGTTTTGCTTTTGACCATATCTTTGATTTGGAATGTGATATTCTTGAATACGTAACAAGAACACTTCCGTTCCTTTGATGAGAAGTTGGTTCTGTTGGAAAATTTTATTTGGAACTTCTAAAAGAATTTTAATTCTTACAAGCAAGTAACCTTTTAATGTTTTGGTTACCGATTTTAAAAGTTCAGCTTTACTTTTTATAACCTTCTTTTCTACCTTCAAGTTTCGAGGGCGAAACTTTTTAAAAGATGGGATGACTGTAACACCCGCGAATTTTCCACTTTGACCTTTATAATTTAATTAACCGTTCTATTGTCTTATTTATATTTTTAATTATTTAATTTAATTAATTACATTATTAAACATGATTTTTATAAATATTATATTTTTAAAGCTTAAGTTATACAAAATAAATATTTTGGTCGGATAATAATGATAATAATAATAATATTTCCCGTCTTGAGTTGTAGTGGGCTTGAGACGTAATTTCTAGTGCATATCGACTCAATCTTGCATGTTGGGCCTAGTATGACTAATGGGCTCACATACTACTCTTTCCTCCTCATAAATATCATGAAGGAAACCCTAGAACACACCTCCCTCCTCAATTTTTCAGCATTCATCTTCAACAACCATCACCATTTTTATACATTTCTCTTACAAATCTTCAAAACTCCATAACTTGCTCAATTCTTGTCCAAATCAAGTGATTTTCGCGCCTATCTCTCCCTCTAATCGCCCTCCATCTTTCTAGGTAAGGAAGAGTCTAACTTTCCTCCTTATAAAGAGCTGTCGAACCATTTTACACTTGGTAACCTTTTTCTAGTTTCGATTCTTAGTCTTATTTTGTGTTTTCTTATGTTTAGGAGAAAGTTTAGTTGACCCGGAAGTGGATTCTTGAAAGGTAGACGATTCTATTGTGGATTAAAGAGCTAAAAGGTAACGGTGATGGGTTACTCGACATTATGTCAATTTAATGTGTTTATATGTTGTGGTTTATTCTTGTGTTTGTTAAAGTATGAATCTTTACATGTTTCACATGTTCATTGTTAGATAAATTGGTTTGTGAAACCGTCTTATGGTTGTTTGAGGAATTTCTAGTCTTTTGTCACATGTTTGTTCAATTGGATTAAATGGGTTGTTTACATATGTTAATTAGAGAAAAATCCATCTTAATCATGCTTAGTTGACATGTTTAATTGTGTCATGAGATTATTTATTGGATTAATATTGTAAATGATGAAGTTGGTAGTATGGTTGTTTTGAAATATGTCTTAAATGGTGAATTAGTATGTGGGTATGTTGAGATCTAAGCTTTTGAGTGAAAAAGATGGAATCTTTATGTTGAGTTTACCTTATTAAGTCTTATTCATGAACATGGAGTAATTTATGAATGTTGTATGTTGTGGATTCTTGTTTTTAATTGTATAATTGTTACTTGGAGGTTGATTATGTGTCCAACAATGATGTTGAAGCAACTTTGGGTAAAATTGGTGGTGTGTTGGTTGAATTCCTTCATTATAATGGTGTTATTTAAATTCTGGTGCAAATGAGCCGAAGCTCATCCTTGATGAATTTCGGAAAGTGACATTTTAAATCTTTGTAAAGTTTGAGCTTGACTCATTGTGGACAACATTCATTTTAAGGTTGTTTTCTTATCAAGTGACCATCTACTTGGTTAAGTTAAGTGTTTTTATACGTTATGTTGCACGATTTACTTCATATGCTTCTTACTCTTTGTTCCAATGCTCATAAATGGCGCGGGTTTGGTCCCCACCCTACTGGGAGTTCTCTTATGGTTTCTCTTCACTTATAACTTCTATTAATCATTTATTTAATTACGCATCCTTCTTATGATTGGTAAATGGTCAATTTAGGATTTGTTTATGTTATGATAATGCGAATTATTGTTGTTACTCGTATTTGTGACCGGAGTGTGACGATTTACATTGTGTGACTACTCGACATTCCTTATTTATTTGCCCTCGGACATTGGGTCACGATTAGGTGCCATTGTTTCCGAGTTGGGCTATCTTCCTTCCGCCTCTTCGGACTTTGGGGTACGGCTAGGTACCATTGTTCCGATTTGGGGTTACTCGACCTTGGGGCACGGCTAGGTGTCATGGATCGAGTCTTGGATACGATTTGGGATTGTATGTCGAATCGGGTGTCGTCCATCCCGAGAGTCTGGCCAGATTTAGACTAGGACCGTATTATGATCGTCGTCCTACCAGGAGGTTGGAGTCTAGGGGTTTGTCTTGTTTTGAGTCAATCCTTTGTAAATGTCTTGCTTGTTACGGTCATTGGCGTGTTCTTATATACGAGAGTGCACGTCTTCTATGATTGTTTGTGAGAGTCTTGGTCCTATCGGATACTAGTGGTGAGATGCAAGCCCCTAGTTGCGATATGATCGCCGGAATCGATGTTCCCATCCGTTCTTATGGTGAGATGCAAGCCATAAGTATGAATGTGACATTAGTAGCCACGTCCCGTGCTATGGTTGTTAAGAGGTTTTCAAGTAATGGCTATTGGTTTCCATCCATGTATTTTCTATTCAATTGATCCGTTGTTTACCTTCTTCATATGATTCGATGCCTAATCTCATATCCATGTTTTGGTTACCTTGAATGCATGTTTAATATAATGTACCATGCCTATCTCATTAAGAATGCAATGTGCCTATCTCATTAAGAATACAATGTGCCTATCTCATTATGATTATCGTTTATATTCCCTTGTTCATATTATTCAAGTATGATGCATGATCAATATGTTTAATTAAGTTCTTGCTTATGTGCATTTTGACATATTGTGGTGGGAGAACCCCGAGTTACTCCCCACCGATCGTGGCGTTCATGTTTACATGAATGACAGGTTTGTGATGCAGATTATGGGGAAGACGTGTGAGCTAGCGAGAACGTTGAACCTTGGACCTTAGTTATAGTTTGCTTAGACTCATCTATCGTTAGACTTGTGTTTATTCGTGGGATATCTTTTCCCCAACGCACTTCGTTTTTAATTGTAAAACTTATTCATTTTACTTTTCATTTTCGTTTGATCACTTATGGTGAATTTCACACTTTAAACTTTAAAGGTTTTAAAAATCCCTTATTTTCCGCTTAGATTTAATAGTTCTTTTGATGCCTCATCGAGGGGTGTCACACCCACTACTCGTATACATTACTACAAATCCAGGCAACCACAACGTCCCTTTAAGAACGCTTATTCACGAAAATCACCATAAGACGTTGTAGAATGGATGGCGCGAATTTTACTAAACTTAATTACAACGGTTATGTGTTGTTAACCGTTGTTATTGGTTTTAACAACGGGTCAAACTTGCACAACCGTTGTTAATATAAAAACTAATAACAACAGTTTACTCTATAATACAATATAACCGTTGTTAATAATTTGGCGCAAAATTAGTGAAAAGTAATTACAACGGTTATATTAAAACCCGTTGTTAATACTTTTTAACAACGGTTTTCTATGGAACCGTTGTTAATATATTATCTAATGACAACGGTTATATGTGTAATAACCGTTGTCAATACTTTCAAGCAAATACCACAATATATACCACACAAACACAGATCAGCTACCAGCCACAAACACAAACACAAACACAAACACAAACACACAAACACACTCTTTCTCATCGTCTCTTTCTCATCATCGCTTTATCATCTCCGTCACTGTTGTTGTCATCGTCTCTTTCTTTCTCTAATTATCAGATAAATATCTATCACTTTATGGTTTTAGGTTTTGTCATCTCCATCATTATTCTTCTTTCTCTAATTATTTTATTTGCATGTGTTTTTCTCGATCATTGTTCTTTCTCTAATTATTATTCGCTTAATTAGTTTTTCTGCGTTTATTAGTAAAACAAATTAAATAAAATAAAACAAAGAAGATGATGGAGAGAAATGCATAAACTTAATTAATTGATATATATACATAAACTTATTTCATTGCTAAAAATACAATTCTTAGATGTTCATATAGGGATGCATTCTCTTCTATGATATTCATCCTCTCCTTCTTTGCTATTTGGAGGTTTCGTTCCGCAGATGCAATATTGTCATATAGGTGCATTATCTGCGGCTCTAACAAGCCATTTTTTTTTGGCGTCCTTGAGTGCGATCCGAGCGTCCTCAAGGTAGAGCCTGTACTTCCTCTCGATTTCCAGCAAGCGGCGTATGAAACTTTTGTTGTACTCGGTCATAATGCATGTAAAACGAATGGTATCATTCATTGTTGAAGGAAGTTTGGAGTTTATTAGGTTTTAAAGATTTAGAGTTTGGAGTTTAAGGGTGGAGATAGTGATATAATGGATTGGTTATTGACATAGTGGAATGAATTTATACTTAGTAATGTGTCGTTTGAGTTGTTTTTTAATTTATATGTTTAGGAAGTTGTGCCACATCCTGCTTCAAATCTTATAAACCTTCTCATTCCATATATTATGTCCTTTCATATGCAGGGATTTGGCAGTAATAATGCATGCATTGGAAGCATAATTAGAGGCAATAATAATGCATGCATCTAGTAATATATAATTTATTAATTATTTTTTTTTTAAATCAACAACAACGGTTATTGAAAAAAAAACCGTTGTCTTTAGTTATAACAACGGTTTTTTCTATTGTAACCGTTGTTATAACTTTCACACCAAAAATTAGTCACACTTTCCACAACGAATGTCTCGTAACGACAACGGTTTTTAACCGTTGTTAATAGTTTTCACAACGGGTTTCTTAGAAAAACCAACCGTTGTTAAAACCTTTAACAACGGACGCTTTAACAACGTCCACTTTTTTATATAACAATGGTTTTTAACCGTTGTTATAGCCTGTATCTGTAGTAGTGATAACAAACCTTTTACACCTATCTCTAAACATCACGGTTTCTTTCCTATCTTTGGTTAACATCCCAAATAACGAACATCAAATCCATCAACAAAAATTACCTCAACACTATTCCCAATTCCATCCTTAATTGCATCGTCACCCAACTCACCACCAAGATCTCATATCATGTAAATTCTTTACCCGGCTTCTTACTTTCCTTAATTCCCCGAAACTCATGACTAATCATATTGTCCTGAAACTCCTATATAACCATTAACTAACATCCTCATGATAGTATCATACATCTGGACGATTCCTGACTTCTATATTACTTAACTCTGATCGACATCTTTCTCGGCTTGCTTTTATCCTTCTTATCTCTTTACACTCAACAATACCACTTAATGATTCAACTCCTTATTCCTTCTACCTAACTCTTTAGTGCTCCGGTTACCTTCTCATTGCTCCAAAACTCAAATCCCATTATCTCATATCAGTATCATCTCACTCTTTCTTACTATAGATCTTCTCTTATCATGTTATCACTCACACTTATCAACAATCAGTCCAGACCACCTCATGCTATCACTCACTTTTTTTTCTTCTTCTTTTTTTTTTTTTTAGAATTCCAAAACTCATTTCATAACGTTACTTGCCCAAGGAAATCACACATTAGTTTCACCTCTTGATAATGCAAATTCCCAAACTCATTCACTATCTGCAAATCCACGTCGCGACATGTCTCCATTAAGTTCACTATATACCACTCTTCTCAATCCCTCTAGAATGACCTTTCACTACATATATTCTTAACCCACACGATTCCTAACTGTAGATACCCAGTATCTGCTGAGACTCCAACAAACACCTGATGATTATCGGACTATAACATGCTTTAGAATCGCGGCGTTTGATCGACAATTTGTGTACAACTTTACGTCGAAAAACTTAAAACGATTTCGAAAATAAAACATTTCAAAACATTTCAAAAATACCTGGAGTGTTTAATGCACGACGACGGGGTCGCAATGACACTAACTAGAGTCAAAACCGACACCGGACCAAAAACCGACTCAAAAATTCAAATCCCGACTCCAACAACGAGTCAAACCGAGTCAACCACAAAAAACAAACATTCAAAGCCTTCTATGCTAAGATTTCCCGGATTTATGAATGGTCAAGTACGAAACATATGACTACAAATCCTAGGATAGAACAAATCATGATTGCTCTTGTGTGAAAGTGACAGGACAACTCGAAGAACTGCGACGTGGCTCGCGCCTCTTTGAGCAGCCTAGGTGGCCACGTTACTCAAAACTCACACAACCACTCATTTTCCTATAAATACCCCTCACATACCCCCATTTGAGAACTCACGCGAGTGTCCGCCCCCTCTTTTCTCCCTTAAAATTCTCGACTCGACTTCTTAAGTCACAATCCGACGCGTATTTACGACCTACCGATCGTAAATACAAGCCTTACACATTTTTTGGTACCGTCATCGTGCATTAAATCACTTGACCGACCACTTCGACCACTACACCGTCACTAATCTTAAAACACTCATTTTACATACCAAAACAGTTTTAAACCGAGTTTTTTCCGACCAAACGAGTTGTTACACTTACGTCGGTCACTCACCATAACCAAGCATGTAAGTATGAGGGTGTAAAACCCCTTCTTTTATCATGTTTTTATTTATTTCATGACTATAACATGCTAAAACATGCATAACATGAACCAAAACATGGAATAAACGAGCCAAAACTGGTTTTTGGCCTGAGAGAGAAGCCCCTTGGTTCGCCGGCTTGCCCACGCCTCAATGGGGTGTCCAGGTCAGAACTCAACCGTGTTTGTTCTCGTCATTTCCCTTTAATTCATTTTCATAATTACAATCGGTTTTTATTATTTCAAATATTTTCGAACCCTTTTATTTTATTTTATTTGTTTTAACCATAAAACATTTTTCACCCTTGGTTCCTGATACCATGACGGTTAAATCCGTGCTTCGGTGATAATATTTGGTTAGTAACATTTAAGAGGTATTTTAAAGCCTTTTAGTTCATTTATTTACATTTTGGGAGGTATTTTAAAGCCTTTCATCATTTCTTTACATTTTCAAAACAAGCATATTAGTCACCAACACAAAGTCATCCTTGGTTCTACATACCATGCTGGATTTTAATCCGAGTACGATGATGAGTATCGACTAATCACATTCAAATGAACTTAAAACAATTAGTTCATAACCATTTTTTAAAACTATTCATGTCAAGTTTGTCAAAGTCGAACCCGACACCGAATATTATCAAAATAATTATGATTATTCGAGTCTCGTTCCTCAAATCAACAAATCGGGTCAAATACCCATTTTTCAATACGATTTATGAACGTTTTCCAAATGGTCAGAACACGGCATATCACCGTAGGTTGACCCGCGCCTAAAACAGGCCTTTCAATTCTCATTTTCAAAACTAGGGGAGACCCCCTTGCAACGCCAACAGGCTCGCGCCACATATGGCTGCCTGGTGTAGGGTCTGTTCCCCTTCCAGCATTAGTCCAGGACGATCCCGACTCCGGTTAGCCCGGATATAGGACGGATCAGATGACTATTTGCTCATTCAAAATCACATTTGCAAAATGCTTTACTAAGACAAATGGATCACGTTATGCACCATAAACCTAATACGGTAAATAGATGTTTAATTCCCGTCTTGCATGCAAATCAACCATAAATCCAATTCGACATCTTATACTTGATACTTGGATTAAATCAACCGACTTAGAAAGCTCTCACATGTTAGGTTTAAATTATTGGATGCGCATTCATGCATTTAAACCGTTTTATCAACTTTTGCATTCAACCAACCAAGATCGATCAGTAGAGGCCGCTACCGCGGGCGGGATTGGGTGTCTGATTAAAGGGCTTCCAAATACGTACCTTCACCTCTTACTCAGAAACTTTGGATAGTGGACGACCTTATCCAGGGCTTACAAGAGTCATTCTAGAGATAGGATGCTAAAGAGGGACGATTTCCTTATCTTTAGTACCTATGTCAAACGCTGCTTTGTTCTTCGATTTGACCGAGGTATAAAGTGGATTTCGAACGGGTTCCAAGCATCCCACAAATGCTTGGTGGCGACTCCGAACATCTCTAATCGTTTCGAGACCCTTACCGAGACGAAATCGACCGATCTAAAACGATCCGGTCGAAAGCATTTTTACGCCGCCGAGCGTGGCTTTCAAAAGACCGATGCACGCCCACAGATCGAACCGGGCCTGCAGGTGGGCCATGTCCATAGATTGGCGACTCCGCTGGTGAAAACTAGGACACTTACGTCTTTGTGATCCCTAGATGGTGAGACTCGAACGAGGTCTTGGTTGGAATGCATTAATTGATATTATGGTCACGGTCGGGTTCCTTGTCCGGGCCCACAACCTAACCCTTTATCGACCAATTGGCTCGTCTCGTCGGCGTGAGTTTTCTCATCCCCGTGTTTCGAATCCCGATTGAGTCAAGCATACCATTGACGTTACACATTTCTGTTTCGTCAAAGAGCTTTCATCACTTTCGAGCACGAGGCTAGGGCACCCTCCTTACACATTTTGTTTGGATTGGTATCCCTCTCGCAAATCGGGGTTTGATTGCTTGGTGTGTAACCCACCCTTCTAAGCCAAAACCCGTGTTAGCATAATGCATAATATAATAAACTATGAGTGCTTATGTGCTACTTGATCATAAGTCCTTCCGTGTCATTTTCAAACTTTCAAAAACAACTTTATGCGCCGTTATAATGGCCGTTTCAAACCTCGGTCTTTCGCCGACCGTTGCACGCCTTTCTAGGCCGTCGTAATGACGATTTTCAAACCCGGTTTTTTATAACCATTTCAACACGCCTTCCTAGACCGTCGTAATGACGATTTTTAAACCCGGTTTTTTATAACCATTTCAACATGCCTTTCTAAGCCGTCGTAATGACGATTTTCAAACCCGGTTTTTATAACCATTTTAACACGCCTTTCTAGGCCGTCGTAATGACGATTTTCAAGCTCGGTTTTCTACAACCATTTCAAACCACCATTTCACGCCGTTATAATCGCTGCGTCTAGACACGGACTTTAACCCGTCTCGCACCGACAATGGCTCTTTCAAAACCCGAGAAAAGCACACACCCTTTTCTCGAGACACTTTCAAGATTCCGAGGACCATGCACCGTCCCCGAGACCTCTTCAAACATTTCAAACTCGATTTTCAAAACATACAATTTTGAATTTCAAAACCGTCTTGGGAAACAGTACACTATTTCCCGAGCCGATTCAAACTCAAAACCATCTTTTGCAAATAAACTTGAGGCAACCCTTTCAACTGACCGACTTGCGGAGATCTCTATCTTCGGAAGCCGTCCACAAAGCGACAAATGAATCTTTTTTGAAAATTTCTATTTTCGAAAACTTCAGTTCACCATTCCAATTCCGCCTCGTGTCTATCGAGTCGAAGCAAACATACTTATGGGTCTTTAATTATGAGTCGTCTCACCACGAGATTCGTCCAATGGCGTCATGCCGCTACATTGGACACGTGTCAAAAGTTTGGTCAACACCGTCACGTCATAAATCGAGTCAGCACCGAGGTACCATACACGATCACCCTCATCTTTTTGAGTCTGATCTTTGTCTCGTCCTTATGTTGTCTGCGTTCAGTCTTTAAATCGTGTCGGATTGAGTTGTAATATGAGCCGTTTTTCTGCCTAAGAGCCATGGCCCCATCTTCAGCTTCGTCCAACAACAATGATAATAACAGAGATGTCACGACTGATCAGCTAGCCAGCCTGCTCACCGCTCTTAGAGTCACCCTGGATCGCGTCGAGACCCGTATCGACGCCCTGGAAAACAAGGAAACTGGAGAACATAATACTCCACCTCTGACTGAAACTGAGAAGAGGCTAAAGCTCTTGGAAGAACAGCTCCTAGCCCGGGGTAACAATATCCATCTTGAGAACATCCGAAGGTTCGAACCTGTTGGGGATCAATTACCTGACAACTTTACCCTAACTGATGTACCTAAATTCAAAGGAGTGGAGGACCCGCTCAATCATATATGTGCCTTCAAAGACTACATGGCCATTAAAGGGGTCAAGCAGGAACTTTTCACCCGGATCTTTCCGTCCTCTTTGGAACCGATCCCTCGCCAATGGTACTACTCCCTTGATCCGAAAAACCCTACTACCTGGGATGAGGTCGCAGTTGAATTTGCTAAGAAATACGCTGACAATGTTAAAATCCAAGCCAATACCCGTACCCTTGAGGTCCTAACCCAGAACGACAAGGAGGGATTCACCGAGTTCTTAACCCGTTAGAAGAGGGTAAGTACTCAGCTGGTCAGCAAGCCAAGTGAATTAACTTTGGTGGAAAAGTTCGTCAACAATCTCCGCCCAGTGTATGCCAACTTACTGAGGTATCAAAATATCAAGACCTTCCAAGATCTGCAAATTCTGGGGACACGCATTGAAGATGACCTCCGAAAGGGTGTCTTGCCCAAGACTACTGGCAGAGGCTACCAGGGATCCACATCAACCGGGTCTCGCCCTTACGGCCAAACAAACAAGATCGATGAGGTCAACCTCGTTGAACCATCTGCTAAGAGAGCTGAGCGCCCCCAGAGAGTGTTCACTAATATAGGGTCAACTTACGCAAGTGCTCTGAAGAGGCTCATGGACCAGGGAAAGTTACAACCAATCGGACCCACCCCGGATCCGACCGATGCTAAGAAATCCCGCTTCTGGAACCCCAATGCCTATTGTCAATACCATCAAGGGAAAGGGCATGATACAGAAACCTGCTTCAAACTCAAACACATCATCCAAGACATGATTGAGAAAGGAGAATTGCCTTTACCCCCGCCGACTAAGCCAAACAACAAAACGAATCCTCTGGGAATCCACGCTATCTCCAACGATGAGCCAACTCTGGACTGCTCACACCTCATCCTGCCAGTTGATGACGAGGTGAATGCCTTGGAGAAAGATCCCCCGGACGGGGTATTTGTATTTAGTGTCGCAACTATGCTCACCATGTTCCAACAGGTTGAGGAAGCCATAGCCAGCCTCTCCGAGAGGATTACCCGACTTGACGATGCCTACCGCCGGCTTATCTTCAATCTTCCACCACCACGCCAAGGGAGAGTCCCCCGAGCGCCCAAAACTACCCTCACCAGAACGGATTGCTCCCGCGACCATTCTGGCACGCACCTCACAATAATTATCCTCACAATAACCACCCTCACAGAAATATCCCTCACAAAAACTACCCTCACAAAAATATCCCTTACAAAAATTGCCCACCAAGAAATACCCCTCCAAGGTGCCTTCGAGATCCTGAAATCAACGGCATCTGGAGAGACGACGCTGAAGATGTCTACCTTGTCCCAGAGAAAGAGAAACGGGCAAAATAGATCGGTCACCTTACCCGGTCCGGACGCCCCTATCAGAACCCGAACAATTCAGCGATCGCTCCAACAACAAACGAACAAGTCGTCCCGGAAGTAGACACTCAACCAAGAGCTCTTGAGAATTCGATCCTCAAGCAGCTTCAGAAGGCAAAAGCCGAGATCTCGATCTGGCAACTGATCGTGAAATCCTTTGAGCATCGACAGGCTTTGCTACAGGCCTTGGGAAAATTAACTGTGCCGTCAACCTCTTCCCCTGAAGAAATAGTGGCACATATGACAAGGGACGCCCCTGACTTGAATAACCCAGTCGTCTTCTCTGACGAAGAATGTACCCATGGTCATTGTAGATGACGGATCCGCGGTGAATGTCATTCCCCTCAAGACTGCTCACAAGCAGGGTATTAAGGAAGCTGATTTGGTCCGGACAAACCAAGGAGTACGCGCCTACGACGGCACTCGTCGCAAGGTCGCGGGGCTCATCACTCTAACTATCGCAACCGGACCGCTGGAAAGCAAACCAGTTTTCAGGTGGTCGACATCGACGCCTCTTTCAATATGCTCCTGGGACGTCCCTGGATTCACGCCGTCAAGGCAGTTACCTCGACTCTCCACCAGAAAATCAGGGTCCCCTTCAACGGGAAAACAATCACAATTCATGCTTCCCCGATCAAAGCTGTCATGAGAAAGGGAATAGCCTCCCAGACCATTGAGGAAGATGATAATGAAATGTGGGGATTCCAAGCTGTGAATTCCATAACTGATGAATCAAACCCCTTTGATTGTGACCAGTTTGCCAACCTCACAGTCAACCGCATCATGATGCGCCAGGTTTACTTCTCGGGCTTGCCCCTCAATCCACCGAAGAGCACCTTACTTCCCTTGAAACAAGCTAAGGTCCCCAACATTCCCTTCGGACTGGGATATGAGCCTACCGATGAAGATATCCAGGAGATGAACCTCCTAGTTCGAAAGCGCAAGAAACACGGGGTTATCCTCCGTCCATATCATCTGACCCTCAATGGATACTTTGTTCCCGAGGGAGAACCAGAGCTCTACCATGGCTTTCCGGAGCCGATCTATGACTCTGTAGCCAAGGCCATGTACCCGGGTGTGGAAGTCTTCCATGACTGCTACTTCATCCCCGACAAAACCGAAAGTGAATCAACCGAGTCTAAGCCGTCGTCATGCCTCGATGGACAAGCTGTCACTCTCCTCTTCGGAGAGGATAACATCAAGCACCTCGACTATGAGGACATTATCAACATCGCCCTAAAGGACAATCAGTTTGACCCAACTGCCTTGATCTCCGACACTGACCAGGAGAAAGCTACACAAGGCTGGAGGAAAACCGTTAAATGGACAGATCGCCAAGGCCGCATTCTAAAGATCATAACTGGAGAAGGTCATATGTTCAAATAGGGAAGCAAAGAAGAATCTGAATCTGAGTCTGAGTCGGAGTCAGAGTCTTTCATAGCTCCTAACACTCCTGATGTCCCAGTCAAGGTCCCCTTCCCACTGTTTTTTCACAAGGTCGTGGCTGATTCAGAGGCTGAGTCTACAAGGGTCACTGATGTGACCATAATTAGCGCATATTTAGCCCCCGAATTAGCCTTGTTCCCATGCTTTTTAGTGCATATTTGGGTCATTTATTATCTTTAGTTCTTTGTTTTGCATATTCTTTGAGATTTTGATCCCTTGGTAGGAAAGGAGTAAGAATCTTGCATTTTCATGGCAAAACGAGACTAAATTGATCGAATTCAATGACCAAGCATCAAGGAGAGACAAGATTAGAAGGCCTTTGTACATATGATAGTAGATGAGCAATGTTGAGAAAGGATCCTTGAGTCCCCAAGGAAATCCCCAAGGAATTTATGAAGAAAAGGGAAGAAAAGAAGAAGAAATCTTGCTGAGGCACAATCCGTGCGGATTGTCTACAATCCGGCCGTCCTCCACCTGCACAATCCGTGCGGTTTTCCACCAAGACGCTCGGGTTTAGCCACAACAATCCGCCCGGATTCTCTTAATCCGCTCGAGTTCCTTCGCCAGAATCCGCCCGTCCCGACCCTGATCCGCTCGGATTCCACTACAGCGCAATTTCCTCTTCTCCAAGCTACAAAGAAAGAAGCCCTTCCTTCGAAAAATACCGGCTCCTCCCTACTCAATCTAAAAAGTGTAATTACTAGTTTAGCCCTTAGTTAACCCTAATGCATCCCCCTAATTTCCACTATAAATACCCCATTAGTCTAATTAGAAGAGCATGTTCTTCTTATCAATAATTAGAGTAGTTAATATCAATCAAATCTCTCTTTAGTTTTGTAATCAACAATTAATCAAGTTCTAATACAAGTTTTATTTCCTTAATCTCTCTTTTGTTCATCCTTTATTTTGGGTAATTGAAGATCATTTGGGTTATTATTGGGAGATTGACAACCTCTCAATCAAGCATCAAGTACTTCTTTTATCTTTGCTTTATTATTGGAACCATTAGTAGGTATAATTCTCTTAATCCCTTTTTAATTATTGTTAATTACTTTCATTTATTCATCATGTTTCATTTTGTTGGTATGATTGACAACCTTGCTAGCATGATCAACATGATAATGAGTGAGTAGTCTCTTAGCTAGGGTTAATGGGTGATTAGGGGAAACCAACATGGGGAATGATTCATGCTTAAATTAATATGCTTTCATGTTTTATTTGCTTGCTTGTTTTGATCTCAACTCATGCACATGTTATGTTTGATGAAATGCTAAGCCTATGAATCCTTGCATTTACTATCATCACCTATCTTTTCAATGAGACTTGTAAGACATAAACCAACTCGAGTCTCATTAGACCATGCATGTTGTTGAGTAGGGAAGATTAAGTCGACTTGTAGGTGTTGTACAATCTAATTGATTCGGCTCCGGGACCCAAACTTTCCTAGGATTGTAAGATATAACCCAACTCAATCCATCACAACAATAATTGCTTGCTTATAATTTGAGAACATGTTTGTATGATCAATTCCCATGATTCCTCTATGATCCCATGACACCCTAGTGCTTTTTATCAATTGTTTACAACCCTTTTAATTCATCTTGTTTGTTTATTTACATTGCTATTTTAGTTAGTGACCTTCTACATCAACCCAAATTGTGACACCCCTAAGACACCGCTAGTTTCAATAGAAATCTCATTTCAATACCCGTCCCTTGGGATCCGACCTTTACTTGCCTCTTTACTAATTGTAGAGTTGTTTGTGAAGCTATAAATTGTGTTTTGATTCGGACGTGACCCAACGACCACACCTTTAATTGTGAACACGAAACGGACCGATCAAAAATGGCGCCGTTGCCGGGGACGGTGTTAGCCTTGGGGAAGTAAAACTCCTCAAGGTTTGTTCTAATTGTTTTCAAGTTGTTTAAATATTTTGCATGTCTAGAAGGTCACAAGGTGATTTGTTACCTTTTGACCGTGAAATTGAAAGAACCTTGACGAACAATAAGAGATTTGCTAGGAGGAATTTGAGAGGTATTAGCGAAGTTGTTCAACCAACTATTGAGTTCATCAACCCTTTCGCAATAGAAGGAGAGGAGAACCCATTACACAATACCACCCGAAATCAACCTACAATGCCTAAATTCTCGTCACATTTCGTACCCACCGAGGAGAACCTACCCAATGGTACTCCTACACCACAACATCTAACCGGAAATTTTATTGCCAAATCTGCCTTTATCCAATTAGTCGAAAGGAGTCAATTTAGGGGGATGCCTAGTGAAGACCCTCATTCTCATATGGAAACCTTTTGCGACTATTGTGATGCGATCTCTCAAACCGGTGTGACTCAAGACCAAATTCGATGGGTCTTATTTCGTTTTTCTCTAATCGGCACCGCGAAGCAATGGTTGAAGGGCCTTGATAAGGCCACTCTCGGAATTGATACTTGGAAGAAGTTGGCTCTAGCTTTCTACAAAAAATTCTACCCACCGGAAAAGACTAACATGCTAAGAGCTCAAATTACGGGTTTTAAGCAAAGGGATGAAGAATCTTTGTATGAAGCTTGGGAGCGGTTCAAGGGAATTTGTCGCTCATGTCCTCACCATGGACTTAGCGAATGGTTCTTGGTACAACAATTTTGGAACGGTTTATATGAAGATTCAAGGAACACTCTCAACATGGGATCAAATGGAATGTTCACCGAAGTTGATGACAATCAAACATGGAACAAGATTGAGGAAATGGCGGTCCATAACTCACAATATAGTAGACCTAGCAAGGCTACTAGAGGAGGAAAGCATGAAGTAGACTCCGTTACTCAATTAGGTGCTTAACTTAGTGCTCATATTAACACAATCAATTTGAAGTTTGAAAAAGCTATGGCTAGACTTGAAGAAGTCTCAACATCACCAAAGCATCATGTTAATGCCATGACGGCATCCTCATCAATCCCAAGTGGGATATGTGAGAATTGTGGAACTTTGGGACATGACCAAAGTGAATGTAGGGGAACAAATGAACAAGTAAATGCTTTCCAAGCATACAAGAGTGGTACCCCTTATTCCAACTATTACAATGAGAACACCAAACTCCATCCAAATCTCTCATACAAAAGCCAAAATGTTCAAAACCCTCAAACAACATACACTCCACCTCCCATGAGAAACCAAAATCAAAGACCCTTTTACAATCAAAACCAAGGTTACCAAAATCAAAATCCATACAATCACCAAAATGACTAAGGTTTTGATGTCCAAAAAGCGGTCCTCCAAATGCAAAAGAATCAACAAGAATTTTTCACTCAAATGCAAAAAGATAGCCAAGCAAAGGAAACCACCATCAACAACATCCTAGCTCACACCAAGATGTTGGAAACCCAATTGACTCAACTAGCATCTTCAAGCTCACAAAGACAAAAGGGGCAATTACCACCTCAAAGTAATCCCCCAAGACATGAAACGGTTAGTGCCATTCACTTGAGAAGTGGTACAAGGTATGAAGCACCAAAGAAGCAAGTTGAGGATAAAGTTGTGGGAGCTAGTGATAAGGAAGAAATTGTGCAAAACTCCAAGGATGGAGAATCATCAAAAGAAGAAAGTTCAAAGAAAAATGAAGACAAGGTCAAGGAGAAGGATCCCATTGTGATTAGACTTCCTTTTCCAAGTCGTCAAGCCAAGCCCAAATTTGATGATCAACTTGGAAAGTTCATGGAAATTGTGAAGAATTTGGAAGTCTCGATTCCTTTCACGGAATTAATCAATCACGTACCGGCCTATGCGAAATACATGAAAGATATTCTCACAAAGAAGAAGTCAATCCGGAAACTTGAGACTATCGCCTTCACTAAGGTGAGTAGTGCAATACTTCAAGGGAGTTCACCTCCAAAACTAAAGGATCCGGGAAGCTTCTCAATACCGTGTACCATTGGCGACACAACGATCAACAAAGCCTTATGTGATCTAGGGGCTAGTGTGAGTGTCATGCCGTACTCGGTGAGTAAAAGGTTGGGGATGGGAGAGCTTAAATGCACCAATATCACACTCCAAATGGCCGATAGATCGACGAAGACACCATTAGGGATATGGGAAGATGTCCCCGTACGAATTGGGAAGTTTTTCATCCCGGTGGACTTTGTCATTGTTGATATGGAGGAAGATTCCAACATTCCAATCATTCTAGGAAGACCTTTCCTACATACCGCGGGTGCGGTGATTGATGTGAAACATGGTGAGCTCACTCTAGAAGTGGGAGATGAAAGCATAACCTTTAATCTTGACAAGACTATGAGAGCTCCTCGTTTGAATGAACCATGTTTCATGATTGATCATTATAGCCGAAAGGATGAGAGGAAGAAATCGGAACTCCAATGGAAGAAGAAAATTGAAGATGCTCCATTCAAAGAGCAAGTGAATTGTGATAAGGAGAGCTTGCAAAGCTCATCAAAATCAATCAAAGAAGAAAAGGATGGCCTCATTGGCCAAGAGAAGAAATTGGAAGAATTGTCTCCATCAAATCAAGAGATTTTCAATGATCAACTTAATGAAGTTTGTGGTCTTTGGGACGACGAATTTGAAAGGATTTTTAATCCCTACATTGGTAATGCCATCGATCAAGATCGGCAACAAGGGCAAAGGTCTATTGAAGAGCTCTATAACAATAATGAACAAGCTTTTGATTACTTTTTCAAGGTGTTGAGCAACATCAACAACACTTTGAACATGCCCCCTTGACATCTCATCAAGAATGAGAGTTTGGTGGAGTCCTCCCTAAACCACCGTTTGTAAATATTTCTAACTCCCTAACTCGCATTTCAATTCTTGTATTGCAATTTTTGTCATCTTTGGATTTTTATTTACTTTGATCAAGATAATTGTCATGTTTGAGAGAAGTGAGGGAGGGACTAATAATTTCAATTGATGTGTAGTGCTTTAGGTTAGTGTGGGGATGGCAATTGCCTAGGCTATACATGCCTTAGTAGTGCCCCCACAATGAAGAACACGAGATATGAAGAAGAATAGGAGAATGCTAAGGGATATGCATTGTACACGGATAGAACTGAATCCGGGTACAAAGGGGTCGAACCCGAGCGGATTGAGGAGAATCCGCCCGTTTTCATGCAATCCGAGCGTACTGGGTTGAAGACGCACGTCCCTATAAGCTGAAGTTTTGAAAGATTTTTGACTGTAAGAGAATCCGGGCGTCCTGAACAGCAATCCGTCCGTCTCTGGAAATCCGTCCGTCTTGGAAAGAAGACGCCCGTCTTCTCTGCTGAGGAAAACAAGAAAAATTTCCTGGACTGAAATCCGTCCGTCTTCTGGAGAATCCGCCCGTCCCGTATCAAGTGAATCCGAGCGTCTTCTCTAAAATACGCCCGTCTTTAGGCGAGTTTTATCAAACCCAGAAAGTGCAGAATCCGCCCGTATTGAGCAGAAACCGCACGAATTGCCCTTGCAGTTCGAATTTTTCGGTCTTTATAAAACCCCTCCCACCTTCATTCATTCATTCATTCATTCATAACACTACTTCAAAACATCAAAACCCTCATCCTCTCCATCACAAAAACAAAATTCCTCAACTACATTCACCAAAATCAAATCAAATCATCCTTCTAACAACAAATTAATCACTCCTTTTTCAATAAAAATAAAAACCAAGCACAAAATCTTCAACCTTTGAGTCGATTTTTGAATTCATAAAGGCAAAGCCTTTCACCTTTAAATCGATTTGGGTATACTACAAATTGAAGATTTTTCATTCTTTTCTTGGTTAATTCATCAATGGCAAGGACTAAGGGAGCAACAAAGGCAACAAAGGCACCAAAGACACTTTCACAAAGGCAAAAGGCTCTTCAAGCAAAGAAAGCATTGGCTATGGTGGTAGCAACCCCACACTTGGAAGTGCAACAACAACAACAACCTTCTATGGGAGCAACAACATCTTCTACTCCGGAAATCGATCAATTCTTGAATTATCCGGAGGTAACTTTTATTTCCAAAACCCATAGAGATACTTTTGCCAAGTTTACTAGGAAATCATTTCAATCCACCAAGTTTATTTGTGAAGATACCTTAGAAAAATTGGGTGTCCTTGAGCAAACTAGAGCCTTTTTCAAAGCAATGGGGTTGAAGAAATTGTTTGAATCAAAAGAATTGACATACCCCTCCCTTACCTTGGAATTTTTGAGTTCTTTGAAAGTCACCAAAGTTGAGACTAGGGAGAATCTCGAGTTTCGTCTAGCTAATGTTAATAGACGCATTTCCTTTAGGGAATTGGGTGAAATTTTGGGTCTTAGTGATGAACCGAGTTATTTTAAGAATTATGGAAAGTATGACCCCAACCCTCTTTGGGAGGCAATTTCCGGAAGCAAATTTGAGGACTTTCATGCGAGTCGTGCTCTTTTAGTCCACCATCCGGGCATAAGAGTATGGCACAAGGTCATAGGAAATACCATTATTGCAAGGAAAGATACCAACCATTTCACCAAACATGATTTTATTCTTCTTGAATCGGCTTTGAACATTGGAAGAGTACACACCAAGCCTTTCAACTCTTTGAGGCTTTTGGTCGATAGATGGCTCAACATTGATTGTGGGAAGAAGGGCACTACCGTTATTGTCAATGGCGGCCTAGTCACTATCCTAGCTAAGTACTTTGATCCTAACTTCAACAAGGATAACAAGTATAAAGCAAAGGAGGGTGGTCATCTTGTTGATTTGCATACTATGATACACAAGTACAAGTGGGTTGCCCATAACCCTCTTGACACCAAGTATGGATGGCTCACTAGTGAAGCTAGATCGTTCACTTTGCCTTCAAAGATTTGTCGTCTAAGCGTCCACCGGACCAATTATCTACTTCCCCTTTCTAAAGAGGCCGAGTATATTATCCAACAACAAAAGGGTGAACTTGAAATGCCCTCCTCTTCCATTGTCATACCACCTTACCCCTTTGAGTATCAAGAGTTCAAGCCGGAAGGTGTTGAAGCTAGAAATGATTATTTGACTCTTCTCATGCAAGCAATGCACAAGCAAGCCTTTGAGGATCGGAAAAATGCTTACTTGGCTCAATATCCACCCCTCCTACACTTAGCTAGGCAAGGACTACTTGATCCATCATGTCCTTTGCCTAGTTGGGCGGATAGAGAAGTCCTATTTCCGGGTGCATCTAGGGTCGTTTCGGGTGACAATGAGGTTGTTGGTAATAAAGAAGTTGATGATAACATTGATGAGGAAGCAAGTGAAAAAAGAGAAAAGGATGATGAGCAAGATGATGAGCAAGGTGAAGAAGCAAATGAAGAGGGAAGTGGCAATGAGACCACTTCTAATGAGGAAAGTGATGATGGTGATGATATGATGGAAGATTAGCAAGCCTTGGAGGCTCCTACCCTCTCATGGTTTGTCTATTTCTCTCTTTGTTTTAATTATTTTTCTTGATCATTGTTGGAGTAGTCCTAGCACCATAGAGGACTCACACCTCGATACCATTGAGGTGTTCTCATTTTATTGTTCCCATTTTCAAAATCCAAAATGACAAATTAGTTTCATGCATTGCATAATGTGTGCATGAACTACACACATCCTTGGACATTAGCAATAGTGTCTCACTCGGTTTGGGGAAGTTAATGCATACACAACGGGAGGTAATCTAAATTATCCTCTCCGTCATAACAAAAACCATGCATCATGTAGTGTAGCCTAGCATAGATTGCATTTAGTATAGAAATCATGCATCATCTTTGCATAATTTCCATCATTTTGGCCATTGAGGACAATGCCCATATTAGTGTGGGGATGAGAATTCTAACATTTAACTCTTATTCAAAAAAAAAAAAAAAAAATTGAAAAAGTTCGAAAATCATAAAAATTTGAAAATTGAAAACTCAAAAACATGTTTATTTCCTTTTGTAGTCTTGTGTATATATTGTGTTTGTTCTATCCTTGTTCACATTGATTGACTACGCCACATCCGAGACATGAGGATAATGAAGACCGCATGGTATGATCTTTCCAATCTCCTTTTTCCTCTTTGTGTTAATGACTATGTGGCTTTATTTTGTTTGATGCGGTATAACAATGTGAACTTAGGACTTGCATTTAGTTTACATGTCATATTAGTTAGTAGAATCACTTGCATTAGGATGTATATATTAGTTGCATCATAGCATGTAGTTGCATGTTAGAAAAGTTTTGAAAAATGCCTAACTAGAAACTTTGACAAGAGCAACTAAGCCATTACAAATACTTGTTCAACTTAAGACTTTGTCTACTAGAATGGTTGTAAAACAACCTAGATAGTGTCATACTAGTGTCTTTTGACCCATGACCCAAAGCCTAGTCAAGGGTTTGCATGTGAGTCACCTATCCAACCCCGTGATGCGATGTGGACTTGGTTAACTTGTCTAGGTGACCTTGATTGACCTTGTGGTAAGGCAACCCAAAAATATTTTCTATCAATAAGTTTGAAGTGCTCATTTCAAGGAATTTTGTCATGTGGAAGTAATTTAATGCCAAGGAAACCTCAAATGTTATGAATTGTTGAATGTTGAGAAATTTAATTTGTTTTTATGGAGGCGTACCACTTCGATGTGCTTTGGTGCGGGATCCATTGAATTGGGCCCCCACACGGTTGTGAATTCGGCCGCCCAGAGACAGAGTGACTATCACCCCGAAAAGCTATTGTCTAGAGGTTAACCGGTTGCCTAATAAGCGATTGGCGAAAGCAAAGGACACTAGCCCGGAAGGGACAAACCCCATCTAAAATTTTTGAAATGTTAAAGTTGAAATGAGGTCAATTTTGAATACTAGTCATATCCACCCGTTGTGTATAAAGATTTGAGCATTTCATTCCCAAAAAGCCTTTTTGTCAGGCCACTTTGTCGAGCTTGGGACGATCCATGACCTTTACTTTTGTAGAGAATTCGAGACTTGTCATGTCATATGCTACTAGCATCATAGGGATCATCATTCCACCACCATCAGATCGCTCTTGACGAAAGCATTTGGAAATTGAGGACAAAAGTAGTCTAGTTTAACACCATTTGGAGGTGATTTAGTGCCATCCTCTGAGCCTTAGTAATTTGTTGAACTAGTATTTGTGAAGGATTACATGCTCTTAAATTTGTTCCTCTTTAGTGCCTCCGCCGCTTGATGAGGAAGTGGCTATTCTTTTGTAGATTCATCCATTATGTGATTTTGTGTGCTTAATGTTTGGATGTGTCGCCATTTTGGCAAGACCCACCTTGCCTTGCAAGAAGGCATCCTACCTCATGGTTGTCTTGTTGTGAGTTGAAGGGGCGGAGTGAGACCCGCTAGTTGTCTCATATCGGCTATGTTATTAGTTTAGTTTAAATAATGGTCCTAGTCTTTGTCACCTCTTTACTCGGGACGAGCAAAGGTTCGGTTTGGGGATATTTGATGTGACCATAATTAGCGCATATTTAGCTCCCGAATTAGCCTTGTTCCCATGCTTTTTAGTGCATATTTGGGTCATTTATTATCTTTAGTTCTTTGTTTTGCATATTCTTTGAGATTTTGATCCCTTGGTAGGAAAGGAGTAAGAATCTTGCATTTTCATGGCAAAACGAGACTAAATTGATCGAATTCAATGACCAAGCATCAAGGAGAGACAAGATTAGAAGGCCTTTGTACATATGATAGTAGATGAGCAATGTTGAGAAAGGATCCTTGAGTCCCCAAGGAAATCCCCAAGGAATTTATGAAGAAAAGGGAAGAAAAGAAGAAGAAATCTTGCTGAGGCACAATCCGTGCGGATTGTCTACAATCCGGCCGTCCTCCACCTGCACAATCCGTGCGGTTTTCCACCAAGACGCTCGGGTTTAGCCACCACAATCCGCCCGGATTCTCTTGAATCCGCTCGAGTTCCTTCGCCAGAATCCGCCCGTCCCGACCCTGATCCGCTCGGATTCCTCTACAGCGCAATTTCCTCTTCTCCAAGCTACAAAGAAAGAAGCCCTTCCTTCGAAAAATACCGGCTCCTCCCTACTCAATCTAAAAAGTGTAATTACTAGTTTAGCCCTTAGTTAACCCTAATGCATCCCCCTAATTTCCACTATAAATACCCCATTAGTCTAATTAGAAGAGCATGTTCTTCTTATCAATAATTAGAGTAGTTAATATCAATCAAATCTCTCTTTAGTTTTGTAATCAACAATTAATCAAGTTCTAATACAAGTTTTATTTCCTTAATCTCTCTTTTGTTCATCCTTTATTTTGGGTAATTGAAGATCATTTGGGTTATTATTGGGAGATTGACAACCTCTCAATCAAGCATCAAGTACTTCTTTTATCTTTGCTTTATTATTGGAACCATTAGTAGGTATAATTCTCTTAATCCCTTTTTAATTATTGTTAATTACTTTCATTTATTCATCATGTTTCATTTTTTTGGTATGATTGACAACCTTGCTAGCATGATCAACATGATAATGAGTGAGTAGTCTCTTAGCTAGGGTTAATGGGTGATTAGGGGAAACCAACATGGGGAATGATTCATGCTTAAATTAATATGCTTTCATGTTTTATTTGCTTGCTTGTTTTGATCTCAACTCATGCACATGTTATGTTTGATGAAATGCTAAGCCTATGAATCCTTGCATTTACTATCATCACCTATCTTTTCAATGAGACTTGTAAGACATAAACCAACTCAAGTCTCATTAGACCATGCATGTTGTTGAGTAGGGAAGATTAAGTCGACTTGTAGGTGTTGTACAATCTAATTGATTCGGCTCCGGGACCCAAACTTTCCTAGGATTGTAAGATATAACCCAACTCAATCCATCACAACAATAATTGCTTGCTTATAATTTGAGAACATGTTTGTATGATCAATTCCCATGATTCCCCTATGATCCCATGACACCCTAGTGCTTTTTATCAATTGTTTACAACCCTTTTAATTCATCTTGTTTGTTTATTTACATTGCTATTTTAGTTAGTGACCTTCTACATCAACCCAAATTGTGACACCCCTAAGACA
Organism: Silene latifolia; assembly: GCF_048544455.1. Taxonomy (NCBI): domain Eukaryota; kingdom Viridiplantae; phylum Streptophyta; class Magnoliopsida; order Caryophyllales; family Caryophyllaceae; genus Silene; species Silene latifolia. The sequence goes on along the minus strand of NC_133526.1, from coordinate 101,781,910 downwards.
CCGCTAGTTTCAATAGAAATCTCATTTCAATACCCGTCCCTTGGATTCCGACCTTTACTTGCCTCTTTACTAATTGTAGAGTTGTTTATGAAGCTATAAATTGTGTTTTGATTCGGACGTGACCCAACGACCACACCTTTAATTGTGAACACGAAACGGACCGATCAGTCACCCCCACTCCCATGAAAGGTGACAACCTGGAGCCTGTTCCAGGGGCCACCTTCTCTGCTACGTCGCCTCTGACTAACCACGAGATGTCTGTCCTCTCCGAGTTTTTCACTCGTGTCAACTTAATGAACGCTAAGTTTGCTTATGACTCGTCTCAATTTAACTGCAATGCAATTCTGAATGACTATGAGGAATTTGACTTGAGTGGCTACCCACCTCACTTAGCCAAAGAACTTGACAAACGGGAAACCAGAACCCCCATCATTGAGGAGACCGAACCTATTAACGTAGGAACCGACAACACACCTCAAGAACTTAGGATAGGGACATCCCTGGACCCCTCGGAAACTTGACCTCCTCCACGAATACAAGGACGTATTAGCCTGGTCCTACAGAGACATGCCTGGGATTGACAGGGAAATTGCAGAGCACCGGATACCCATTAAGCCCGGAGCTAAACCTGTGAAGCAGATGCTGCGCCGGATGCGTCCTAGATGGGCCCTAAAAATCAAGGAAGAAGTGGATAAACAGTTCAAGGCCGGTTTCATCAAAGTGTCTGAATACTCTGATTGGGTGGCCAACATTGTGCCCGTACCAAAGAAAGACGGAAGAATTCGGGTTTGCGTCGACTTCAGGGATCTAAACAAGGCGAGTCCAAAGGACGACTTCCCTTTGCCACATGTCGACATTCTGGTGGACAACACTACTGAACATGCTCTCTTATCATTCATGGACGAGTATGCCGGATACAACAAGATTAAAATGGCTGAGGAAGACATGCACAAGACTGCGTTCACTACACAGTGGGGTACATATTGCTACACGGTCATGCCCTTCGGTCTAATCAACGCCGGGGCTACTTATCAAAGAACCGCTACCACTCTCCTAAATGATATGATGCACAAGGAGGTAGAGGTGTATGTCGATGACATGATTGTCAAATCAAGAGAACGGGACGGCCACATCAACGCCCTTCGAAAATTCTTCGCTCGTCTGCGGAAGTATAACATGAGACTAAATCCTCAGAAGTGTGCATTCGGGGTCACCTCCGGAAAACTCTTAGGACATGTCGTCAGCAAAAGAGGCATTGAGATTGATCCAACCAAAATTAAAGCCCTTCAACAAATGCCTTGTCCTAGGAACGAGAAGGAGATCAGGGATTTCTCGGTCAGGTCCAATACATCAGCCGCTTCATTGCCAAGCTCACCATGATTTGTGAACCAATATTCAAGAAACTTCACACCTCCGATCACACCGATTGGGACGACGATTGTCAAAAGGCCTTCGACAGGATAAAGGAAATCCTATCCAAACCTCCTGTCTTCATGCCACCTCAACCGGGGATTCCTCTATCCCTGTACCTGACTGTTACCAACACGGCCATGGGAGCTATGCTAGCACAGACAGTCAATGGCGAAGAACAAGCTATCTACTACATCAGCAAAAAGTTCATCGAGTACGAGACAAGGTACACTCAATTGGAAAAGACATGCCTTGCCCTAGTATGGTCAACAAAGAAGCTGCGGCATTACATGCTCAGCTACACGGTCCACATATACTCCAAGATGGACCCGGTTAAATATATGTCCGAAAAACCCGTACTAAACGGAAGGCTGTCTAGGTGGACACTCATGTTGTCCGAGTTTGATCTCAAGTTTGTACCCCTCAAGGTTATCAAGGGAAGAGCAGTCGCCGATTTCCTGGCAGTGAATCCCGTCAACGGGGATCTAACGACTGACACATGGTCACTTCCTGACGAAGACATCGTTTGTGCCGACTCCGACGCATGGGACCTATACTTCGACGGTGCATCTAATCTGAGAGGCTTTGGGGTAGGAATCCTTCTAATATCGCCAGAGGGAGAACAAGTTCCGATCTCGGTTAAACTGGACTTCGCCGTCACCAACAATGCCGCTGAATATGAAGCATATCTCATCGGCCTACAAGCAGCCATCACACTTGGCATCAAGAGACTGAGGGTCCACGGCGATTCCTCGCTCATCATCAATCAGGTGTCCGGGTCATGGAAAATCCGAAGTGACAGTTTAGCTCCCTGTCGAGCAAAGATCAATCAAGAGGCTGAGTTCTTCGACCAAGTCGACTATTTCCACTTGCCACGAGAGGAAAATCAATTTGCTGATGCCCTGGCAAAACTTGCCGCGCTCGTCAACATACCTGACGACATGACATCGATGCCCCTATGTGTCGAGAGAAGGAGCGAATCAGCTCACATTTGTGCCATCAACGATGACGAGGAAAGCCATGATGAACCTTGGTACCAAGCCATCTTCAACTACAAAACCAAAATCGAATTCCCTCCCAACTCTGACCCAAGAGGACAAAGAGCCATCCGTTTACTTGCATCACAATTCGTGATAAACCAAAATCAACTCTACAAAAGAACACCCCAAGGAATTCTCCTCCTTTGCATTGACCATCACAAAGGCAAAAAAGTCATGGGAGACGTCCACGATGGGGAATGTGGCCCTCACATGAGCGCAATGATGCTTACCCAAAAAATCATGCGGCTAGGTTACTACTGGACCACCATGGAAGCTGATTGCTGTAACTACGTCAAGCATTGCCACAATTGCCAAATCTTCGCCAACATACAACACATACCACCATCCCTTTTATACACAATGACCTCACCCTTCTCAACTTGGGACATCGACATCATCGGGAAAGTCAACCCGGTGGGCACCAAGGGGCATTGTTTCGTCCTCGTCGCCATCGAGTACTTCACCAAATGGGTGGAAGCGCAGTCATATGCAGTCTTGACCGCCAAGCGAGTGGCCAAGTTCATCCAGAACAACATCATCTGCCGATATGGGGTAGCCCATGAAATCATCAGCGATCAAGGCTCTCACTTCCGGGCGGAAACTCAGGCCTTGCTGGACAAGTACAAGATCAAACGACATCGATCATCCCCCTACCGTCCCCAAACCAACGGAGCAGTCGAGGTAGCTAACAAAACTCTTATCACCATTATCAAGAAAATGCAAGACAACTACCGCGATTGGTCGAGCAAACTCCCATTCGCACTCTGGGATACCGAACCTCCATTCGAACACCAACAGGCGCCACACCCTTCTACCTAGCTTATGGCATGGAGGCGGTTCAACCGGTAGAGTTAGAGGTCCCTTCTCTACGCATCCTACTGGAGAGTCAAGTCCCTGAGGCGGAATGGACCCGTCGAAGGTACGAGCAACCCACTCTTCTAGACGAACGGCGACTCAACGCCTTGCACAACGTCCAGCTATACCAACGACGTATACAACGGGCATTCAACAAGAAGGTCAAACCCAGGAACATCCAAGAAGGCGACTTGGTCCTCAAGTCGGTTCGTGCACCGTTACTCATCGATCCGAGGGGAAAATTCAAACCCAACTGGGTCGGGCTATACCTGGTCAAGAAAATACTTTCGGGGGGCGCAGTGAGACTGAGTGACCTACATGGGGAGGATTTTACAAACCCGACCAACCTAGACCAACTCAAGAAATACTACCCTTGAACCATAGCAACCAACGACCTAGCCTAGTTTTACAACTAGCAACCACCTCAACCCTTTTCAAGTCAAGTTCCTCAACGCATTCTGATTTGATATTGCATGTTTTATCGAGTCTAAGTTGCGGCACCTTGCCCGTGTTAAAGGTCCTTTGATCTGTCAAAGGCAACATCCATTTGCACTAAAACAAAGAAAAAACCCATGAACTACGAGCATGGTTTGATTTCACCTCTTTAGGTGGATACGTAGGCAGTCCCTCTTATACATGAGGGATACAACCACAAAAGCCAATCAAATTTACATAACATTTCGAACTACGATCATGGTTTGATTTCACCTCTTCAGGTGAATACATAGGCAGTCCTTTCTTACACAAGAAGGATACAACCATCCCCATAATAAAAAAAAAACATCACCCACAAACAAAACATCATCCCTATCAAAAAAGAAAAGGGAAAACCATTCCCTTTTCCCCACAAAAAAATACAAAAAGAGCCTTTCTCCCTTCCTCACAAAATCCCACTTTCCCGAGTGCAAATGTTTAGGACGATTTAAACCGAATTGCCTTTACAAAATGGATGGAAGAAACAAGCGTTCACAATTTTTGACACAAGCAATCCTCTTATTTAATTAATAATGGGAGGGATTACAATTTCAACAACAAATAGAGCTCGACGAGTCTACAACTTGTCAAAGCTAAGGTGTCAACTAAAACACCTCACATGATAAAACTAGCACAAAACACGCAATAACTAGCTAGTACAACATAATAAAAATTCACAACAATAATACAACATAATAATAAAGTGGGTAATGGAGGTCTTCACTCTTCCATTCTACCCTTGCCTTTTCCCTCGGGATACATCTTCCCCTTGTTGTTCTTGTTGGTCCGCCTAGCATGGATTTCTTCCTCGGAACGGATCCAAAACGGATCTAAGACGGCAACGGCCTCCTGTGTAGCACAATACCCCATGTTCGGCCCAAAACGAGCCCATGCACAGCCCACCATGTTCTTGGGACCCGAACTTCTCCTCTTTGGTGGTCTCATCACATCGGGACTAGCTCCATCAACATACTCCTCGAAGAAGGCACGGTTGGCCTTGCCAACCTCTCGATACTTCAAGTCGACAACCTCGTCCTTACGGAATTTGGACCTCTCTTCCAAGGACGGAGCTCATGACCACTTGACATAAGCGGGAGTCACCCTTGACGTGGCAACGGAGTTTGGTACCTCCCAAAGAGGCCGAGTGGCCCACCACCTTTCGAAGACCTCCACAAGCTCGGAGTTCCGAAAAACATTCTCTTGGACAAGGGTATCTTGAGAGGACACCTTTTGTTGACGCCCCATTTGCCTCATGAGCCTTTCGGGATAAATGAAGGAAGCAACCTTCAAACCCACCACCATCAAAGAACGAGGACTAGCACCCGAAGCGGGCAACCCTATGAAGGATCTCAAGTGCCACCATGGCACCACCCAACGGATGTCAGGACCACCCACCTCCACCAATCTTGCGGCCCAATAAGCCTCGGTAGAAGCAAAACTATCCGAGCACAACTTCTTCCTCATGGTAAGGTGACGGAAGGAATAAGAAGAAGAATCAACCGGAGGCTCTACATACCTTAGCCTCTCCAATAGCCACACTTGAAGGATCCTTGGGGATCCGAACGAAGGAGCTTCTCCAGAAGAGCCTTCCTTGTCCAAGGCTTGGATGATCTCGCCAAGCACCAACCACGATGGATCTCTACCATGCTCCATTTGCTCAACCACATTGATAAGGGTTATGCTACCATAACATTTCGGCCCCTCCTTCTTCAAAACATCAACAAAGAGGTATACATGGACAAGGCAAAAGGCAAGAGCCCTTCTCGTAGCCACCTCCGAAACATTGACATCTAATCGGATTGAAAAGATGTTGATAAGAGCCAACATATCCACACCATGAGGAGCAAGGAGGAAGTTGACTTGACTCGTCGACAAACCCAACATGGAACGGAATTTCTCCTTATAGCACAACCGAGTAGGAGGAAGCACCGGAACACAACCCGGCCACCCACCAATGGCTCCAACTTCTTCGACAAGAGGACAAATTTCACCCTTCAGGAAAACGAAAACATGGTGTTTCGAATCCCAAAACCGAGAACATGCTTCGAGAAATGAGGGTTGCACCTTGACTTGACGGAGCACCAACAATTGACCAACACCCATGCAAACGAGTTGATACTTTTCGGGAGGCGACAAATCCCGGCACCATTGTCGCAATGCATTCTCAAAGGCATCCATGAAATATGTTCGTGGAAGAAGAAGAAGAAGTTTTATAGAGAGGTTTTTGTGTTTCGAATGGTGAAATAATGAAGCGCAAGCATCACTATTTATACAAAAACAATCAGCGCGTTTTTCAGAAAAAAGGGGAGAGCTGGCTCCCATCGCCAGGCTGCTCGCGCCTCTTTAGGCCCTCCCCCAGGATTCACGCTTTGACTTGTCTCTTTCAAGTTGTGTTTTCTCCTGACACCTCAAACCTCCAGCCAGGACGCTCGCGCCTCTTCGGGATGATCCAAGATATTTTGTGTTTCCTCACACTCACATTTCCTTGTTTTCGCGTTTTACGAAATCCGACACGGTTTCCATGACGCAGCTTTAAACATACGGATTTTCTTTCATTTTATAAGGGGGAAGGGCTAGTCGCCCTGATCCGCGACGGATCGTTTCCATGTCAATCAAAATTCCGAAATTTTTTTGCTTTTTCACGATTTTCCATCAAAATAAAAATCGAAAATTGATAACACGACATCAGTTTTCCTCCAAAATTCAAGCACTCACAAATTCGAGTCTTGACCTCAAAAATCAAATATGCTCGTAAAAATATTTTCTAAAAACTCATCCCTGACGGTTTGAGTTTGAATTTTTCGACTCACAAATCAATTTCAACATTTCAACATTTCAACGCAATTTAATTCACGACACGAGTTAATTGCTCAATTTTCAAATTAATTCCTTTTATCTAAAGTGACGACTTGTCGCGGAATTTTCAAATATCATATCATTTCGAATTTTAAATTTTAACTTCAAGTCATCTTGGTTAATTTTTGTTTTTCAATCAAATGCTTCTACGTGTTTGCGTTTATGTATATGCGCTATCTGTTGCCTGTTTTCTACATTAACGATGCAGGAACTGGTGCAAAGCAAAAGAAGAATCGACAGTCAACAACGCTCCTCCGAAACACAACACAAAAAAGCCAAAAATTACAAAATGAGCCACAATCCAAAAACACATATATACAAACCGCCTCACGCAAAATGTAAATATGTACATACAAGAGTCCAAGACACGGACAAGCTACTACAACTACTCAGCGCCTCCCGTCGGACCTGTCCCGGTCTCACGAGGAGTCGCCGCCAACGCAGATACCACCACCTGCTCAGGCTCCCTCTCCGGAGAACTCTCCAGCGTCTCCTGTAACATCTCGACGTGAAGCTCCTCCGCTGCAGCCAACTGAGCCCTGAGAGAGGCAATCTCCGCGTCTCGGCTCCGTAGCTCGTCCTCACGACACCTCAAATCCTGGTCTCGACGGATGATCCCCAACCCCTGGGCCTCGATCGTCGACCTGGTTGTGTCCAACTCAGCACGGACCCGAGCGAGCTCCGCCGGATCCGCAGTACCCTACAAAACACAATACAGATCATCAAGATCTAAAAATGTGAAATGCAACACAAAATACACAAAAACAACACACAAAAAGTACTTGAGAAAGTCGAGCCTCCCTCGCAGCCAGGTCACCGGCAAGCGCCCTCCAGCGGTTAGCCATCCGCCACAAAGCCTGATGACTAACGGTCGTCACCTACAAATCAAAAATGTCCTTCAATACAATGCAAGGTAAAGCCCAAAGTGAGGAAAAATGTTCAAGTCAGGAACTCACCCTCAGGACGATCAACCTTCACTCCATGCTGGCGTCGGTCACCTCGGCAACCGCAGGCTCTGGTAAGCGCAGCTGAAGCTCCTCGTCGCCCGGCCCCTGAAAGGTAGTCTCCGTCGGGAAAGCTGGGGGCTGAGTCCTCATCAGCAGGTCGACTCCCTACCATTTGGATCCACATCAAAGACGAAAAACCCTCCTATCAAGAGAGGCAATGAAAACAAAAGAACAGAGGAAAATATACCTCGATCGGGTACCAAGCAAGCCTCGACAACCGGAAGGTGTCGTAGTCGACGTCCCGCAGAAACAGCTCCTCACCTCCCTGACCGTGAAGGTGCTCCTCAACCTCGTCACGGGTCGACTCCTGGAACAACACCCTTGGCGGATCGACCGGTACCACGAAAGTCTCGGTGAAGCACTGACGAGCTAAACGCTCACCCAGGTACCAAACCGGCTCGATCGCCGTCTCCAGGTGCAAACGCAGGGAGCTGCGAGGCCACAAACGCTCCCTGATAGCAACCGGCACGTCCGTGTAGTGCTCCCAAGGCCGCCCAATAAACTGCATTCAAGACAAAGCTACTCAGCCGACTGGGGGCTTCCTAAGCTACCTAGTCACCCTACCCCTATCTACTTCTATAAAGGAGAGAGATAAAAGAACGAGAACTTACATCAGCAATCTGAAGCTTGTTCACACGACGCCTGCAGTCCTCGTAAGTCGACTTAATCGACTTCTTCCAAGCCACCGTCCAACCCCTCACAGCAGGGTAGGTCGAAGGAGCACCGCCTGTAGTCCTCGGACGCAGAGGGGTGAAGTAAGCGTACAACCAAGCCTGTAATCAAACACATCAAACACAAATCAGCCAATTTCTCAAAAATTGCCAAAATCAAAATCAAAATCAGACTCAAAAAAAATAAACTACAAAAAATTCTCATACCTCCAAGATGAGGCCGGGACCAACCAAAGCAGGGGCACTACCATCCCCCACTGCCTCCGGACGCACCGCTGCGTGCATGTACTGGGTAAAACTCGCCAAGGCTGGCGTAACCCAGGCAAACTGACCCAAAGTGTCAAGGTCAGCAAGGAGGGGAAGCACTTTGTTCGACAAGCGCTCACCCTTGTCACCAAAGTACGTGGCACCCAAGAAGTACCACAACCACAACCGCGCCTCCTGCGCGTCAGCCTCAGCCTCTGACTCCGGACTCTCCAACGGCGCCGGAACCACACCTGCCACCCTCCCACTGAAGTGGTCTCTCACATACGAACTCGCGATCAGGTACAGGGTAATGTCAGAAGGCTCAGGCAAAGCAGTACCAATCAGACGAGTAACCGCAGGAGAAGACACTCTCTCCGACATCTCGGTAAACTCAACAGGCGTCTCGCCACAAGGGAGGCCGGATATCATGGCGAAATCCTCTAAGGTCACACCGACCTCCTCAAACTCCATGTGAAACGACGATGTCGTATTCCAATACCGATCCAACATGGCGCGGATCAGACACAGGTTCGACCTAATCGAAGACCTGTGAATATCCCGCCAAGCGGCCACCAACGGCCCAAAAGCCGACCTCTCTATCAACGCCCTCGTCCCGGCTCGGAGAACATCGTAAAAGCACAGGAAGGTAGTGAAGCCCGAGAAAGTCCTCATGGTGCCGATCTCCTGAAATAAAAAACAAACAACGTCAGAATTCCTATTCGGGCCTGACATTTCAAAAGTGACAAAAGTTCAAACGGGGGACACGACTCACCAAGCCCTCGTGAGCACGGTAGGAGATGTGCCTGTCCAGTCAGAGCAACAACTGGCTACCGTCAAAACCCTCGGCCCAAGCAGGCACCGCCCGCAGGTTCAGCCCCCCATGGGGCTGTAGCCCGTCTAGCTCTCCAACTCGCGATGTCGGCGTCGTCCTCAACTGTCTCCGCCCTCCGTCTCTTCTGACCAGGAGACTTAACGTGGCAGACGGGAGGCCTCTCAACGACCCTAACGACGTTCTGTAACGTCCGTCTAGTCGGCCGAGGAGTCCGCCTCCTCGTAGAAACCCTCCTCCCGGAGGTACCAGGCCTCAGAACCAGTCTGAGCTCTCCTAGCGTCGGTAGCCCCAACAACGGGCTCCTCACGCACCTCAACGGCCCTCCCGGCACCAACAGTCTCCGCAGGAGGTCCCTCCTCCTCGGAAGCGTCCTCCACTACCGCAGCGGGCACACTAACCGGAGTGCTAACCGGCCCCGTCCCGAACAACTCCTCAAAAGTCGCAGCAAGGGACCCAGCCTGTCCCGAACACTCTCCTGCAAACAAAAAAACGTCAACCGAAATTTCGGCATTATGACGGCATAAATCGGAAAACCCGGAACAAACAAACAACCTGCAAAGCAAAGCAAGGGCAACCCCGCCCAAATCCAACCAAACAAAACTAAAAACAATTCACAAAAACGCACAAAAAACAACGACTCGCCCTTCTTTTCAAGCAAAAGATGAGTCAAAACAACAAACAAAAATGGCATCTCAAGACCCACACAAGGTCCGCCAACAACCCAAAATACATTCCCAATGCAATGAGGAATTTTTCTACGGCTCAAAAAGGCAATTTATACGCCAATTTGAGCACAAACCGGTCAAAAATTCAAAAACGACCGCAAAGAGGCAAATGTGCTTTTATCACGCCTCAAGGTGACCTAAACTACCAATAAGGTCCATTTCAAGGCAAACTGACTCAATTCAAGCCCAAACAGGCGCTTATTTTGTCAGACATAAGACCTTCACAAAAGGCAAAAATTACAATTTTGCCCACAATACCCAACAAAGGTCCACAATGGCAAATACGGTCTTTCCCGACTACAATGCAACCTAGTGGGACCCACTACCCAAACAAATAAACTTGGCATTGTGAGATGAGACGGTTTCTCCACCTCACTCACATTTTTCGAGCACAGGGAGCGGGAACGGGGACCAAAATGCAAACTAAAAGCACCCCTATACTCCTAAACGGGTTTCTAACCTAATGCAATCATCGATTTCACTCGAAATGGGCTCAATCAAAAATGCCCAAATTAATTTCTTAGGGTAAAATTTTCGCCCTAATTCAATCTATCAAATGACCAACGAATTTAAATGAATTCAAGAAGAAATACATACCTTGAGATGACATTGATGATATCGGCGCAAATGAAAGCAAGCTAAAGGACCAACAATGGCGTTTTTTGGGTTTTCTTGTGTCGAAAGGTTGAAGATGAGTGAGGATGATATGCAGCCAAACCTCGCGTCTTTTACAGAAAAATAGGGAAGCCCCCTTGGTTCGCCAGGATGCTCGCGCCTAAACCAGGCCTCCCCTTGATCTATTAAGCGAATTTTGGGCTTTGGCCCAATTTCCCATAATAGACTTCAAGTTTTCAATGACGATATTAAGGACCGTCATTTTCTCAAATACAAAAAACAAATAGTGAAAATATGAATTCACTATTTTCCTTCAAAAATTTCAAACAAACGGCGATCAAAACCGCCATTTTCCCTCCAAAAAACAAAATAATAGTGAAGATTCAAAATTCACTATTTTCCTCAAAATTCAAACGATGGCAATCAAAACCGTCAATTCCAAAAAATAATAGTAAAATCAAAATTCACTATTTTTCTTCAAAAAAAATTTCAAAAATAATAGCGAAAACTCAAATTCGCTATTTCTCCAAATTCAAACGACGGCAATTAAAACCGTCATTTCCAAAATAATAGTTGGAAATTAAATTCCGCTATTTCCCACACATGTCAACGGCAGCACATAAACCGTCACTTCCAACATAATAGTGAAGATTCAAAATTCACTATTTCCCACACATGTCAACGGCGACACATAAACCGTCACTTCAAAAATAATAGTGAAGATTCCAAATTCACTATTTCCTTCAAATGTCAACGGCGGCACATAAACCGTCACTCCAAACGTAGTAGTGGAATTTCAAATTCACTATTCCTTCAAATGTCGACAGGGGGCTTCCTCGTGAAACCCGCTTATTTGAACAACATTGATAGTGAAATTCAAAATTCACTATTTTCACGGCGGCATCATGAGTCATCTACTTTCAAAACAAGCCCATACGACGCGGCAATTCTCACGGGCAATTAACCGACCCTCCATGGCTGGCGAGCCTTACTACGCATCGCGGCTGGCGAGCCCTCCTCATATACGCACCATGGCTGGCGAGCCTTACTACGCATCGCAGCTGGCGAGCCCTCCTCAGATACGCCCCATGGCTGGCGAGCCTTACTACACATTGCGGCTAGCGAGCCCTCCTCAGATACGCCCCATGGCTGGCGAGCCTTACTACGCATCGCGGCTGGCGAGCCCTCCTCACATACGCACCACAGATGGCGAGCCTTTATACGCAAACGTGTAAGGACGTATCCGAAGATGCGTAGTAATGACTCCTTCTTATGGCTGGCAAGCCTTTGTACGTAGTCTAACGGACTTTAAAAGACCCGCACAGATAGTCGACGGACTCCAAACTGTTCCCGGCGACAGCTCCTTGGCTCGTACCCTCGAGTCGCCTTGGCCTCGCCCTTCCCGACGGCAGGTCCTTGGTTCGAACCCTTTCGAGCCGCCTTGTCGTCGCTCGGGTCTCCGGGTTGTAATCTCCGATTGACCTGGGGGCTCTACTTTGACTTTCGCCATGTCCAAGCCTCAGTCAAAGTAGGGGCTTTGTAGATACCCAGTATCTGCTGAGACTCCAACAAACACCCGATGATTATCGGACTATAACATGCTTTGGAATCGCGGCGTTTGATCGACAATTTGTGTACAACTTTACGTCGGAAAACTTAAAACTATTTAGAAAATAAAACATTTCAAAACATTTCAAAAATACCTGGAGTGTTTAATGCACAACGACGGGGTCGCAATGACACTAACTAGAGTCAAAACCGACACCGGACCAAAAACCGACTCAAAAATTCAAATCTGGACTCCAACAACAAGTCAAACCGAGTCAACCACAAAAAACAAACATTCAAAGCCTTCTATGCTAAGATTTCCCAGATTTATGAATGGTTAAGTACCAAACATATGACTACAAATCCTAGGATAGAACAAATCATGATTGCTCTTGTGTGAAAGTGACAGGACAACTCGAAGAACTGCGACGTGGCTCGCGCCTCTTTGAGCAGCCCAGGTGGCCACGTCGCTCAAAACTCACCCAACCACTCATTTTCCTATAAATACCCCTCAAATGCCCCTATTTGAGAACTCACGCGAGTGTCCGCCCCCTCTTTTCTCCCTTAAAATTCTCGACTCGACTTCTTAAGTCACAAACCGACGGGTATTTATGACCTACCAATCGTAAATACAAGCCTTACACATTGTTTGGTACCGTCATCGTGCATTAAATCACTTGACCGACCACTTCGACCACTACACCGTCACTAATCTTAAAACACTCTTTTTACTTACCAAAATGGTTTTAAACCGAATTTTTTCCGACCAAACGAGTTGTTACACTTACGTCGGTCACTCGCCATAACCAAGCATGTAAGTATGAGGGTGTAAAAACCCTTCTTTTATCATGTTTTTATTTGTTTCATGACTATAACATGCTAAAACATGCATAACATAAACCAAAACATGGAATAAACGAGCCAAAACTGATTTTTGGCCTGAGACAGAAGCCCCTTGTTTCGCCGGCTTGCCCGCGTCTCAATGGGGTGTCCAGGTCAGAACTCAACCGTGTTTGTTCTCGTCATTTCCCTTTAATTCATTTTCATATTTACAATCGGTTTTTATTATTTCAAATATTTTCGAACCCTTTTATTTTATTTTATTTGTTTTAAACATAAAACATTTTTCACCCTTGGTTCCTCATACCATGACAGTTAAATCCGTGCTTCGGTGATAATATTTGGTTAATAACATTTAAGAGGTATTTTAAAGCCTTTTATTTCATTTCTTTACATTTTGGGAGGTATTTTAAAGCCTTTCATCATTTCTTTACAAGTCATCCTTGGTTCTACATACCATGCCGGATTTTAACCCGGGTACGATGATGAGTAACGACTAATCATATTCAAATGAACTTAAAACAATTAGTTCATAACCATTTTTTAAAACTATTCATGTCAAGTTTGTCAAAATCGAACCCGACACCGAATATTATCAAAATAATTATGATTATTCGAGTCTCATTCCTCAAATCAACAAATCGGGTCAAATACCCATTTTTCAATACGATTTATGAACGTTTTCCAAATGGTCAGAACACGGCATATCACCGTAGGTTGACCCGCGCCTAAAACAGGCCTTTTAATTCTCATTTTCAAAACCAGGGGAGACCCCCTTGCATCGCCAACAGGCTCGCGCCTCATATGGCTGCCAGTGCAGGTCATTCCCCTTCCAAAGATTAGTCCAGGACGATCCCGACTCCGGTTAGCCCGGATATAGTACGGATCAGATGACTATTTGCTCATTCAAAATCACATTTGCAAAATGCTTTACTAAGACAAATGGATCACGTTATGCACCATAAACCTAATACGGTAAATGGATGTTTAATTCCCGTCTTGAATGCAAATCAACCATAAATCCAACTCGACATCTTATACTTGATACTTGGATTAAATCAACCGACTTAGAAAGCTCTCACATGTTAGGTTTAAATTATTGGATGCGCATTCATGCATTTAAACCGTTTTATTAACTTTTGCATTCAACCAACCAAGATCGATCAGTAGAGGCCGCTACCGCGGGCGGGATTGGGTGTCTGATTAAAGGGCTTCCCAATGTACCTTCACCTCTTACTTAGAAACTTTGGATAGTGGACGATCTTATCCATGGCGTACGAGAGTAATTCTAGAGATAGGATGCTAAAGAGGGACGATTTCCTTATCTTTAGTACCTAAGTCAAACGCTGCTTTGTGCTTCGATTTGACCGAGGTATAAAGTGGATTTTGAACGGGTTCCAAGCATCCCACAAATGCTTGGTGGCAACTTCGAACATCTCTAATCGTTTCGAGACCCTTACCGAGACGAAACCGACCGATCTAAAACGATCCGGTCGAAAGCATTTTTACGCCGCTGAGCGTGGCTTTCAAAAGACCGCTGCACGCCCGCAGATCGTACCGGGCCTGCAGGTGGGCCATGTCCACACTAACCACCTTCCTCCATAATTCTTTACACATCTCAAATTGCCACTATCCACATCCTTCCTTTCAATCTTTTCATTCTCACGTTCCTTAGACTCACATCATCCCTTGCCCATATTCACTTACTTTTACATTACTCAACACACAATCATATCACTCATCTCACAAAATATACTCCGTGCCTTAATAAGCCTTACCAATCTTCCTTTTCTTTTCCACTACCTATCACAACCACATATAACTCATGTCCTCCCCACCGAACTCATACTCACCACAGGTGCCACTTCTTACATCACAAGATTAGGTAACTTACGCATCAGGACCAACACATACTTAAAAAAATGCATAAGGAAACAAAAGAACACCTTTGAATTAAACATAATACGCAACGAAGTCAAAAGATAAGCATATGACCCAAAACAGGGGTCACTAGATCAAGTACAAGTCACTCGATCGAGTGAGTGACTTACTCGCTCGAGTAGGTGAAGGTCAGAGACACGTAAAACAAATTATCAGGGCTACTCGATCGAGTCAGGGTTACTTGATCGAGTAACAAGAGGTGCACTCGATCGAGTGAGGGCCAATCGATCGAGTACCCTACGCATTTCTCAGCACCGTCCAATTTTCGTAAAACGGTCATATCTCACTCGTTTCTTGGTCATTTTGGACGTGTGACCTATCGTTAGAATCGTAAAAGAACAATCTATCATCTCCAATTAGAATCACATTAAAATCATATATACATCTCAAGTTATAACAGTTTAAATACAACCTCTCTATAATCGAAAAACACAACTACTTGATTTCTACTTCCAAACAACTTAAACGACAACAAGGTAAACAAAAACAACTCCATACTTATAAAATCAGTATTCCTAATCACATGTTACTATCTTCAAAAGCCAAGCAACAACATTCATCATGCACATAGATTATTTAACTTGTCAATCATGATTTACCCACATGCTTTTATTCTATAACTTTACATACAACAATAACATAATATGCGACATAAAATCCCCTATTCACATGTTACTAACATAGAAACATTATAAAATCCACTACCCACATAAACATGTTCCACACATGAATTTCATATTCTTATGCAATTACTTACTTAATCTTTTCCAACCAATTCATCCATTACAACACTACACACTTCTTACAACATATACATATGAACAATAGTGGACAAGTACATAAACTTATCATACAACTTTAAGCAAATAAAATATACGTATACGACACAACATTTCTATTCACATGTTACTATTATGCCACATTATTAATCACCCATCCTGCAACATCATTATTCATCACATATTCTCATATATGAACTACTCCCCTTTTTACACCACATCATTCATCATTCTCATATACCTTTCCAACAATTCCAAACAACATTGTAAACCAGCTATCATGCAACATGCTTATTCACAATACTTTATCATATAACCACTTCATCATTTTCTAACATTTCTATACAACAGATCATCCAACATACGCAATAGAACATTAGTAAACACATAGCGATCCCAAGACACCCCCTAATGACCGGTTCAAAATTGTAGGGCGCGTTCGCGACTTTAGGACGTCTCCCAAGTCTTTGCATTAGCTCCTACAACTTCTACCCGGGTTCATTTTAGTTTGACTCCCTATGTTCATTAGGTTCATTGGTTACAGGTTTCAAGATCGTCGCTCTGATACCACTTTGTGACACCCCCATACTCCAAGTGCCTTACCAGGACTACTTAAGGTATGAGAACGTCACCATCTCGGTTACCCGGGGCAATGATACTCAAATAGACAATAACGAAACGTATTTAAATGATAATAAAGTTTAAGTGATACAAGCCAAACTCCAAAAACTGTTAAAAGGAAATACAAGGTTCTCAAAACTGACAACTACTAAACAACTACAAAATGTTCGACAAGGCGGAAGACTTCTAAAACTGCAACGTGATGACTCATCCCAGCTATCCCATGCGCATCGTCTCATACCTGCTCAATAACTGCTCACCACTCCCGAATGGATCACCACATTTTTTAAAACATTTAAACGGGGTCAGTACTGATTACACAAAAACAATAGCCACAATGAAACAGGGAACACAAACAGCTCAAACAGCTCAAACCAATCTCCAGTCTCCATCTCCAATATCCACACAACTGATTACACACTAAAGTGTGAAGCCCTGCCAGAGTACCCATCGCAACAAGTACTCCACGCCACTAGTGGGGGACCGCAGCCGTACCCACCAAATTCCCGATCATCTCCATCGAGCGATAAACCCAAGTTTCCTAATTGTGCACATCCCCTCCTGTGGCGGGTTCCACAGAGGGCGAACCAAGGGTGTGAAGCCACTCCCGCAAGTGACTCCACTCAGCCAGGGACGCGCCTCGAAGATCACAGACAGCTATACAACAACAATTATACTACACTATCAACAACCACCAAATCAGAATCCAATGCCAATACAATATACAACAACAACAGTAATCACCAACCACACTTATGTAATTAATACTGAGTAGGGAAAACCCTACCCGGAACAGCAATCACCATGATCGTCACAATCAGCTAATCAACATCGTCCTTCACTGAAATTACTTCCAATCAAACATACAATCATACAATCACAATCTAACATCCACAATACTCCCCAAAACCCCCAAATTACCCAATTAGGGTTTCAACCAACTTTAACAAAACATTGTAAAAATTATGTAAAAAGCTTACCCTCGACACAAGGATCACAACAGAGTAAAGAACAAGATGATCCGACACTCCTAGCCTTGGGGATTTGTTAACAATGCGAGGAACACACTTACGTAACTTCTTTTCTTCTCAAAAGGGGTTTTAGAATGATAAAAGAGATTAATAAAGATGACGGAGGCTTTATATACTAATCCCGCATTATAAACAAAACCCGTCAAAATCACCCGTAAAACACACTTACTCGATCGAGTAAGTGACATACTCGATCGAGTTCCCCTTACTCGATCGAGTGCCACACGTACTCGATCGAGTACCCATCAGGCACACTACTATTTCGTATAAAAACATACTCACTCGGCAGAGTAAGTATCACTCGATAGAGTACCCATAGACATAGAAAACCGTAGTATTACACAGGGTGATCTTATGATTATAAATAGAAGTCATAACCCAAAATCCTTTGATTCTCTTAAGTATTGTCAAAGAGAGCTCTTAAAAGAGTTTGTATTACTGTCTATACAATAATGATTTCTAACCTAAGTTAATCTTTGGAAAATCTTTTAGTTATTATAATATATACTCTGTATTTCTTATCTTATATTCAAGTGATGTTTCTAATTTTTATATAAAAACTTTTACATTTCATTTGGCAAAATAATGTCGGTAAAAAATTAAGAAAATAATACTATTAGATTCATGGTAAGAAAGGCTATCATTAGAGTATATATAGATTTCATATAATTTGCACATATTAAATATG
Organism: Silene latifolia; assembly: GCF_048544455.1. Lineage (NCBI taxonomy): Eukaryota > Viridiplantae > Streptophyta > Magnoliopsida > Caryophyllales > Caryophyllaceae > Silene > Silene latifolia. Next base: position 101,763,731 of record NC_133526.1, on the reverse strand, counting down.
GTGTATTTCATAATATGTTATATGTCGCACATTGAAAAATAATATAGGTGTGACATATATACTACATATAAAAAATAGAATTTTCCCACATCGAAATATAGCATAAGGTGGGTGATTCTATGATTATAAATAGGAGGCATCCTTGGAACTTAGGCATCAACCCAAAATCATTTGAGTCTCTTAAGTATTGTCTTGGAGAGCTCTTAAAAGTTTATATCATTATATTTTCTACCTATAGATTTTATATGTCCCATATTGAAAAATAATGTAGGTGTGGTAAATATACTACGTTTAAATAATATAATTAGAATTGTGTTAAAAAAAAATTCTATCATTAGAGTATATGTTCATATTATTTGCACATATTTTAACTATGATAAAAAAAATAGAAAACAAATGTATGAGTATTAATAGATAATATAGTATTTTCTTATTATTAAATCGGGTTGGATGTCGAATTAGGTTCAAAAAATATGGTGTACTTTTAAATATGTTATTCGTCTCACATTGAAAAATAATGTAGGTGTGATAAATATATACTACGTATAAATAGTTGAATTGTCCCACATCAGAAGATTATCATAAGGTGGGGTGATCCCATGATTATAAATAGAATTTATCCTTGGAACCTAGGTATCACCCCAAATATATTGAATCTCTCAAAGTATACTTATTATATAAGAGACTTTAAAAATAATCTTGAATTAAATGTTAAATTTTTAAAGTTGTAACATTTTTTTAGGTAGGAGAAAGAGCGATAAAATGGTCAATATTATAGCGAAAATTTTTCATGGTGCTCTCGAATTTTGGTAGATTACACATAATACCCCTAATTTTAAGTTTCTATATATAATACCCTTGTGTTTACTTTTTTCATAACGCCATTACTCCTATGAGTAACTAGATGAGTAATTGGGCATGCCATGCTATTTGTGTTTTGTTATTTAGGTATTAAATGTTAGTTTATTAAATAAAATATGGATTTAGAAATTAGATGATGAAGTGTTTGTGTAATAGATAACAAAAGAAAAAGGCGTCACAAGTCATAGGAGTAATGGCGTTATGACGGAAGTTGTCAAATGGTATTCTGGGAAAGAAAAAGGTGAACACAGGGGTACCATTTGTAGAAACTTAAAATTAGGGGTACCATGTGTAATCTATCAAAGTTCAAGGTTACCATGAGAAATTTCCAATATTATAATGATTTAGTTAATTAAATTTTCATTTAAAAGAGAGAGATATCTGTACCAATAAAACAATAAAAGGGGTATTATTTTTTAATTGTTATTTTATTGTCACGCCATCAAACTTAACGTCCATTTAACAGCCTTTACATTAAGGGGTACCATGGGCAAAAAAATGGAACCTCAAGGGTACCATAGGCAGATTCTTAAAAGTAGGGGTAACATGGAAAATCTGACAAAATTAAGGGGTTACCACGGGAAATTTCCGTATCTCAATTATAATAAAAAAAAATTGAAGAAAACAACGTACAAATATTAATGGAGAGTACTTGATCATATTATTAAATATAAATATAACTATTAGATATAATGAGTAGCAATTGTCCGTATTCGGTATTGGAGATCTGGTTGGATGTCGAACTAAGTGCAAAAAAGATGGTGTAAATCTGAGTATGTTATTTGTCCCACATTGAAAAACAATGCAGGTTTACTGAATATATACTACATATAAATAGTAGAATTGTCCCACATCAGAAAAATAATCCAAGTTTGGTGAATATATTACTTATAAATAGTAGAATCGTCCCACATCGAAAGATTAGTATAAGGTGGGATGATTATATGATTATAAATAAGGGTTAACCCACGTATATATTAATCTTTTGAAAGAGATATTTTAATAATATGTAAACAAATCATTTGAGATAGAATGTAAACATTAAACCCTTATAACGTTTTTTTTTGCATTATAAATAAGTTAATTACCCCATTGCAACGTACGGGCATTCAAACTAGTCTATCAATATATTTGTGAATATTGTGATGCTCTTTTCTGCCTATTGTGTGAGCTTGTGCCTCCATCACCAACAATCATTAAAACTCCTATTGTTATGCGAACGATCTTTCTTACTATTCTTGCCTACAATTATGATAAACCTCGTGTCGTCATTATCGCCCGAACCCTTTATATCCAACCTCTATCTGCGCCTTTCTCTATTGTGAATTATGGGTCACTATTCGGGTCAGACATGTCAAATTTAAGGTAACACAATTCTACCGATCCTAATAATTTTATTATTGCTCAGGGTTTTATGATTATATGTCTGTCATACATGTTTCATCTGATAATTGATTATTAAAAGTAGTATGTGATATCCATTGTTCGTTTTGTATTATATATGATCCTACTAGTTTTTTTATTTTATATTGTTATTTCATTGTTGGGACACGGGTTAAAGATGAGAGTTAGGCCCTGTTCTTTTGGACTGAAACGAATCTGATCTGGACTGAACTGAACTTATAGGATCTGAACTGAACTGAACTGAACTTATAGGATCTGAAGTGAACTGAAATTAAGTGACTTTAAGTCCAAAAGAACAGGGCCTTAGAATTAAGCTATTATTCTTGAAAAGAGGACCTAGAATTAGTTTGGCCGATTTGTAATATGTTCAAATTTAGAGTTGTATGGTTATTTATGAATGATAAAAGGGATTTGTTATTACATACCATGATTGGCGTAATTTAATCTAATTATGTTATAATAGTGTGTGTTCTTATGTAAGACATGAAACGTTATCATAGTATACATATAGCCTAGTATCATGTATGCAAGGAGATAATCTTACACCTATTACCATCATTAATGAGTTGATTAATCTCTCGTAGTTGGGATTGTGATTATTGGTTTTTCGTATTGTATTTAAGTTGTTATTCCTTTTACCTTGACTCGTGGATGAGTAGCTTAGAGTTCTTTTCTAAGTGTTGAGCAGTTCCTTTAGTGGAATATTTGACAATATCGATATTGAAATTGAGATGTAAATTGGTTACTGGCATTTAATCATGAGTTATGGGGCCTTTGAGCCGAGTTATGTTTACGGTCTAGTGTGACCATGGTTATTGAACTAGTTATATTGTTTGGAATCGATATTGAGATGAAAATATTATTTCGCTGTTTTACCCGCCAGTTCACTCACCCTTTGTCCTGGTCTTAGGTTCGACGATGAGAATATGAGTACTATATTATAAGACGGGGTAATGAGTAAGACAGAGTAATGAGCTGAAACTTGATTAGTTATGGAGGTGAGAAGTGAGTATTATATTATGGAATTAGAACGGAGTTGGTTTGAGATACTGATTAGTTAATGGGGGAGTGTTTTTATTATTCTCTATGTTTATTTTTATTTTACGTGTGTATGTTTCCACGCCATGACCAAGAACTATGCTGCTTATATAGAGGTATTATCTGTTACTCAGCTTTCCGGCTGCCGTGTTTTCTCCCTTCTGTACTACTCGTCATGGGGGTAGTTCATTTTTGTCTTCTGGTTTTATTTCAGGTTACTTCTGCTGTAGTTCAAAAGGATTTTATTTCAAGTGGAGATTTCATTTAAAGCTTTGTAAAAGTTTTTGGTTCGATTTGTATTATTTTATATTTTAAAATGATTTGTAATAAGAGACTTTGTATATTAATTATAATATCCCTGTATTTTGGCCAGTTTTTAATGTAAATGTAAGTTTTTATTTAGCCGAAAATTAGGGGTGTTACAATTGGTATCAGAGCGGTTTCTTTCTTGGTTAGGTGTTGAGATCGTTACATCTTAGCACCGCCCTTTTAACTTTTGAAACTTTTCTTAAATTTTGAGTTGTCATTTTATGCATTTTGAAAATTTTAAGTTCGGGGATGAACTTTATTTTTAAGGAGGGTGGAGGGTAATACTGTTGGAGTAGTGTCCTCCACAATGAGTGCGTTTACATATTAAATCTCGTAAAAGGAATATCAGGGATTTATCTTTTTATTCTATTTGGGCGCCATCCTATAGGTGTGATCTAAAGGGATCAGCTGATCACCGCCGTCACATGACGGTAATGTCAAACTCTAGTCAGCCAATCATTACCGATTAGATAATTAATTTATTCTATTTGGGCGTCATCCTATAGGTGTGACCTAAAGGATCAGCTGATCACCGCCGTCACACGACAGTAATGTCAAACTCTAGTCAGCCAATCATTACCGATTAACGATGACCAACTGACAAATAAAAAGATAAATCCCTGATATTCCTTTTACGAGATTTAATATGTAAACGCACTCATTGTGGAGGACACTACTCCAACAAATACCACTCAAATTTTATGGTGTCAATATTTTTTAAACTTGAACTTTGGGACGAAGTTCTTTTTAAGAGGGGAAGATTGTAATAGCCCAAATAATATGTAAACTTTATTATTATTTCTCTTTTTTAATCCTTTAAAAAAACTTAAAATAGAATTATTACTTTATTTTCTTGTTGAGTGGATTTTATTTTAAATCTAAACTTTTTTCCAAAGACAAGTTATTAGAGACTTAAAGTTTGGACTTGTATGAAAATTATTTGTCTACTTCTCACACCTTGCCCTTTCCTACTCTCGAAAATCATAAAGCCTATTGGCAACTCTATATAAACCCATCTGATTCTATTTTTGTTCCTATCACAACAAAACCCTACAACCAAATAATCCCCTATCTATAAAAGCTGAAGCCTTTAAAAGCTTCTTATTGGCTGCAGGATTTAAGGGAAGACAGATACCCACGTTTGCACAAATCTTTTAATTACCTTCTCTCCTCAACCTTGCATTTAATTACTCTCTCTCCTCATTTCACATATTTTCAGATTTAATTTCCTTATATCCTTATATTATCCCTACTATATCATATCATTATGATTATATTAATCCTAATTGGAGAACATTCCAGAATTAATTTGATATCAACTGCAAATGAAAAATTTGACAAAAACAATATTTATTAAACCCAGGAATTTGTAGTTAAAACAAAGTAGATAATTTGTCTAAGACAAATAATTTGCCTATTCTTTTACTGGATTTACACCAAAACAAGAAATGAAGAAATATTGCCTCGAAAAAAATTCAAAACGAATTATTTAGTTAAAATGTCATTCAACATTAAAATGACCTAGAAATTTCAATCAACTATGTCAAGATAAAATAACTAAAATACTCATCAAAATAAATAATTTTCTTATTCAATTTGTCTTATATTCAGTAGATCTACAAACTAAAGATCCAGTCAACATAAAAACTTATATACTCCGTAATATTTATTAAAAAAAAATAAAAAAAATGGCTCAAATTACGAAACATAGTCTATTGATTTTTAAAAAATCGAACCACAATTGAAAAGTATAGCATTTTTAACAGAAAAATAATGATAAAAATGAATTTATATAGTGCTATATGACAATGGAATTCATAAAAACGTGAATCCTTGGGGAAAAAAAGGATAGACGAAAGAGAGAAATTATATGGGTATTTGTTGTTTATGGAAGAGTCGCCTGAGTGCTGATTTGAAGACAGAATTAGAGTTTCTCGGTCGTTGGCAATTGTATATGCATGATTTGGTGTGTAGAGGAGAAAGGAAAGAAGCTGAGAGGAGAGTGAGGCTCTGAGGGTGTAGTAAGATGTTAGGGTTAGGATTTGAGGAGGGTGGTAAATTTATATGGGGTAAGGAGTTAATGGGCATGGTTTGTAATTTCTTGGGTCGAGCTATGGGCCATTTTGACGAGTTTTTTTTTTAAAAAGTAAGGAATAAGTCTGGCCCATATCTTAAATACTGATGAAAATTTTAATCCAAAATATAATATTTGTGTTTTGAGTATTTAATTTGTCATGTATAAATTTAATTAGCCCATATTATTATTAGATACATTTGTTTATAGTATCGTCACTTAATTAAACTTACTAAAATTTCGAGACACATGAGTCATGACGTCAATGTTTTAATGTTTTAATGTTCCGATCATATTTTGAAACAAATTTTTAATACGTAATATATTATATATTAATAATATAAAAAAAATTTTGGAGAGACGGTTTTTCAATATGTTATTGAGAATACACTTTGTTGTACCTCTTAACGTATTTGTCGGACCTCTTAATCACACTCAATTATATACTCATGTATCTAATGATAGCGCATGCTATTACGACCCGTACATTTTTTGTACGGGTATAAAACTAGTCTATCAATATATTTGTGAATATTGTGATGCCCTTTTCTGCCTATTGTGTGAGCTTATGCCTCCATCACCATCAACCATTAAAACTCCTATTGTTATGCAAACGATCTTTCTTACTATTCTTGCCTACAAATATGATCAACCTCGTGTGGTCATTATCGCCCTAGCCCTTTATATCCAACCTCTATCTGCGCCTTTCTCTATTGTGAATTATGGGTCAATATTCGGGTCAGACATGTCAAATTTAAGGTAACACGATTCTACCGATCCTAATAATTTTGCTATTGCTCGAGGTTTATGATTATATGTCTGTCGTACATGTTTCATCTGATAATTGATTATTAAAAGTAGTATGTGATATCTGTTGTTCTTTTTGTATTATATATGATCCTACTAGTTTTTTTTATTTTGTATTGTTATTTCATTGTTGGGACACGGGTTAAAGATGAGAGTTAGAATTAAGCTATTGTTCTTGAAAAGAGGACCTAGAATTAGTTTGGCCGATTTGCAGTATGTTCAAATTTAGAGTTGTATGGTTGTTTATGAATGATAAAAGGGATTTGTTATTACATACCATGATTGGCGTAATTTAATCTAATTATGTTATAATAGTGTGTGTTCTTATGTAAGACATGAAACGTTATCATAGTATACATATAGCCTAGTATCATGTATGCAAGGAGATAATCTTACACCTATTACCATCATTAATGAGTTGATTAATCTCTCGTAGTTGGGATTGTGATTATTGGTTTTTTGTATTGTATTTAAGTTGTTATTCCTTTGACCTTGACTCGTGGGTGAGTAGCTTAGAGTTCTTTTCTAAGTGTTGAGCAGTTCCTTTAGTGGAATATTTGACAATATCGATATTGAAATTGAGATGTAAATTGGTTACTGGCATTTAATCATGAGTTATGGGGCCTTTGAGCCGAGTTATGTTTACGGTCTAGTGTGACCATGGTTATTGAGTTAGTTATATTGTTTGGAATCGATATTGAGATGAAATTATTATTTCGCTGTTTTACCCGCCAGTTCACTCACCTTTTGTCCTGGTCTTAGGTTCGACGATGAGAATATGAGTACTATATTATGAGACGGGGTAATGAGTAAGACAGAGTAATGAGCTGAAACTTGATTAGTTATGGAGGTGAGAAGTGAGTATTGTATTATGGAATTAGAACGGAGTTGGTTTGAGATACTGATTAGTTAATGGGGGAGTGTTTTTATTATTCTCTATGTTTATTTTTATTTTACGTGTGTATGTTTCCACGCCATGACCAAAAACTATGCTGCTTATATAGAGGTATTATCTGTTACTCAGCTTTCTGGCTGACGTGTTTTCTCCCTTCTGGACTACTCGTCATGGGGGTAGTTCCTTTCTGTCTTCTAGTTTTATTTCAGGTTACTTACGCTGCAGTTCAAAAGGATTTTATTTCAAGTGGAGATTTCATTTAAAGCTTTGCAAAAGTTTTTGGTTCGATTTGTAGTATTTTATATTTTAAAAGGATTTGTAATAAGAGACTTTGTACGTTAATTATAATATCCCTGTATTTTTGTCTGTTTTTAATGTAAATGTAAGTTTTTATTTAGCCGAAAATCAGGGCTGTTACACAATCTGTGGACGTTCAGCAGTCGAAAAGCCACGCTCGGTGGCGTAGAAATGCTTTCGACCGGATCGTTTTAGATCGGCCAGTTTCGTCTCGGTGAAGGTCTCGAAAAGATGCAGAGATGTTGGGAGTGGCCACCAAGCAAATATGGGATGCCTGGAAACCGTTCAAATCCACTTTGTACCTCGGTCAAACTAAGCAAAAAGCGGTTCTTAACATCGGTACTAAAGATAAGGTATCGTCCCTCTTTAGCATCTTATCGCTAGAATGACTCTCGTTCGCCCTGGATAAGGTCGTCCACTATCCAAAGTTTCTGAGTAAGAGGTGAGGGTACGTATTGGGAAGCCTTTTAATCGGACACTCAATCCCGCCCGCGGTAGCGGCCTCTACTGATCGATCTTGGTTGGTTAAGTGCTGAAGTTGATAAAACGGGTTAAATGTATGAATACGCATCCACAAGTTTAAACCTAACATGTGAGATTTTCTATGTCGGTTGTTTATCCAAATATCAAGTGATTGATGTCGAGCTGGATTTAATGTTGATTTGCATGCAAGATGGAAATTAAACATCCATTTACCAAGTTAGGTTTATGGTGCTTAACACGATCCAGTTGTCTAAAAAAAGGTGTTTTAAAATGCAAAGTGTAAAATGAAAACTCACCAATCTGATTCGTCCTGTATTCGGGTTAACCGAAGTCGGGATCATCTTGGATGAGTGCTGGAATTAGGACAGGTGCAATGCCAGGTAGCCTATTGAGGCGAGAGCCTACTGATGATGCAAGGGAGTCTGCCCTGGTTTGAAATGTAGAAAACAGAGAGCCTGTTTAGGCGCGAGTTGGGTGACGACCCAAAGGGGTGTCTCCTGGTTGTTGAAAGTGTTTGTGAAATTGTTTGTAAATGGGTGTTAAAACCCGCTTTTGTTGAAAAGGTCGTTAAGACAAATTTTGTGCTAATATGAAGAACGAGACTCGGAATAATTATCATTGTCTTGATAATATTCGATGTCGGGTTCGGTTTTGCAAGCTTGACATGGATATTTTTGTAAGAAAAGGTGTAAAAATGTTTGATATGAACTAATTATATTGAGTTCATTGTTTTGTAATTAAAGTGTAAAAAGTGCTTGATATGAACTAATTATATTAAGTTCATTGCTTTGTAATTAGTCAAAGTTTATCATCGTACTCGGGTTGCACCGACATGGTATGTAGAACCAAGGATGATTATCCATGTATGACTACTATGGTTTTTGCAAATGTAAACAAATGAAAAGAGGGCTTTAAAATACCCTTCAAAAATGTAATTAACCAAATATTATCACCGAGTCACGGATTAAACCGTCATGGCATGAAAAGCCAAGGGTGAGTATATTTCATGGTTAAAAATGCCTATCATATAAATGATTGAAATATTTGAAATGGTAAAAACCGATTACAAATAAGAAATGAAATGGAGGAAAGACGAACTCAAACACAATAAAGTTCCGACATGGGGTTTAATAAGAGGCGCGAGGCACCTAGTTATGACTAGGAGGTTCTGCCTGAGGTCAAAACCCGGTTTTGGCTCGATCAATCCGTATCTTGGATCATGTTATGCATGTTTTATCATGTTAAAGTCATAAAAACAGATCAAAAGAACATGAAAGGAGAGAATTAATTATACCCTCATACTTATATGCTAGGTTGCTTGACGAGAAATCGACTAAGTGTAAAACCTCGTGAGTCGAAAAACTCGATTTAAAACCATTTTTGTAAAATATGGAGTATTACTTTCCTTGAGTGATGGTGTAGATGGTCGAAGTGGTAAGTCAAGTGATTTAATGCACTATGACGGTACCAAACAATAAGTAAGGCTCGTATTTTCAATCGGTAGATCGAAAATACGCGTCGTTTGTTGACTCGGGAAGTCGATGTCTAGAATTTTAAGGGAGAAAAGAAGGGGCGGACTCTCGCGTCCCTTTATTTGGTGGCATTTGAGGGTTATTTATAGAGGATTGTGTGGTGGTGTGCGATTTGGGCGAAGTGGCCATATAGGCTGCTTGAAGAGGCGCGAGCATGTCCGCGGGTCTTCGAGTTGTCTTGTCACTATCACGCATTTGGATTTGTGGTTTGTTCTATCCTACGTTTTGTAGGACATGATTGTTGTACTTGACCATCAAGTATACCGTGTATACTTAGCATGGAAGCATTGTGAGGTTTGTTTGACTCGGTTTGACTCGTTGTTGGAGTCGGGATTTGAATTTTGAGTCGATTTTTGGTCCGGTGTCGGTTTTGACTCTAGTTAGTGTCACTTCGACCCCGTCGTCGTGCATAAAACATTCCAGGTATTTTTGTAATGTTTTGAAAATGTTTTCGTTTTCGAAATCGATTTAGAGTTTTTCGATGCGTAGTTATATAAAATGTCAATCAAACATAGCGATTCCTTAACATGTTGTAGTCCGATAATCATCGGGTGTATGTTTGGGATTTAACAGATACTGGGTATCTACAATTGGTTGCCGTCTTGCAGCTTGTTTCGTCATTACCATCTTTACGAATAATTTATGATAATGTATTGGATTTTCGTTTATCTGTATGAAGATTTTGAATTGACAGAGAAGGAGAATTTGAGAGAGAAAGACAGATTTTTAGAGAGAAGAAGGGAAGTTGAAAAAGTGACGGTAGCTTTTAGAGAAATACGTCAAAGAAGCTATTCATTTGTGTGGTAAATACGTTGCATGGGGAAAGCAAAAGGGGTTAAATGTTTTTTTATTTCCAATAGGTCATGTCTGTCATTAATCATGCACACTTCCACTACGCCTAGTCAATTTCCCACCCGTTTTGCATGCATGCAATCGGTACTATTCGACCCGTCTTAAACTTGTGACGGATATATCCGTCACAAGCAAACCTATTTGTTTATTAATATATGCTTACCATTTCCCAAAAAAAAAAAAAAAAAACTGAATTAATATGTTTAACGCCATTTTACAACTTGTTTTACCTGATATTGCAAGTAACCATTCCCTCCATTTTTTTCCCAATAAAGTCAATTAATTTTTCATGAACTTTGCGTAAATAAGTAAGGTTTTGTTTGTATTTAACCAAAATTCAAACCATAAAGTTTGTTTTTTTTCCACAAATCTTGTGTGCCAGGTCATTTTCTTAAACGTCATAAAATTTGAAGGGGTTGGACTTTTTTTTATGAAAATCTTCACAATATATAGGTTTAGCTAAAAGACAAATTTTTCTCTAGGTAGTTAACTAAAAACCGAAACGTTTTCAGTTTTCTCAATTTTTTTTTTTGAAAATTTAGCCTTTTCCAGTTATTTAAAGTTGTAGACTAAATTCTTATATAAAATATTTCTATCTTAATTACTAGTGATAAAAATAGGGATTGATTGATTCAACACAAGATGTAATTGAAGATTTAATTTATGTGATGTTGCTATTCATGTGTTGGTCAAGTGACGTTGAAACTTTCTGTACAAATTTCTTTGCCAGGAAGGGATTGTTTGTTAAATCTTTATGTTATGAACATTTTCGTAAAAAAAAAAGTTCTAAACCTTTAAATTTTCCGACGTTTTAGAAATTAAATGACACGAAATAGACGATTTGAGGAAAAAACAAACACTTTGTTTTGATTTTCAATTAACTAAAAACGAATCCCTTATCCAAATTAAAGTTAGATTTCGGCTAAAAAAACTCTCTAAAACCCTAGCCTCCATCAACTATATGCGGGGCCCATCGATTATCAATCGATCGATGGTAAGCCCCAAAAATGTTTCAAATTTCAAGTATGCATATCTATCTTCTTTTAAATAAAAGACTCCCTTTTGGTGAGAGTCATTTTTCCGTCCCTTATTTCGGTGATTTTCCATTCATGCGTGTGTTTAGTCTCATCAGTAATATAATCAAGAGTAGTTAGTTGATGGTTCGTAGCTTGTTCTTTCATTGGGTACAAGTGATTTGTCAACGATATTTGGAACCAGTCAGAGGTAAAGTTATCTCATAATAACAGGGGATCCCCTCAAAGCTACATGAAGATAGCGATAATAGGACGAGCCGAATTGTCAGATCATGTTTTGAGATCCCTAGTTTATAAGAAAGTTATTTTTCTTTGGTTTCCATTAGATTTGTTTTTGATTATACCTATCCTTTGTAAGTGTCATATGACGTTCTATTAATGAATTGTTCTTTAGTTTCAAAAAAAAAAAAAAAAACGAATCCCTGATTATCTAACAAAAAGCTGGAAAAAAAAAAGACTTTATTGGAAAAAAATGAAGGTAATAGTACCTTGTAATGATATGTGAAACAAGTTACATAATGACAATAAATATAGTATTCCGCTTTTACAACGGCGGTTATAGAAAACATAATCTTAAAATTAGTGTTAATCCCGCGAAACCGCGGTATTTTTAGATATAAATGTTAAGAGAATTTGAAAATAATAATATTTATTCCACTTTGAAAGGGAAAAGAATATGTTTTGTTCAAGTAAAAGGCTAATAAAAGTTAAACAATAATTTATGAAAAAATTGGACCATGATTATTATTAATATTTTTGGTAAATGATTAATTAGGAGGTAAATATTGTATAAGACTAATTATAGATAGTGAGATCAGAGATTTTATAGTAGAGTATCACTTGGACGCGAAAACTAAGTGGAAAATTTTGGAGATCTATTAATTTTTTGGGTTATTTCATAACAATAATCCATCCTATTGGTGGTCTGCAATAATCACTCCATCCTATCAATAATCCCAATTAAATCCAACCTAAACATCATACCTTCTAATAACGAACTAGCTCATATTTTTTTTATGTTTATGTGTATCAAATAAACCAAGTTCTTGATTCATCACTTGAAAATATTACACATAAACTTCACATATACCAGCTAGGTTGTCCAAAAACTATCAAATATTCCAACATAAACTTAAAAAAAATATGAGCTGGTTCGTTAAGGTATGGTATTTAGGTTGGATTTAATTGAGATTATTGATAGGATGAAGTGATTATTGCAGACCACGAATAGGATGGATTATTGTTATGAAATAACCCTAATTTTTTTTTTAGTAAAAAAGGGATTATTTATGCATTTTAAGTCTAAAATTCTTTTTTTTTTTTCGTATTTCTCATCATTGTATTTTAAATTAAGAAATAAAAATTAATCGTAAGAAATCAAGAAATGAGTAATTTAATGAAAGTTTTTTTTTTTCGAGAAATTAATGATGTTATTTATAATTTTGTACTAATAACATATTTTTTAGCCGCAACTTCTTATCACAAAAAGTCAAAGAATTTTTATCGTAATTTTTTTTATAATGTGTAATTTTGAATGATAAATTAAATCTAAATTTTTTTGCCCATTTATAACCCATCATCATGTCTATATAGTATATACTAAAAATACAAAGCTCAATTTTAGAAAAAATGTTGAGGCGGAAAAATTTGGAGCTTCTCCTATTCTTTTAGCAAATAGAGAATGACAAAATTAGAAAGATTTTGCTTTTTCACATACGAACTTTACTCTTTCACATACAACTTTTCTGATTTTACCCTTGTCATTTTTTCTAACCCAATACAACTCAGACACAAACCGATCAAAAACTCACCCACTCACGTCCTCCCTCCACAGCTCCGCCCTACCCCACCCACCAGCCTCCCTCTCTTGCTCAGGCCAACCTGATCGCCAGGGTACCAGGCCACCATGCACTTCTAGAGCCGTTGATTATTTGTATAAATGCATCCCTTTATGATCTAGTAATTGAGATGTCTTTTGACAATGAAAGGCAAATACTATATGCTAGAACTGAACTATGTAGATTCATGTATTCGTATTGGACAAAAATTTCATCAATCATAAGCCTCGTATGTTATCAAAAGTAGGGAAAGAGTTGGTGGTCCATAAAAGCAATTTGTAGTTTTATATCACCTGTATCTTTACTTCAATTTCTGCTTGTGTACACTCGTACCGATGTACACTCGTACCGACACTATAGCGATCCAAGTTTACCTTGACTTTGGTTGAGATCCTGTGATTCACTTTAAATCATCGACAATTACCCAACTCCAAAATCTGGAAATCATTATTTCAATCAAATTACTCGTAAGTCATGCCCACCAATTCGTCATGTGTTAAAGCTAGAAATTTAAGACATTTGAGCACAACAATGCACATAAGCTGTTTGATCAAATGCCTCACTGAGTTTATGACATAATTAGAACTTTTGAACCACAACAACGCCTACTGGAAGTGAGGGAACAAACCAAAGGACAATGTTATCAGCAAACTTTGTACATAATTTGGAGGATGCAGATAGTTGTAGAAAAGAAAGCACAATGCTGACACAAATTTTGTGGATCAAGCCATCAATCTCATTCTCGTAGGAAAGTGTTGGTGGGTATCATGGCATATATGGCAATGAAACGGCACGCATGAATTCGGGATCAGACTCAAGAAGGTTCATGGAATCAGGAGATAGACATATCTCCAAATCCACACTTCCTCCTCCTTCATATCCTGGGTATGAAGTCACTTTCCCAACAAATTTATTTGCATATCCACTGCGAACAGCTACTGGCTTTCCGAGTCTGAATTCGTTGCCATACATGTTAAACCGCGGTGAACTTCCCATCATAATACTGTTTGGACCGAACATAGCTGGCTGGTAAACATAGGGCGATGCTATCCAGCTGTTGATGTGGTCAAGCACAGCTTTGTGACTATGGTTTGCCACTAATTGGTGCACCAATAATGCCGCCCAACCCAAATTGTTGTTCTGTAATTCAGAAACTGTGCTACTTGTTCTCATAGCACTAGCACAATTGCCAAAATACTCTTGAGGCAGAGATGGGTTTAATCTATGCCTGTTATTTGCAACTAACATGCAGTTAGTAACCTGTTCGAGAGGTAGTCGGTTTGCTCGAGCTATTGATCTCCAGCAGAGAGCTGACAGGGCTTGAAAGGATGAGATTTTCTGGGTATTGCTCTCCTCATTAGCTTGACCTTTTAGTCTTGCTATAGACTCAGCCGAGAAATGGAAGATCCTTTCTCTAAGCTCAGGTGCTTCATACCTGGTTATAAATTCATCGGAGTTAGTGAAGGGAAGCTTGATGGTGGGACCGTGTCCCTCAGGAAACCAGCGCTCATAGACTGGTGGTTGTAACACTGAAAGTTCCTCGCTATTTGCTTGGTGTATCTCAGACCAGGCATTCCAGAAATGCCAATAGGAAGTTCCATCTATCACGGCATGGCTAGCGGAGCATCCAATAAAAATCCCATCTATTAGCTCAGTGATTTGAACGGATAGTAATGGCCTGGTATGACCATCATGGTTCACGGCCTTGTGGTGGTCGAAAAATGATTGAACAACAAGGGGGACATCAGTAGGTGAAAGTATGTATGATATGCTCATATCAAGAGAAGCATGGATAAACCTCACTCCAGGGCCCTTCTTGCAGTCGACAAAGACCAAGCTTTCATGTCGTTCCTCATCTACGTTTGTGGCAAATTGACCTGCTAAAGGGAAGAAATGGACTAGGGTAAGTGAAAGAGACTGTTTAAGGCTCTCAACAAATTCTTGGGTTGAGAATTCTTCATCTTTTGCATGTGAGGGTTTGGTGAATAAGAGACCCTTTTGAATGTAGTGAAAAGAAAGCATGGGAAGATCCATTGGCGCCAAGTTAAAACGTTGCTTCGATTCCTCGATCTCATACTTGGGCTTGATGAAGCATTCTGAAATGTGTTTAACAACTTTGGCGGAGTTCATTCTCGATATTTGAAATTACGCCTTTTTCGGAAGAATTAGTATTGAGATGAAAACAAGCTAACGTTCAAATAGATGAATAGCTTCTGAACATTTAACACTTGTTTATGAGCAGGCATTAGATAATAGATATGATCAAAGAAAGGCTTTCTTGGTATTGACTTTGATGATATTACATTATTCCTACTAGTAATATTACTGAACTTAAATAGTCTGCCACTTGTACCATTTATTGATTTTTCGGATTGTGTTTTTCCTTTGACAGGCTCCACGAACTATTGCGGAAGAAGGTGGGCAGCAACGTTCGGTTGATACATGTCATACATCAAATAAGTAAACTCCTCTTCCACTTCCAAAACTCCTTATTAATGTTCAACTTGGAAGAATCTGTTTCTCCATAGTATTCCTTTTTCTCTATAACCATATTTCTTTTGCAGTTTATATATACTACATACTAGGTAGTATTCCGCGCTTTACGCGGCCTGTTTTAAAATTTTATGATTATAATTGAAGAAAAATAATATAATTCATATATAACCTTTAATATTTTCTCTTATAAATAATTTTTTCTCAAATTTAATTTTTTTAGGTTTAACTTTAATGTTTTAAAATAATTTACATAACAGTTTTAATTAAAATTAATAAGTGATAATTAATTATGCATGATCAACATTTTATAAATAAATTTGTGACCGGTGAAATATCATATTAATCAAAATAAAATTTATTCGAATAATACAAAAATCAACAATAAGTTCTCAAATTATATCATTTCACGATACTTTATATTTCAAATCAATTAATATTTGTCTAAAATGATGTGAACATAATTTTATGTAATTTTTAATTTTTTATGTATAGCATGTGACATTTATCTATCAAACATATAAGGTTCAAACTCAACTTATTTAAATGTTTTGATTGTGTCTTGCATGTGATATATGTCAAACATATATATGAGAAATTTGCACTTTTTGTTTTTTTAAACAACTATATATAATAATGTTTAAGAGTTTACCTGTAAATATAATAGGTGGAACTTTTTCAAATATTATTTTTTGATTTTTGACTTCAAAGTATTTAAAAGAGAACATGTAAAATATTTAACTAAAAGTAATACGGAGTATTTGGTTAATCATATTTAATTAAAGATATTATATAAAAATGTAACGTGTTTTCTACTTTTTCATGTCGTTTATAATATTATATTACTTAATAATCGTTACTTTTGTTTTGATTATTCAAATGCACTCGCGATCACTATCTACATACGCACTCGTACACATACTCGTTATCACACTATTAAAACCTATCAAAATCACACTATTGCTGAGATTTATACCTCATTTATTAATTAATACATGTATTTAAGGTTGGGTTGACACGTGGCGCATCCACAGCGTTTCAACCCGATTATATATATATATATATATATATATATATATATATATATATATATATATATATATATATATATATATATATATATATATATATATATATATATATATATAGATTCGGGATCCTATGAGAACCATCAAGATAATGAGAACTGTGAGAACCACTCACAGCCATTAGATCAAATGCAGAATGGACGACGAGATTAACTCATCTAAGTTCGAAAAATATCGCACAGCTAACCCCTTCCCCCAAAACCAATTCTAATCACCTCATTTTACCAACCCATTCTCTCTCATCTTTTTTTTCTCTCTCTACGATTATCCATGTTTCTTTCTTTCATTTCCAGCCACCGACCACGGTTGTCAGCTGCCGACGACGACATGGATAGGCGGCTAGACGACCACTCCTGCCCAAGTTGTTCCTAATTCGGGTAATTATTTCCCCCAAATTTTATCTAATTCAAAGAAATCGAACCCTAATTCGTCATCTTGTTATTACTTTTCATCTTCAACCTTCGTAAATCATTCATTTTGCTTAGTTGATCATACACTTGTCTTCAGGGTTCGAATATTGCCGAATTCTTCATGAAATTTTCACGTGGTTATTATGAGTAAAGGAACGTTTTAATTATTCCGATTTTGGAAGAAATTTCTGCATATGATTTGAGTTGCTACAAAACTAGTCTTAATGCCCGCTTCTTTCTCGATCTACCATTGTAAGTTTTCAGATTTGTATATGCATTCAGAGCACCATAGTTTAAAAATGCATCGGGTGAAATAGAAAACAGCTAAACGCGCTGTTACAGAAGTTGCATTTAGATCTGATTTTTGACTACAAATTAGTTTTTGGAAAATTAGATTTAACCTTTGAACCGACAATATTTCAAGTGAAATCAGTTGCGTCAATCTGTTTTGCGTCTTTTCTCATTCGTTGCATTATAGTAAGTTCTAACTTCTGCTGGTAGTACTTACATGAGGTTATTGTCTATATGTGATCACAGGCTGCAGTGCATGCCTTCAATAATGCCAATGCATTTCTCAAAGTTTTGGATCACCCAACAACTTTCGAGCTGATTTACTACATGGTAATAGTCAACTAATTATCTACCAACATAATTTAGCATATTTTTCAGTAGTTGTTACTCTATTCATTTGCAAATACGAGTGAATGTTCAAGTAGCTTGTAGCACCTTGATTTCAAATCTAATTATGTTGTTGTTTATTGTTATGATATTTGAAAGTCTCATCGGGCTAGTTTAGTAGTGTAACTAATCATCGCGTTTTGCAAGTTTTATCTCTGGTAGTTGTATCCGTTTAGTATTGTATTTGTGATTTGCCATTGATTTCTCTCAAATTGTAAGTTTGAAGCTGTTAGAATTGCTTGTAGCTAGCTAGACGTGAAATTTACTTGGGATGTTGTGTTTGTTCTTACGATATTAAGGGCGTTTGGCTCAAAAGTTCAGAATGGATTGATGGATTTAGAACTCCATACTTATTAATTCTTGCTTGGTTCACTGTAGAATTTGTATGGAGAGGACTAGGTTTGAAATTTGAGGGAGAAGGTGGGTTTGAATTCCAAGTTGTTAGGGTGGAAGTAGAACCTATTAGGTTTCTAACTCGATTTCAGAGTGCCCTATCGAGACACGAGAATGGATCAAATCTATTTCATTCCTACTCCCCCAACCAAGCACCCCCTGAGAAGCCTAAGTTGTGAGTTGTGATGCTGGTGAAGGGCTTGAGATGTGACGCATGTAAGGGGTCTGAGGGCTGATTATGTGTACTAAGAAGAGATATTAGACATAAACTTATGAAACTCTTACTCTAAGATCAACCAGGATTTAGGCTTAAATAGCCTTATCATTGCATAGAACAGCCTTATAAATGCATGAAAAAGCGTTATATGTGCATTAAACAACCTTGTACATGCATCATTTTGTCTTTTTTTTTTATTTGATCCTTGTTTGAATGGCGACTGCTTGTGTTTTTGTTTTTGATCCCCGACCTAGTAATAATGTAAGAGTTTAGGGTGCAATGGAGTAATAATGTAAGAGTTTCAGGTGCAATGGCCCTACCTGTGCATGAAGTAGCCTTCTAGATGCATGAAAAAGCGATATATGTGCATTAAACAACCTTGTAAATGCATAAAATATGTAAAATTGTGCGCCGTTTCGTCTTTTTTTCTCTTTAATCCCCTTTTGAATGACTCTTCCGGAAAATGGCACCTCGGAGTTGGATAATCCTACCCCAACCCTTTTCCCCTAAAAAAGGGTTCACTCTTTCTCTCTAGGGTGTCTTTTGGTCTTGCTCCCGTTAGAATGACAATAAGGGGAAGGGTCCTAATTTTAATTCTATGTGCATGAAATATGGTTCGATGTGCATGAAATAAGGTTTTATGTGCATTAAAAAGTTCTTCAGTTGTATTAGTTGGTTATATTATGATACTAATTACTCATAAAAATGAAAGAAGGGTTAGTACTAATTCGCGAACAATCACTGTAGCAGAGCAAATTCCAGATCAGCCTCCTCGACTGATGTCTGATAGTCTCCATAGGTACCCCGTAGTCTATAGTGCTCAGTCGTATCGAGAATTATACTATTTTTACCCCAATTTTACTATCATTTGACTGGCTTTTACCTCAATCTGTCATCTAAAGATCTCTCTCCAAGAGCTCAGGGGTAAATTTTCCTGACAGCATCTGCACTTTGAGAGTAGATTTTCCTGTCAAGCTATTTTTTGTCTTTGGACTAAGCATGTCATGTTTTCCATATCATATGAAGTCGGTGTATAACTATATTTCGACTTGATAATATTAATAATTAGCACTTTGTCGATGCAAACTCAGACCAAGTATTGACTATGAGAACATTATATCACTGCCTCAAGGCTTCAAGTTTAATGTACGCAGTCTTACCTTAAGACTAATATTTAGGCCGTATGCCGCCAGGATAGTAGAGGTCACCACAACCCATAGAATGTACCTACCTAGGCATGATAATTTTCTGGGTCTGTATTGTCTGTCACAATGTTTTTGGAAATTTTATGACCAATAATAGCAGCAGTACGGTCCAACAGGCTAGCCCGAAGAGAGACCCATCGACATGGCTTTTTGGCACAACCTATACACAATTCACAACATGGCAGGTGCTACAGAAGAACCTAATTCACCATTTACTTACCCCCTCTGTTAACAACAGAAATTAGCAGAAGAACCTATACGCAGTCTTACCTTAAGACTAATATTTGGCGACAGTTCAGAAATTAGCAGTCTCCAAAGGTTAAGAGAGGTCTATACTCAAGAAAACGAGATTGGCAAATATAGGTATGGAAATTTGGAAATAATGGTTGTTATAATGTGTTGTTTTTAATGTTTCATTGTTTTCTAATTTGAGCTCTACGGCTTTACTGTGTGTAGGCTCTTGGCTAATGCCTTGATAATATTCACCCAAATAAAACATATTAAAGGTTTTACCTGAACTGCAACATCACGTCATACCAAAGAAAACCAAAGATTTAAGAATGTCAGTCCGTAATTATTAACGCAAAAAAGGGTTCACTCTTCCTCTCTAGGGTGTCTTTTGGTCTTGCTCCCGTTAGAATGACAATAAGGGGAAGAGTCCTAATTTTAATTCTATGTGCATGAAATATGGTTCGATGTGCATGAAATAAGTTTTATGTGCATTAAAAAGTTCTTCAGTTGTATTAGTTGGTTATATTATGATACTAATTACTGTTGGTTAAGGAAATTAAATTTAATTCTATGTGCATGAAATAAGGTTCTATGTGCATTAAAAAGTTCTTCATTTGCATCGATTGGTTATATTATGATACTAATTACTTTTGGTTGACGACATTAATTTTAATTCTATATACATGAAATAAGGTTCTATGTGCATGAAATAAGGTTTTATGTGCATGAAATAAATGAAATGACTCTGAAGGTGATTTAATGTACTTATGTCAGTTATTTAGGGGGGCATAATCATATGATACGCCCGTTATTACATACTCGTATTTGTTTAGCGTATTTTAAAGGCTATTAGCTCAATGGTAGAGCAATGTGCAAATTTTGCACAAAGGTATGGGTTCGAGTCCCATATAGCCTATTAGATGCATGAAAAAGTAACCTATGTGCATTAAACAACCCTGTACATGCATGAAAAAGTGTCCAATTTCCTCATCTTTTTTTTGTCTTTAGATCCTTGATAAGAAGTGGAAATAGGATTACCAATTACATTATTTCATTCTTAGAATAAAAGAAAGATTTGGTATTTCATAGCCAATATGGGAGTCGAACCCACATCTTGTGCATTGCACAATGCTCTTCCATTTGAGCTAATTGACTACTTTCAAAATAAGTAAAACGTAAACATTCATAATGTAGAGAAGCGAGCGATCCGACATGGTACTAACACCCTTGGTATATGTCGTCCATTTCAAATTGCGAGTTCTACAACAAATAGCAGTCCCTTACATAACTTACTTTAAAATTCCACTACCACTCTCATAGATTCTAGGCCTGGCTAATAATCCAGCTACCACTCTCATAGGTGCTTAGCATGGCTTTTTTGACAAAAAGTTTCAATCTTATATCATAGTTTCGGAAGACTGCGAACGCGTATACTCGAAAGGCAAAGCAAAGCTTCAACCTTTCTTTTGTTACATCCAAAAACATACATAATCAGAAATACTAATCTTCAGTTCAAATAATGCTAAAAAAATATGCACCAAACTATCTATCACAGTGGAACAAAAGATAGATGTGTGAATGTCAATTATGTGCGGTGAATTGGTGATGTTAGAGAGCATACATCGCCTGACGCATCGCTTCATAAAACCAAGAAAACAACACATCTATTAAATTTGTACGAGCAGTGATGTCAGATGATACATATATCCGATGGATCAATAATGTTAGAGATGATACGCCACTATATGACCAGTTGTGTCGAATTCGTATATTGAAAAAAAAAAACATTGCAACTACTACTTCAACAGCAACAATCACAGTATAACGAAGACAGGCAGTGTTAATTTCAAATAGCGCAGCAAGTAAAAAAAAAAACTAACTTGAGCGAGCGTCACTTAATCAAACAACTCATGGCAATATCTTTTTCGACAGTTGGGATCATAGACGAACACCAATTCACTAACCTAACAAGTACATTATCAAAGACCGTATCTTTTTGGCATCAATTAAATTTCCAAAGGCTAACAACAACAACAACATTACCCCCATTGCCTAAATAACTCCCACTAGCGGGATAGAAAGAATGCTAGACGTACACAGCCTTCCCTCGGTTTCCTGTAAATTTCATTGTGATTGCTACCTCGAAATAAAGCAATACGTTGAGTCATTTTATTTAGATCGTAGAATCCAGTTTGAAGTGTGACATTCTAATGATAAATAACATAATGTGAAGGTATGCAATCTTGCATGGAGTAAGAATGTGAATGAACTAGTAAGCACTCACGGGTATTCCCAGAATCAAGTCATGGTGTGGAAGTATCCATCTCTGTCTAAGGTATGACCTCTCAAATGCTGCTTCTCTTATACTGCAAATGATCCAAATTTGTGGATGCAGGTAGGTCATGCAATTGAAAAATCGCTACAATTGATCTGAAAATCGCTCAATTGATCAAATTGATCGAAAAAACGCCGGAATTGATCAAATTGATCGAAAAAACTGTGGAATAGATCAAACTGATTGGAAAATCGCTACAATTGATCGGAAAATCGCTGCAATCTACGAACAATTGCTTCAAAAAATTAAACAGACATAAAAACATCAACCCTAATTTCACAAAAATTATTCATCAATATTGAAATTTTACCTCGTCGAAGATCCGTTGATCATCAAGTACGGCTGCGTTAATCTCGACTTTGGACGTATAAGATGAGTTCGTGATGTCGAAGGCTATGATAGTCGAAGATAGAGAAAGATGAGAGAGATCGAAAATATGAAAATGACAGAGATTAGAAGATTTTGGGGGAAGGACATTTGATTTTCTCAAATTCTATTTTCATAGCTGTACACAGTCCTCTGTATATTATTAGATACAATACTGGTTCTCATGGTTCTCATTATACTAGTGGTTCTCACCGGATCCCGACCCTATATATATATATATATATAATTAGGATCACATGAGTCCACCCTATCTTTTTGAGTCCGTGAGTCCATAATACAATATCACACGTTATATTAAACAATATCACAACTTACTTAAAAAAAAAATCGATTTTTTTTTCGAAATTTTTTTTCTCGTTTTTTTTCTTTTTATGTAAGCTGTGATATTGTTTAGTATAACATGTGATATTTTTTTGTAAATTCGTGATACTGTTTTCTATTACCTACTTGGAACAAAAGAGGTATGCCTAGGACGGATATGCCCGTCTTAAGAGAAACCAATTGATGTCTGAAACACTCAGCCCTTACCTTTTTTGTGGGAGTACTTGTTAAATTTCTCATATATGGTTATAGAGCTCTTTAATTCAACTTAGGCTGGTGCTGTTTAGCAATACACTGATGAGGTGGCAAACATTGATTACTTCAAAAGAAAGTATGACCCAAAAGAAAACTAATTCAAAAAAAAAGGTAAAAAAAAGAACTCTAAAAGTGCTTGCACTGCACTGAGAGAAGGCTTTGAATGATAATGCAAATAAGAAAAACTAATTCAGAAGCACACTTGCATGGATCATCCTGCCTTATTTCAAATAAAATATCCACACGAAAGGAAATGCTACTAATGTGGTGTTACTTTCTCGTATCTTTTTAAGAATATACTCTCTCGGTTGCTTTGAAATTTTGTTGAATAACTTTCAAATTGTTCAGTCATCAAAGTGTTCATGCAAATAGCGCACAAAAGACAACAAAGTGATGAGAAGTGAATGTCAGGGGTTGCTATCTTCACATAATCAGACTGATCCCTAACCTGCCTCTTTTAAGGGTGTACAAAACTGCAACGGAAGAATGTACGTGTGCACCAATTCTTCCCTTGCTTCTGAACACAATTATCTTATGGTGATCGCATTTTGTGCACATTACATTAAAAAGAAGTAAATTGAGTGTTTTAGTTATTTGAAGTAGTCAAATAATTGATTTCCTTAACTACATCAAAAACAAGATTTGTGATATTGTATAGTGTAAGTTGTGATATTGTTTCGTGTAATCTGTGACATTGTACGGCTTACACCCAAAAAAAAAAAATTCGAAAAAAAAAATTCAAAATAAAAATTTTTTGAAAAAAAAAAAAAAATATTCGTGATATTGTTATGTATAGTGCGTGATACATTTTGTTGGACTCATGGACTCAAATATATAGGTGGACTCACTGGATCTTGTCTCTATATATATATATATATATATATATATATATATATATATATATATAGAAATAGGATCCTGTGCGAACCTAAAGTTCGGTACGAACTAACTTAAAAACCTTCACCCAAACACACGCTCGTACCAAACCATTCCCGCACCCCCCTTTCACATTATCCCTACCATTAAATATTCCCCACATTAATACTTTGTATCATCCTCACCCACCAACCACCACCCCCCTTCGCCGGAGGCCTCACCATTGATTGCTCTGCCGGCGTTTCGTTGGAACTAATCTTGTCTACCCAATCTGCCTCTATTTCTCCGTTTGTCCTCTCATTCACCGACGATCAAATTGCGGGTTTTCCGGCGAAGCCAACTTTGGTCCGTGATCGATTCTTAATAATCTGACATCTTTGGTGCGGTTGATTTTTAGGTATTTTACCTTGAATTTTGTGGATCTAACATTTAAATCTGAAATGAGAACAACAAATTAAAAACAATAGTGAGCTGAAATTCTTCGACAACGGCGTAAGGTGGTGGTTCGGTTGCGTGCGGCGTTAAGTTGTGCAAGATAAGATAAGAAAAAGGAGGTCGGATAAGTGCTGAGGCAGTTTCAGGGTGTGATGTGGCTATACTGTAGTTGTGGTTGTGGAATAGTCGGTGATCGCCGCCGATAACTTGTGGCTTTGTGGCTGTGTATGTAGATGAGAACAATGGTGATGAAGGGGCGGTGTTGTATCAGCCACGGTGGTGGCAATGGCATGTCGATTGTGGTGGTGGTGGTGATGTGGTGAGTTAATTGGCCGGGTAGTGGTATTGTCGGTGGTTAATGGGTGGGTAGTGCTGGTGGTGGGCGCCAATAGTGGTGGCGATGGAGGTGACTACAACAGTGGTGTTGGCCACACACCTACGCTATTGAAGTATGGTACAGTCATGAAGAACTGAAGGCAGCATTATTCCTGCAAATTCATCTTTAAATTGCAGCTCTGCACAACTAGTATTGTTCGTGAACAAATATATCTCTTGTAAATTTAATTTTCGAGGAAAAATTCATCTCTGTTTCCTGTCAATAACATTCTTATCCAACTTGCCTTCGACCGACTGGAATCAGTTGTTAATTGAATAGCTGTTTAAGTTTTGATTGCCTCCTCCGCCTTTGTGTGTGTGTGTGTGTGTGTTTTTTTTTTTTTTTTTTTTTTTTTCTGATAGTCTGCTTTCTACGACTGTTTTAGTTACTAGTTTTGCAATACATGTTTCTGATGTCTATTAAGTAGAATTAAACTTAATAACTTGATCGTCAAATTCCCAAGTCGACCACTGAAACAGGACAAGATCGTTTTCTGATATCTTTCCTGAAGCCTGAATGTGAAAGTTGATTTATGATTTCTTCATCATCCATACTTAGTACTGTCTTGCAGATGAAAGTGTTTGCAGTTCCTATACATATGGAATGTTTCTTGTGCGACATTATGGTGAAGAAAGCGTTTGCGGTTACTATACATATGGAGTCTTTTCTCTGGGACATTATGTTGAAGTTTATTGAACCTAATCTACTGAATGGCAGTTTCTGTGAGGAACAATATTCTGTAACAAAGAACATCGGGTTTATTAAATGAATGATGCACTGATTCTGTATTTCTGCCTCATATCTGACATTGAACACATATGGTGAATGACGATGATGGTGATGTCGCCTTAGAATTCTGTGACAAAAATACCTTGAATTAATGAAAAAGGACGAGGATTATTGTTGAGATTGACATTAAAAGGTAGAATTAAAAAGAGGGTGAATTAATATAGAAACACAAGTTAGGCTTTTCAATTTAATACTTAGTACATATACTACTCGGATTCCATACCTTGAATGAATTAGTTGAATATGCAAAATGTATGGGGATATAAAATGAAGACGAATTTTAATGTTTGAGTAAAAGTATTCCCAATTATAAGACACTCATTCATGGGATAGGTTAATAAATGTTTGGGATGAAGGAAGCACTACTCAAAGTTTTTCTATGACCCTTTCGAAAATTACTCGATCCAAAGTGACACCCACCCAAAATAATCCAAACCCAAAAATGTGCCGACAAAAGCACATCTGAAATTAACCCGAAACGAAATGTATAACGTGCCTAAGATGGACCGATCTAGACCAGACCCAATTGACCCTTTTACCTTGCAAGATACACTCCATTACCTTGTTACATACACATATTTAACAAGTTAGATACACTCTTTTTCCCTTGTAGATACACTCCTTTGACAAGCTAGATACACTCCTTTATCTTGTTAGATACATATCTTTGACAAGCTAGATTCACTTATTTACCTTGTTAGATACACATATTTGAGAAGCTAGATACACTTTTTTACCTTGCTAGATACACTCATTTGACAAGCTAGATACACTCTTTTACCTTGCTAGATACACAACTTTGCCAAGCTAGATACACTCCGGCCTTTACCTTACTAGATACACTTCTTTACCTTGTTAGATACGCATCTTAGGCAAGCTAGATACACTACTTTATCAAACTAGATACGCTTCTTTACTTTGCTAAATACACTCATGTACCTTGCTAGATACGCATCTTAGGCAAGCTAGATACACTCTTTTATCAAACTAGATACACTCCTTTACTTTGCTAAATACACTCATGTACCTTGCTAGATACACATATCTGGCAAGCTAGATACATTTGACTCACCTACAAAATCATTACTTATAATAAAACATTGCTTATTATTGTAGGTTTAATATGAATGGTATAGTATACTTCGTATTTTAGAGCACGACATTATGACCAGTTATATTATACTTATTCGTAAAAATTCATATTTACTAGACGGGACATATGATGGGTCTATAATGTTGGGATTGGATTTGCGTACAATTATCCCTGGTGATTATAACTAACACAACAATGCAACATATCGAGATTGTTTTGTACAAGTATTTATCGAATTTCAATTAACATAACGATTTTGAACATGACAAAGGGAGTTGGTACAGAATTGTAGGGAGACAGTAACACAATGCACATACCCAATTAAAAGTGGGGATTACAGACTAAGGCCAGATAAACCTGAAGGATGGAGAAAAATAACCAAAGAGTACAGTGATAAGATGATGGAACTAAGTCACAAAATCCTTGGCCTTCTTTCTAAAGCAATGGGTTTAGAGACTGATGCCTTAAGCAAGGCTTGTGCCAAAATGGACCAAAGGGTTATGATCAACTACTACCCTAATGCCCTCAACCTGACCTTACCCTTGGCCTCCTTCGCCACACCGATCCTGGAACCATTACTCTTCTTTACCAGGATAAGGTTGGTGGTCTCCATGCCACCTGTGATGATGGTGTCACTTGGATTACGGTTCCTCCTATTTGACTCACCTAAAAAATCATAAATCTCCCAGAGAGAACATCTTGAAGAGTTGTTTTTCCAGCCCCGCTGATACCAATTAGTGTTGTGAGAACACCTGGCCTAAAAGCTCTTGTGATATCTTTGAGTAGGTGAAGCTTCTTCTCTGAAAAGTCCCGTTCTTTCATTTCCTGAGACCAGAAAAGAATTATGCCACTTCAGTTACCGGCTTCAGATGCTAATTAACAAGTTATTGCTTACAAGGATTCAGTGCCTAGAAATAGAGTAATGAGATCACCATAGGAGTGTCAATGTAGTATTCCACATTTTGAAATGTCACTGAAAGGGGTTCAAAGGGCAAAACCATATTCCCTGCCATGATTACCAGACATTTCTTAGGAGATGGATAGATTGATCAAGTCGACAGCAGTTGAGTAAAGGGAGGAAGAGAATCCATAGACAAAAAATACTCATTCGAAACTTAAAACAGAGGATATTTCTTACCTTTATGAGGTTTCAAACTACTCTTGAAATTGGTTTTCTCTAAGTCGCTATAATCATCTCTACTTGGATCTCTATGTCCTTGTAACTGAGAAAGCTTTTCTCGTGAGATAATAGTTGTGGATGATCCCGGAGCTAGAAAGATGATCAAGATTTCAAGAAAGTAAAGATAGATAACGACATACCACATAGCCACTGAAATATGTCAATTAAACATGGTTATTGTCTAACCCTTCAAGAAAGTTAATGCTAACATAAACTCAATGGTAAAAAGTACAAAAATCCCAGTAAGAGCCCCAATTGAACCCAAAAATAGTAACCCTCAAAGAGCAGTCCACGAGATTGAAGAATTTCATGACCGATTGTTGTATTTGACGGAAGTAACTGTAGCAAAAGATGTAGTTCAGTAAACCATTAAAACAACATATCGAACAGTATTTTCAGCAACAGTTGGCAACCTTTGATTTTGTCAAGACATATATGAAGTTCCAAAGTCCTAGAATTTGCCAAAGAAAATTAATTCATATTTTATTATATGACACTTCCTTACAGTCAGTCATTGGGGCGAGAGTTTAGAGTTGGGCACTAATGTTTACCAAAAATGTCTAATCTACATGTCAGTAGAACAATGATACACTGATCAAATTTTAAATGATATTACAGTAGCTTCTCAAAACTTCTCCTTTATGAATGTCACTAAATCAAAAGATAATTTTATTGCTACCAGGGCCTTTCAACATTAAAAATTGCTCACCTTCTACCACCTTGGAGCTTGAACTTCATTAACACTTAGGCCTATCTCCCCATATGTGAGTGGTGTGGACCAGAAAACCCAATTCAACCAAACTGGCAAAAGATGCTGCAAGCAAACACAAAGAGAGGTAAATGCTCTAATGTTCTATTCAGAAAACATTAACGGGACTAATGCTCTTACATCGTGGAATTATAAATCCGCTGAAGATGAACGTGAAAAGCATAAAGATAACGGAAGCAAATGTCGATGCTACCATTGTCTGGAACAAATATGCCAACAAACGAAACGAGGACATTGTTGTTAAGTGCACTCCAAAATATTATTGGGTATGCCAACTACCATCAGAAGCAAGAGCGCAAAGCACACCCAGAATGATGATATTGTTGTTCTTGTGGATGCTGCCACTACAAATTAAATACCGGTTTCAGTAAAGGCCATAACAAATGTCACAATTAGCAAAACATGTACTCCGTATTTAGTATAAAACTAATCTCAAGTTTTTTTTATCATATACTCCTTCAGTTTGACCTTTCTTTTAATAATCTCAGAAACCCCAATTTTGAATACAAATGAAGCTCCTTAATACCCTTGGAATCAGGATGCTCTTCCTTGTACGCCTTTCTGAAATTCTCATGTAATTACCAATTAAAAACTGACAATCAGAAACACATCTCCAGCACATAGATAGACGTATAGAACTGAACTGAAACATATATCAAATTGAAAAATAAACCATGGAAGTCGTCTTAAAAAGTACTAGATACAATAGATACACATAGTATAACTACCGGATACAAATGGTAATACTACTAGATACACAAATCTATTTGTGTATCCAGTAGTAATACCATGTGTATCCGGGCTAATATTTCGTGTATCCACGATCTAAAAATCAACTACGACCACCAAATTGGCCACCACCTACACTACCACCACCACCCCCACACCTACTACCAGCACCAACACCACCATCCCTGAACTAACCCCACCAATCCACGAAATTTGTAATGACCAATTTTTATAAACCCTAATTTTTAATTTGAATTCATACCTAAATATCAATTTTTTTTATTATAATCTTATGTTTCTCATAAAACTACTTCTTAAATCGATATAATAAAATAGACTCAAAATACTAAACAAATCTTCAATGATTAAAATAATAATTGAATCTAACCTTTTTCATATAGTAGACTGAAATCCGTTCTTGAGAAGGTTGGTAGAAGCGGCGTTCGAAGCGGTGGTTGACGGTGAAAGTAGCGGCCGATGGTGGAAGTGGCGCCGACGTGGAAGTGTGAGATATGATTGGACGTTGAGTGTTTGTGGTGGGTTTGTGGTGGGAGGATGTCAGAAATGTTTTTAGGGGTAGAGAAATAATAAGCGCGCTTGAAATTGAATCTAATTGGTCAGTTTGTACGGTTCGTACCGTACTTTAGTTCGCACCTGACCCCAACCATATATATATATATATATATATATATATGTATATATAGATATATATATATAGATAGATAGATAGATAGATAGATAGATAGAGAGAGAGAGAGAGAGAGAGGTAGGATCCGGTGAGTCCACCTAAATATTTGAGTCCATGAAACAATATCACGCACTATACAAAACAATATCACGAATTTTTCTTTTCAGATTTTTTTTTTCGAAATTTTTTTTTTCGAATTTTTTTTTTTCGGGAATTTTTTTTTCGAAATTTGTTTTTTTTGGAAATTTTTCTTTTTCGTGTAAGCTGTGATATTGTTTAGTATAACGTGTGATATTGTTTAGCATAACTCGTGATATTGTATTACAAAACAATATCACGAAATTTTTTTTTCCAAAATTTTTTTTTAACAATTTTTTTTTTTCGTGAAAGCTGTGATATTGTTTAATATAACGTGTGATATTGTTTAGCATAACGTGTGATATTGTATTACAAAACAATATCACGATTTTTTTTTTTTTTTCAAAAAGTTTTTTTTTCCAGCTGTGATATTGTTTAGTATAACGTGTGATACTGTAAGCTGTGATATTATTTAATATAACGTGTGATATTATATCATGGACTCACGGACTCAAAAAGATAGGGTGGACTCATGTGATCCTAATTCTATATATATATATATATATATATATATATATATATATATATATATATATATAGGGTCGGGGTCAGGTGCGAACTAAAGTACAGTGCAAACTGTACGAACTACCTTACATCCATATATCAAAGTCAGATCAACGGCTAATAAGAAGCCTTAAATCACTCCTATTTCTCTCTCTATCTTCACCAGTCACACTACTTACCACACACCCACCACGACCTACTTCACCAACAACCACCTCCGCCGCCGCCATGACGGCCGCCTCACCGACATGACCTCAGCTCCCGCGCGGCGATAATATGACGACCATCGTTGCCTCAATTTTCCATCCATACGACGCCTCTTCTTCCTCTTTCCTCTTATCTGATCCCACGCATCACTCATCGTCAGCTCTCCGGCATCCCTTACGTTTCGCGCCGGCGATGCTCCTGCCTTTCAACGCTACCAGTCACTCAAGCGCATGCCGGCCTCAATGTCCTCATCGCCATTTGATTTTTGGTGTGGTGAAATTATGAAAAAATTGATTTTATGATTCCAGATATATAAAATAGAAGCAACATTTCAAAAAATCAAGAGTATTTGATGCTACATCGAGATATTTTGGGTCGGAAACATCAATTGTATGTAAGGATTACATCGGCGACGGCTGGTGTGGGTGGTTGTTGTCGGTGTGTATGGTTTTGGGCGTCTACAGGTCTCGGTTGTCTCTATGACGGGATGGTATTTAGCTAAAAACTCAGATCTTGGAGATCTTGGAGATCCCATTGGTATTTAGCTAAAAAGTCACCACTGAAATAAAATTTCATGCCATTTAAAAGCTTTTGTACCTGCAATGATTTGGCGTTCCACGAGAGTCGTGCAGTTTGAGATATATCCTTGTGGTAACATTATCGTTTGTTGGTAAAATGACAAAAGTCTAAATGAGAAGAGAACTCACATTATTTAGAGCCCTCGGTCACGGTTGGGGCCATCACAAATGACCATGGCTATCAAGATTAATCTCATAAGGTTATTCTTCAACAGAAATAAATAAGGATGCTTAGATGTAATATGTCTAAAATCACCTGTTGGTACTGGGTTGGATTTCAATATCCATGGAATAATCAGCTCAGCGGAGTATGGTTGTCAAATGAATGGGTATATTATTATATTAAGGACCAGGTAATTAATGATGTGTATCTAGCAAGGTAAATGAGTGTATGTAGCTTACCAGAGATGTGTATCTAGCTTATAAAGGTATGTATCTAGCAAGGTAAAGGAGTGTATCTAGCTTGGTAGAGATGTGTATCTAAGAAGGTAAACAAGTGTATCTAACTTGTTAAAGACGTGTATATAGTAAGGTAGAGGTAAATATCTAGCAGGGTAGAGGAGTATATCTATTATCTAGCTTGCTAGAAATGTGTATCTAGTAAGGAGAACAAGTGTATCTAACTTATTAAAGACGTGTATCTAGTAATAAAAATTGGCATCACTTAAATATATGAATTCTAATAGTAGTAACACGAGTGACACAATTGGGAGTTTGGGACAAATGTATTTCTTGTCCCTTGCATAGTTGAGCACCTAAAGTCCTAAATGGAGTTTATTGAGGATCAAGCGGGGAAATATTACATAGTTAGATCAAATTAACACAAAGAGGAGTGTATTTAGCATGTCATAAATGTGTATATAGCAAGAAAAATGAGTGTATTTAGCATGTTAGAGATGTGTATTTAGAAAGGTAAATGTGTGTATCTAGCATGTCAGAGTTGTATATTTAGAAAGGTAAATGTATGTATCTAGCATGTCAGAGATGTGTATTTAGAAAGCTAAGTGTGTGTATCTAGCATGGTAGAGATGTGTATCTAGCAAGGTAAATGAGTGTATCTAACTAGCTATTTGTGTATCTAGTAACTTACAGAAGTGTATCTAGTTAAATAAAGGTATTTATCTATTAACTTAATTCTTAAAAGAGTGTATCTAGCTAGCTACAATTATTTGCCTTTCGTGACAATGAAATCGACCAAACTTATGATTTTAATTTCACTAGCGACAGTTCTCGAATATTCCTTCCAAAGGTCGACCTAGAAAAGTTTGCCTTAGATTAATCGTTACTGTTGTACTGCAATCATAAGTTTGCCTTAGATTAATCGAACAATAGGTTACAAAATCGAACAATACAAAATTAATTAATACAATCATTATTTACATTCTAATATGATGCATTACTTTTATTACATGGCGGTATGTGTAACTTCTACACTGTCCTGTAATCTGCAATGCTGATAATAGATTCTGTTGCATGTTCGGTTAATAAACTCATCTTCTATAATAAATGATTCTGATGTATGTATCTATTATGCAGCAAATGCCTTTGTGAAAAATCACGAAAACCGAACACCACTTGATGTTGCCAGGAAAAATGGGCTTAATCTTGTTGTCCGTGAGATTGAGGTTTGCTCACTAAACATTCATCTTAGTTTTTTTTTTCACGACCAGATCAGGTCTCGTCACTCTGCTATTCCACAAAGCTTCATTCTGGATACTCCAAATATTGTATATGAGAGCAGTCAGGACTAAACAACTTACGTGCGTCTGCCATTTACTGCCGCAGGATCTTTGAATTAGTCTATAAGCATTCTGAATTCCATGACTACCCATTCGAACCCCAATCCATCTGAATAAAGTACCAACAAGTCTTCTACTTACAACACATTTGAAAAATAAATGTAGGCAACATCCTAATCAATGCAGCATCCTAATCATAAGTACTGCAAATAATTGTCACGAAAGGCAATTTCAATTTCACTAGCGACATCACCATCCCAGCCATCAGACACACCAGCGACATCACCATCACATGACCACGACTTACCTCCGGCCCGTTTATCACCACCATACACCACAAGACCGCGGCGGGGATAGCACCGGGCAGCCCAGACAGAGCCGGCGACAACATTTATCACCACCATACACCACGAGAAACACCTTAAATGCCACGATTAGGTTATTCGACTCACCGGAAACTACCTCCGACTACACCTAAACAAATTCAAAATTTGTTCTATTTTTCTTACCTTTTTCTTCGTCCCTCCACCATGACGCCGCCATAACTCCTATTCCGTGGAGAAACACTGCACGACCATCGTGGTTCCGCACCAATACCCAGATCTGAAAGTAGTAGCTGTAGCGGAGGAGGGGAGTGAGATCCGTCGATAAGTTTGTGAGTCGTGCGTGAGATAGTCAGAATCGAAAATATGTCGGCGCCGGAGATGCGACGGCGTCAGGGGCGGGATGACTGGTGAAGGTGAAGGTGGGGGGAAAGTAGTTGGTGAGTGAAGGTTGGGATTGTGTGGAAAGGTAAAAGGTAGTATGTGAGGTAGGTGGAGTCCACCTATATATTTGAGTCCTCCTATATATTTGAGTCCACCTATATATATATATATATATATATATATATATATATATATATATATATATATATATATATATATATATATATATATATATATATATATATATATATATATATATATATATATATATATATATATAGAGAGATTGAATCATGTGAGGCACCCTTCTTAGGGTGAGGCGGCTGGACCCATCTCCACCATCCGATCAAAAACAAATGAATGCACCAGATTGTGCCACGTCCCACTAATTAAAATCTCAGGTATGTTGCTCATTTCCCGTCGTTTTATAATCATTTATTCAACTCTCCTTCCACTCTCCTCTTTCTCTCTCTTTGTCATTTATCTCCAGTCTTCAGCTTCTTCAATTTTGTGCTTTCCATCACCATTTTCGTCGCATTTCGATCATCTTCAATGCCTGCAACGATTCCGTTCTTCACTACTATCAACATCTTCAACAATTTCGAAACACTTGCAAAAGCTCGACGTCGATCGATGAATGAAGATGAAGAAGAGCGATTGAATCGATCAACTAGGTGAAGAATCGATAGTAGAAGCGAGAGGAGCGGCAAGAGAATGAGAATGACGAGCCGATTTAGCGAACATGAGACTACTGATCAGTAGTGAGATTGATTCATGAACATCTTTCTAAAGAGTTGACGAATGCGGCGAGACAAATTGCGGCGACGAACATTTATACAGATAAGTTTGAATTTTAGTTTGAATCGAACAAATTGCGTTGGTTTTTTGTTGAATATCAAAAGAATTCTGTGAATATTTTAGTTTGAATCGAACAAAAGGAGTTGGAATTTTTGTGTATCTGATATTTCGCTAATTGTTGAAGAATTATCATGTTATTTTATTAGTTTGATGTGTTTTGATTTGATAGAAAATCTATGAATCTTATTGAGTTTTGTTCTGAAATTGAGAGGTATAATAATAAGTTTGTTCAATTTACTAGCAATATCGACTTTTATCTCAAAGGAAAGGAATTCAGCGTTTACATAACTCGGCTTCTTTAAGT
The DNA here is from genome assembly GCF_048544455.1 of Silene latifolia. Taxonomy (NCBI): domain Eukaryota; kingdom Viridiplantae; phylum Streptophyta; class Magnoliopsida; order Caryophyllales; family Caryophyllaceae; genus Silene; species Silene latifolia. The sequence continues at coordinate 101,728,324 of NC_133526.1, read as the reverse complement.
TTAGCAAGTCATACCCACATCGAGAGAGATCGGTGGCCATAGCAGAACCAACTTGCTTCTCGCACACTTGCGGATCCATTTTTGCCAGGAAAAAGTTTCAAGCCAACAAAAGCCGTCATCCCAATCACTACACCGGCACACATAATCTTCACACTTGCATCTTTTATTTTATCCGTGATTGATTCTTGTTCACTAGCTTCTTCCATAACATTTTTACTGGATAAGTCAACATAACTTAGATTATTATCATATATAAGCTCGATGACTGTACTCTTCTCCAAAGCCATTAATTCCAACATCTTCTTGGCGTGTTATGCGGTCGCCATTAGAGCTTGGTGGGAACACCTTTCGCAGTGCTGTACTACATCTTTGCTTGTGACAAAGTGTCAATCACTGCAGTAGCCTCACCCCAATCCTTACTATGGCCGCTGCCATCAAGACCCACTTCCACTCTCCGGTGTTCCAAGTGCTTCAAAACAAGCAGGATCATCATAATAATCCCGGAGTTTAAATTGAACACCATCTGTCTCCCTGAATTTAGAGAAAACCTCCTCAGTCAGCCAAGTCTCCAACAATATGCATAAGCCTGGTGAGCTCCGGGCAGCCTGGTGAGCTCCATTAGAGGTACTGCCGGTGACGAGACGAGAGGTACTGCCGGTGGTTCCGGGCAGCCTGGTGAGCTCCATTAGAGGTGTGTAATTTAAGATGGTGAATTAGAAGGAGATTGAAGAAGTAAAGCGTAGAAGGGTCAAGTGTGACTTATAATTGTCTACTTTCATATCGGATTTGGCCATTGTCGTCTATTAGCTCAAAAGGTAGAGCAATGTGTTATTGCACATGGTGTGGGTTCGAGCCCCACATAGACGAACATATATAAAGCACTAGTTACACTTTGTAGTAACATTAGTTGTTCTATGTGGTAACAATAATTATCGAACAAAGTGATGCTAGCTAAGAATAACACTAGTTATTTGATAATGTAACATTGTTTCGTATATATAATAACACTGTTTATTTGATAAAGTAACACTTATGTTACATATATTGATAATAGAAGCTCATGTAGGAATTGAACCTACATCCTTTGTGCAATTGCACAAATGCTCTACCAATTGAGCTAATGAGCTAGTTTAGTAGAAACTGAATATTCCACCAACACACTACAGTTGATGTAATGGCCACAATATAAGTTAGCTAGTTTACATTACCAGTCCCTAACCGCTGTTTTTCAGAAAAGCCGCTAGTGGCTCTCTCAATTTCTCTGTAAGGGTACATGGGTACTGTGGAGTTTCCAGCAGCTTCAAAAAGAAGCCGCCTTGCACTCACTTGATTTCTCATATACGTAGTCCGCCGTCTACAGAGGTAGCAAATAGCAGCTAGAATTATTGTTGAACTTGCACCAGCAACAATCCCTATGATTATTTCAGCAAATGCATTTCAGTGTCTCAGTGAGTCACTCAATTAAGAAAACAAAAATTGAGAAAGACAGACTACCTCCGACGAGAATAGCAGTTTTGTATCCTCCAACAGATCGAAAGCATAAGCGGGAATTTTAGCATCGGAATCCGAGGTCGTTCAAAGAACAAGAGAAAATTATCAGCCGCATGATTATTGAACATTGCGGACAAAAGTTAAGTAATGAATGAAGTCATATGATCGAATCATGGACAGAAATGAAATGGTGGAAACTAGGTCGAGAATAGAAAGGGCGGAAACCAGTTTACTCCGCTTTCCCTTATCCATCGCCGCTTCCCTTGGTCGCCGCTAGATGACAGACAGACAGACTAATATTCGCCCGAGATTTCAGGATTACTCGTGGCAGACGTAACCTCTTTTTGCAAATCAAAAAGCAAATCATATGGCAATGCCAAATTGTCAATGACAATTTGAGATTCTCCCAACTCACAACTCACCATAAGAACCAAAATCACCAAATCTGAGATTCACCTAATAAAGAAAAGAGCAAAATAGGTGATTTTAACCACTTATGATGATCAAGTTTCACAAAATAAGCCTTAAGATTCACTGAATAGGGTATGAGATTCACAAAATAAGGTCTGAGATTCACCTAATAAAGAAAAGAGCAAAATAGGTTATTTTAACCACTTATGATGATCAAGTTTCACAAAATAAGCCTTAAGATTCACTGAATAAGGTTTGAGATTCACAAAATAAGGTATGGGATTCACCAAATAAGGAAAAGAGCAAAAAACGTGATTTTAACCACTTATGATGACCAAGTTTCACAAAACAACCTCTAAGATTCACTGAACAAGGTCTGAGATTCACAAAACAAAGTCTGAGATTCACCTAATAAAGAAAAGAGCAAAATAGGTGATTTTAACCACTTATGATGATCAAGTTTCACAAAATAAGCCTTAAGATTCACTTTGAATAGGGTATGAGATTCACAAAATAAGGTCCGAGATTCACCAAATAAGGAAAAGAGCAAAATAGGTGATTTTAACCACTTATGATGATCAAGTTTCACAAAATAAGCCTTAAGATTCACTGAATAGGGTATGAGATTCACAAAATAAGGTCTGAGATTCAATTAATAAAGAAAAGAGCAAAAAAGGTGATTTTAACCACTTATGATGACCAAGTTTCACAATACAAGCTCTAAGATTCACTTAATAAGGTCTGAGATTCACAAAACAAAGTTTGAGATTCACCTAATAAAGAAAAGAGTAAAATAGGTAATTTTAACCACTTGTGAAGAATTTTTACATTATTGGCTTCCAGTTTCACAAAACAAGCTGTAAAATTCACAAAATAAGGCCTAAGATTCACAAAATAAGAAAAAGAGCAAAATAGGATTCGTATCTAGTATTTCATGAATTTCTGATTGAATCATGTAATTGCCGACAAAAGAGTTATCTTCAAGGTTCACAAAATAAGCTCTGAGATTCACAAAATAAGGTCTAAGATTCACAAAATAAGGAAAAAAGCAAAATAGGTGATTTCAATCATTTACGACAAGTTTCAGAATATTAACTTACAGGTTCACAAAACAAGCTCTAAAATTCACAAAAGAAGGTCTGAGATTCAAAAAAAAAAAAAAAAAAAAAAAAAAAAGCAAAAGTAGTACTACTATATACGACTAAATCAAAAAGTAGTACTAAAAGTCCCCATGTACAGTAACTATACTAAAAGTTTGATCACAGATGTGCAAATCAATTGAATGCCACATGGGACAATGTTCATTAAACACTGTATAGCTTTTATCAGAAGAAAGCGACACGTTCAAAACTATGAACGCATGTTCATACACACTTACAACGCAGCTCAAACAAAGACATACCAGGTAGCACGTCTCATGTACTGCTTCCATGAGTCGCTCCCTGCTTCCATGAATGTAAACATTTGTCGGTATGTTTACATTCACTATTCCACAGTCACTTCCTGAAGGCCTGAAGCAACCCGAATTTCAGTATTTACTTGAGCATTAGTAATCAGATTCCTAACAATGTTGCGCGTAAAATCCACACTACTTGAGGTGATCTCAATAGAAAGGTACGATCTGTATTGGAATACAAGTGTAGAAAAGAACACATACCCGATCCATTTAAAGATAGCTTCAGGTCTTTTAGTGAATATAGAACTACTCAATCCACACTTCTGGTTTCCGAATCTCCGAGGCCGACAAATTAACCCTAACTTCAGACCCGACGAGCTCTACAACGAGCAATAAACATCCGAAAACCAGAAATCAGTAACACATCCACATTTCCACACAAACATACATACACCATCACAAATAGTAAACAAAGCCTAAATTAAGACAGTTGAAAGTTGGAGAAAATTTCCAACATTTTCTCCATTTCGATATTTCGATCGACAGAGAAAGGGAATGAGTCGGTGTATAGAGTATCACTCTCAAAATGATATTGTAGGTTCATTGGGAATTGTCAATTTGAACTTGTGGAGTTGCGGCAGCAACAGACAGGAAAATTCTAATGAAGGAGTGTGTATAGATAGAACTGCAAGATATTCCATAAAAGAAGAAGATTTGAGGGAAACGGACAGGAAAATTCCAATGAAGGCGCAAGCCCTCAAAAAACAAGAAGCTAAATTTTGAAGTACATTACTAGAATAAAGTGGAGCTCATACAGTAGAAAGAAAAAAGCTAAACAGACCATATATAATGCCTCAAGTTAACATGATGACACTGTTTACCTGTGATTCAACATACGTCAATCCCAACGAGGCCATTTTGTGAAAGAAAGACATAATAGAAGATATTAAGTACCTAAAACTGACCATTGCTTGTGGGATAACACGGTGTAAGAGTTACCTATTCAAATCTTCTGGTTTAGCTTGATTTGCAGATCAATTTGAGATGAATTAGGGTGTCGTGATTTGCTCGTGCGACAACCAAACTCCATAGAGTCATTAACCCTTTCCCATAACATCTCCAACAACTATTGCATTCAAGGGAAAAAAAGCATTACTCGCCACCACTGGAACACCAACATTAATCAATATAACGGATCGCACATAAACAATTCCACCTACTAACTATCTATAGCACAATATTACCTAACATAAATCAACAAACAAGAAACAAAAGGACAAACGAGCGATAATTTAATTGAACTTGATTAAAAACAGCTAAACCTTTCGATTTTCGGCGTCGTCTCCGAGAATTAAAAGCAACGAAAGCGAAGTTAAGAGCGACAGCGAGAATGGCGGCGATTCGGTGTGGCGATGACTTTCCTCCCTTTACTTCCGCCATTGTTAACACTTCCTCGAGAAGCTTCCTCCCATCGATAATGGCGGTCGTCGTCTTCTTCTCCTCCCATTTGCAAACTGTAACTAACTGTAATTATTACTCCAAACAGATGTCGAAGATCAAGCTGCTAAGATTTCCGTCGAAGAACAAATGCAAATCACTACTATTCACACTCTTGAAAGTGATCTCAATTCTGGTTTGTTTCCTCAATTCTTCGTGTTTTAGTTTAGAGAGAAGCAGGTAAAGAATTTGGGCCTGTTTTAGTTTAGAGAGAGGAACTATTTTGGTCTAAATGACCCCAAATTTCCAGCCCAATGAACAATTGGAAATCAGTCCAATGTAACAATTTGGTGAGTCAGCCGCCTCGCCATAATGAGGTGCCTCACCGGATCCGGCCTCTATATATATATATATATATATATATATATATATATATATATATATATATATATATATATATATATATATATATATATATATATAGAGGTAAGATCTAATGAGTCCCTTACCTCATTTAAGTCCTTAAGTCCCTCTAAGGGCCATTGGATGGACTAAATGAAAGGTTGAGATGAATTTGATTAAAGGCCATTAAAAAGAAAAGGAAAAAAATGTGGATGGTTGGATTGAGATGGATGGTTGAGATTGAAAATTACCAAAAACAATTACCATTAATCAAATTTCTATACACTAATTAATTTTTCTTTCTCTCTCTAGCCCCTAATTAATCAGTTTTGAGTTTTAGATTTCAGAAGTGTAAATGTAATGTTGTATGAGTTTTACAAGTGTAAATGTGACGGAAATATAATTATAACATTTTACAAGTGTAAATGTGATGTTTTACAAGTGTAAATGTAACATTTTAATAGTGTAAATTTGATTTTTTGTGACGGAAATTTTGAATTTATATAATTTTAACATTTTACAAGTGTAAATGTGAAGTTTTACGAGTGTAAATGTAACATTTTAAGAGTGTAAATTTGATTTTTTTGTGACGGAAATTTTGAATTTATATAATTTTAACATTTTACAAGTGTAAATGTGAAGTTTTACGAGTGTAAATGTAACATTTTAAGAGTGTAAATTTGATTTTTTTGTGACGGAAATTTTGAATTTATATAATTTTAACATTTTACAAGTGTAAATGTGAAGTTTTACGAGTGTAAATGTAACATTTTTAGAGGTGTAAATTTGATTTTTTTGTGACGGAAATTTTGAATTTATATAATTTTAACATTTTACAAGTGTAAATGTGAAGTTTTACGAGTGTAAATGTATCATTTTTAGAGTGTAAATTTGATTTTTTTGTGACGGAAATTTTGAATTTATATAATTTTAACATTTTACAAGTGTAAATGTGAAGTTTTACGAGTGTAAATGTAACATTTTAAGAGTGTAAATTTGAACTTTTTGTGACGGAAATTTTGAATTTACATAATTTTGACATTTTACAAGTGTAAATGTGATGTTTTACGAGTGTAAATGTAACATTTTAAGAGTGTAAATTTGATTTTTTTGTGACGGAAATTTTGAATTTACATAATTTTAACATTTTACAAGTGTAAATGTAATGTTTTACGAGTGTAAATGTAACATTTTAAGAGTGTAAATTTGATTTTTTTTAACGGAAATTTTGAATTTATATAATTTTAACATTTTACAAGTGTAAATGTGATGTTTTACGAGTGTAAATGTAGTATTTTAAGTGTAAATTTGAAGGTTTAAGAGTGTAAATTTGGTCCTTTGAGTGTGACTTTAGTCCTTTATAAGTGTAACTTTGGTCCTTTACGAGTAAAACTTTAGTCCGACAACCAACAAACACCACCACCGTCGTCCTCCACCACCAACTCATATCCACAAAAATATATTAGTGCAAATCTATATAAATTTAACAAGTGTAAATGTACAAATATATGAGTGTAAATGTAAAGAAATATGAGTGTAAATGTAAAAATTATGAGTGTAAATGTAAAGAAGTACGAGTGTAATTGTAAAGAAATATGAGTGTAAATCTGAAAAATGCGTGTAAATGTAAAGAAATATAAGTGTAAATGTAAAGACATACGAGTGTAAATGTAAAGAAATATGAGTATAATAAATATATTTATTAGATCTAAATATATAAAAAACTTGTGAGGAAATACAAGTGTAAATTTAAAGAAATATGAGTGTAAATGTGAGGAAATACAAGTGTAAATTTAAATAAAAACAAGTGTAAATGTAAGGAAGTACAAGTGTAAATGTAAGGAAGTGCAAGTGTAAATGTTAAGAAGTGTAGATCTGGAAAAAAAATTAAATACAAGATTTGGAAGAATATCAAGCAAGACATATTTAATATAGAGTAGTAAAATAAACAAGACTATAATTTAAATACTCATATACACAAAACAAATCACCAACCTTTATATATATATTAAAAAAAAAAAAAAAAAAAAAAAGGAAAAAACAACAACGAATACACAAACCAACCTTTATATATAATAATAAAAAAAAAAAAAAAAAAAGGAAAAACAAAACAACGAACACTTTAAGTCACTGAACATCAACCTCATAAGAGAACAAACTACATCATCAAAAGCAACGAACAACAATGTTAAATGTTAAAAAACGAATCAAAAATTAAATGTTAAAAATAGAAAACCAAAATCAAATATTTTCAGATCTGAGAACTCAAAATTCAAGCCTATAATTTTCAGATCTGAGACGAGTTGAAGAAGAGGACGCGCGATGTTGGGGTGGCGCGTGACAGAGCGACATGGCAGAGTAGTGGCGGTGGTGGTGCATGGTTTGAGGAGGGGTAGTGGCGGTGGTGGTGCAAGGTTTGATGTTGTGGGCGCGGGTGGTGGAGGGGAGGGGTAGATTTTGTGGGTCGTCGTGGTGGAGAGGTGCGAGAGGGACGGTGGTGGTGGGAGGGGAGTGGCAGATCTGGTTTGGTGCGAGAGGGACGGTGGTGTTGTAGAGGGGAAGAGAAGAGGATGGCTGCGGTGGTGAGGGAGGTTGAGGGTAGGGTGGTGGTGGCGGACATGAGGGAGGAGGGAAGTCCGAGTAGGTGGGGTGGTGGTGGTTGTTGTCGCGGGGAATGGTGGTGGTGGGTGTGTGTGTCGTGGTGGTGGCGGGTGTGTGTGGTGGGTGTGTGTGTCGTGGTGGTGGCGGGTGTGTGTGGTGGGTGATGACTGGTGAGGAAATGAGAGAATGAGGGGGAATTTTTTTTTTTGATTTTTTTGAATTATTTGGTTTCTGATTTTTGTTGGATTTTGGAGAGGTTTTGAATTTTTTTGATTTTTAGAGAGATGAGAGGAATGATAATTGTGTGAGATGAGAGATAAGTGAGTGAAAAATAAATGTTATATAGTAAAATTAGTGGATGATTAGTGAAGGTAGTGAGGGAAAGTGATTAATTAGCTTCAATCCCCTCCATTTAGCATTAATCCCTCACTTTTCCCCTTCAATCTCAACCCTCCATCCTATCTTTTCAATGACTCTTAAGAGGACTTATGGACTCAATGCTTTTGGGTGGACTCACTTGATCCTTCCTCTATATATATATATATATATATATATATATATATATATATATATATATATATATATATATATATATATATATATATATATATATATAGGCAAGATCCGGTGAGTCCACCTATATATTTGAGTCCATGAGTCCATTAAACAATATCACGCATTATACAAAACAATATCACAATTTTTTTTTTTTCCATAAAATTTTTTTTTTTCGAAATTTTTTTTTTTAAAAATTTTTTTTTCGAAAATTTTTTAAATTTTTTTTTTGCGAAGAAGAGTTTTTTTTTTTTTTTTTTTTTTTTTTTTTTTTTTTAAGCTGTGATATTGTTTAGTATAACGTGTGATATTGTATTACAAAACAATATCACGATTTTTTTTTCGAATTTTTTTTTCAAAAACTTTTTTTTTTTCAGTTGTGATATTGTTTAGTATAACGTGTGAAACTGTAAGCTGTGATATTATGTAGTATAACTGTGATATTGTAGGCGGGATCTCGTGAGTTTGGTTCTTACGGTGAGTTGTGAGTTTGGAAAATCTCAGCCATTAGATTAAATGGATTAGACGGCTGAAATTGAAACTAAGATTAACAAAAATGTAACGCACCGTTCATACTTGATTCCTAATAACAAATCCTCAAACGTCTCTCTCTTCTTCGTCAGCAATCTCATTCCTCTTTCCATACTTCACTACAGCAGAAACCTCGTCGAATTTAGGGTTTCATCTCATAATTCAATCCATTCATAGGTAATTTATCTGATTATTTGTACATTTATGATCGTTGTTGAGCTTTTGACGATTGTTTGCCTTTTTATTGCATCTTGTAGTTGTTTTTTCATTGATTGTTGACTCGAATTTGTCAATTTGCTTAGGCTGTGTTCAAATTTAGGAAATTTATCATGTCAATCATTCGAAATTAATCAATTAGGTTCTACTTCTTTGAATTTGTTGTTTAGCTTTTCCTGAAATTCAGGAAATTTTTTGTTATGCCAATCACTCAATCGTGCGAAATTGTTGCTGCTGCTCGAATGGTGGAGGATGTGGTGATGGTGCTGCTGGTGAACGGAGGTGAATGGTGTCGAAATGGCTGTTGTGATGGCAGAGCTCGAATGGTCACAAGAACGAGCAGATGGAGATCGGGTTTGCTGCGGCTGTTGTTGTATGTCGAATTAGTTGAAATGGGGGATTGTTGTTGATGCAGGTGAGCGAGGCAGAGGAGCAGGCGGCTGTCGGTGGTGAGGTCGGGGTAAATGGTGAGCTAGTGAGTGGAGTATGGTGGGTTGTTAGGTGTTGGAGTGGTTGATTGATGCTGCTGGTGTTACAGGTTGACGGAATGGCTGCCGCTGGTTGTTGTTGCGGTCGAATTGGCTTAATATCAATACTAGTGTCGGGTTTATGCGACTCAATTTCAGTATAAGTACTTACCAGCTGACAACTCGTCCTTGTTAAGCGCAATTGGTTGTTTCGAGTGTTATTAAGTACTCCGTAGGTCTTAATTTAGAATGTCGCTTAATGACATTTGTTATTATTGTAGAGTCCAGATTTGATTGTATTCATTTCAGACTGTAGCAAATTATTGAATTTGTTTGTAAGAAATTCATAATGCAATAAAACATTATTCTTTTCGGATTACTCAAAACTTTTTTGCCTTGCCTTGTCTTTCTCTTTTAATGCCTATTTACGATGTTTTTTGGCTATTTATGTTACTCTATGTGAATGATTTCTATAGTTTTGTTTCTAGAGGTAAATAATTACTCCTGTTACATCTAACTGAGGCACTGATCAAGCAAGCTTTGTGTAATGAAATAGGGGAATTTGTGATGTCAATTCCTAATTCTAAGTGACCGAAACTTCTAACAATGTGGTCTCGGTTTAAAATTTAAACTTCTGGATCAAAATTCATTGGTAACTGGTGAGTAAAGGACAAGGAAGATCGATTGATGTAATTCTCGATACATTTTTGTGAAGCAAAGGTCGATTGATGTATTTCTCAATACATTTTTCATTATGGGTCATTGGGTCATTCAGAAATAGTCACTATACATTGGCTTTCTGGTGCCAAAAAGAACTTGAATTGGATGGCAATAAGGGGTCACTCATTGACCTGTCAACTTTCTTCGTGGAGGGAAAAAGCGTAACCTTGACAGGAATAGCAAGAGGTGCCAGCATGAGTACAACCATTATAACAATGAAAGAGTAACAGACGGATTTCTGCATGGATATTGTACTGTGCAGTACTTTAGGGAGGCTAAGCTTAAGAAAAATATAAAATACTGCTATTTGAGTGTTACTGAATATGGACAGCATGAATGAATGATCAACTGCATGATTGATGGTGCTTTTCAGGGTGGGACCTCCACTTTAGATGGACTTTGTTTTCTAATGTTTATCCTTTGGTGGATATGAGTACCTGACGGCTCGGGTTAAATTAGTAACGGTAGCATAGCGTTACGGCTTTGTCCGAGAACCAAATTTAAAACTTAAAAACTAACTAAAACCTTTAAAAAAATAATCCCTCCATTATAAATCTCTCGAGATAATTTTGTGTGTATCAAGTCGTGACAACGTATTTCGTGAGAAGGGCATATGGGGACCGACTTGGTGTCTTTTATCATTTATTAGGCGGGAAAAACATTACAATAAACATTTAATAACAACACAATAACATGCGGTAAAAAAAGAAAAAAAAAAATCAAAGTAGTAAAAAAAATCAAAGTGACACGAGAATAACATAACAATAACAATGAGAATAACAAGAGAATAACAAAGACAATAACACGTGCTAAAAAAAAAAAAAAAAAAAAATCAAAGTCGTAAAAAAATGAAAGTGACAGGAATAACATCACAATAACACCGAATAACAAAGACAATAACATGCGGTAAAAAAAGAGTAAAAAAAATCAAAGTAGTAAAAAATCAAAGTGACATCGGAATAACATCGCAATAACACCGAATAAAAGACAATAACAAGCGGTAAAAAAATAGTAAAAAATCAAAGTAGTAAAAAAAATCAAAGTAGTAAAAAAAAAGTGACACCGGAATAACATCACAATAATGAGAATAACAAGTAGAATAAAAGACAATAACACGTGGTAAAAAAAAAAAAATCAAAGTTGTAAAAAATTCATAGTAAACGAGAATAACATCACAATAATAAATGGAATAACAATAACAAAGACTATAACATATGGTAAAAAAAAAGAGAGAAAAAATCAAAATCGTAAAAAAATCAAAGTAACAAATGAGAATAACATCACAATAACAATGGAATAACAATAACAAAGACAATAACATGTGGTAAAAAAAAAAAGAGAGAAAAAATCAAAGTCGTAAAAAAATCCAGGTAAAAAAAAAAGCACAATAATAGCATAATAACACGAGGTAAAAAAAAAAATAAGAGTAAAAAAAATTTCAAGTAAAAAAAATCCGGTACAAAAAGAAAAAGAAAAAAGGTAACATAATGAGTAAATTAAAGAAAAACATAAGAGAAAACAAAAATCAAAGTGGTAAAAAAAGCATAATAACACGAGGTAAAAAAAAAAAAAGAAAAAGATTAAAGTAAAAAAAACATTAGAAAAAAAGAGAAAATAAGTAAATGGCAATGGTTTTATATGATACGTAAGATTTGATCTTGGCCACTCATCTCTAATATAATCTAGTGGTTGAGATTCCCCAACTCACAACTCACCATAAGAACCAAAATCACCAAATCCAATCTCTATATATATATATATATATATATATATATATATATATATATATATATATATAGAGTAGGATCGTGTGAGGCACCTCATTATGGCGAGGCGTACGGTCTCACCAAATTCCTCTTTATGGTGAGCGCAAGATCCTGAGTCACCTATATATTTAGTCATGAGTCCATAAAACAATATCACGCACTATACAATACAATATCACGAATTTTTTTTTTCAATTTTTTTTTCGAATTTTTTTTTTCAATTTTTTTTTTTCGATTTTTTTTTTTTTCAAATTTTTTTTTTCGAATTTTTTTTTTTTCAAGTTTTTTTTTTTTTTTTTTTTTTTTTTTTTTTTTTTTTTGAATCTCATACCTATTTTGTGAATCTCATACCTTATTCAGTGAATCTTTAAGGCTTGTTTTGTGAAACTTGATCATCATAATTGGTTAAAATCACCTATTTCGCTTTTTTCTTTATTAGGTGAATCTCAGACTTTGTTTTGTGAATCTAACCTTGTTCAAGTGAATCTTAGAACTTGTTTTGTGAAACTTGGTCATCATAAGTGGTTAAAATCACGTTTTTTCCTCTTTTCCTTATTTTGTGAATCTCATACCTTAGTCAGTGAATCTCAAGACTTGTTTTGTGAAACTTGATCATCATAAGTGGTTAAAAATCACCTATTTTGCCCTTTTCTTTATTAGGTGAATCTCAGACTTTGTTTTGTGAATCTCGGACGCTTGTTCGGTGAATCTTAGAGCTTATTTTGTGAAACATGGTCATCATAAGTGGTTAAAATCACGTTTTTTGCTCTTTTCCTTATTTGGTGAATCTCGGACCTTATTTTGTGAATCTCATACTTTATTGGTGAATCTTAAGGTTTGTTTTGTGAAACTTGATCATCATAAGTGGTTAAAATCACCTATTTTGCTCTTTTCTTTATTAGGTGAATCTCGGACTTTGTTTTGTGAATCTCGGACCTTATTTAGTGAATCGTAGAGAGCTTGTTTTTTGTGAAACTTGGTCATCATAAGTGGTTAAAATCACGTTTCTTGCTCTTTTCCTTATTTGGTGAATCTCAAGCCTTATTTTGTGAATCTCGCACCTTATCCAGGTGAATCTTAAGGCTTGTTTTGTGAAACTTGATCATCATAAGTGGTTAAAATCATCTATTTTGCTCTTTTCTTTATTAGGTGAATCTGAGACTTTGTTTTGTGAATCTCGGAGAGCATTCGGTGAATCTTAGAGCTTATTTTGTGAAACTTGGTCATCATAAGTGGTTAAAATCACGTTTTTTTGCACATCTAAGTACGGATTTGGCTAACTCATCCTCAATGTTATTGTATTTAAGTTTAATACACTAAATTCTTAAATTAACTAGGCTATATGAGATTCGAACTCATACCTTTGTGCAAGATTTGCACATTGCTCTCCCATTTGAGCTAATAGCCTTTAAGATATACAAGTACATAACAAAGATTAAATAAGGGGAACCAGGTTTAGGGTTCACATAATATACTCCAAGCTTCACAAAATCAAGTCGAGGTTTCACAAAATTAGGTTTATGTTTGAACCTTATTTTGTGAATCTTGGAGCTAATATTGTGAATCTTGGAGCTAATCTTGTGAATTCTGAACCTAATTTTGTGAACCCTGGACATAATACTGTGAATCTTGGACTTGATTTTGTGACTTGGGGCTAATCTTGTGAATCTTTGGACTTGATTTTGTGAATCTAAGACCTAACTTTATGAAACTGGGTCTTTATTTTGTGAATTTAGGATATGATTTTGTGAATCTCATTCAAAATCAGTGTTAAAGAATAGCCACATCAACCACACTCATTTTTCACCATCATCGAAATGTAAGGACTAGGTGAAGATCAAACCAAGGATTACCTCTTGTGCCTCCGTATGTCCATCTCTAATCACTATGAATACACTATCGCCAAGATTGATGGCATGGATTCCCTGCCAAAAGTAATTAACTAGTGAGTGTGGGCTCAATTAACTCAACATGGACCAAGAAAATTAGTGGCTGATCTCAGATAATTGTTAGATAAGTTTGATGCGAGTATGACGGCTTTACAAGGGACTTACGGTTAAAAGTTGATTTTGACGAATGGTTTGATTACAAGGAATGAATAGCCTTCACGTTTCGAATGGCTTCTTTGATTCGGGTGGAAGGTTCTTCATACAAAATGGCTGGATTGTCGAATTCAGATGCAAGGCTGGACTCACCAAGGAATGCTCGGAATGAGTCAGCTACCGAGTATGAAAGAGACTTGAGATTGTATCCTCCTTCCAAGAAGAATACACAGCGGCCTCCACATACTTCTTTGGCTAGTTGTTTAATACTTGCAGCTAGCATGTAGTAAGTTCCTGTTGTAAACTGGAGACTTGCTAGAGGATCCAGGACGTGCCCGTCATAGCTACGAACATATCAAATTGAAAGAATTACATTAAGACGCATCATGAAAGGGTCCTAAACTCCTAGTTCATCAGAAAAAAGGTGCAATAAGATCTAATCCATCATTATCAGTGTACATCATCATTATAGGCCCGGGTTATTTTGAGTGCAGTGTGTCCGGTCATTTCACGTATGGTATGTTCAAGGCCATGTGGTTTTGAAGGTAATGGTGACGGACTAGGGTCATTTTCAAACTGGTTATTTTGGTCTGGTTGTATAAACCACGAAAACAACTTTTACGACTTTTGTTTGAAGGAATTAAGGCATGAATTATAAGATAGAGATTCACTTGAAGTGTTCAGATCTGCAATCACCTCCAGTATCTATTAAATTCTATTTCCATGACTCCATGAACCAAACATGAAACATCTCATTAACTCTGGTTCATCAACTTAAGAACTGACACTAGAATATTGCTTGTTTGATTAGATGTACTCCGTCGACCATAGTAAAATCAAAGTAGATTGCAACTCACCCAGCGGATACAAGGATTATGTTGGGCTTGAAGTTTTGGACGCATGGCACTATAACTTCATCAAACACGGTCCTCATAGCCAAATCTCCAGATCCTCCAGGTAGTGGTAAATTTAATGATGCGCCTTCACCCTGGCCTCGACCAACCTCGTTAATTTTACCAGTACCCGGGTAAAATTAACAATTCAATAAGCTGAATGAGAAGATGAGACCGTATTCTCCATTAACAATTCAATAATAATAGTTGATCGAAAATGTATTAAATTAAATTGAATCGGTGTAAATCGAAAGAAAAATTAATTGATAGAAATAACCTAATTTTGGATGATAATGGTGAACGAAGCTCGATGATAATGGCGGTAATAAGCTGAATGAGAAGATGGCGAGCGAAGTGTGAAGATGAAGACGGAGCTGAGCTGAAGATGAAGACGAGATGAAGAACGAGTTGAAGAACGAGACGAGCTAAAGATGGGTTGAAGAGAGAGAAAGTGAAGTGAGTAAATGATAGAGTAACACGATTTCAAGGTCTGTTAAATGGGGTGTTGGTTGGGGACATGTGGCATAATCTTGTACATTCATTTGTTTTTGATCGGATGGTAGAGATAGGTCCAGCCGCCTCACCCTAAGAAGGGTGCCTCACATGATTCAACCTCTATATATATATATATATATATATATATATAAAAAAGATTATTTGAAAATACACATCCGTCTCATACGAGTATTAAGATTTTTATTTATATTTTCCAGCATATTTACAGTGACCTTAAAACGTCAAATGAAAAGATTATAATGAAAAGGGAAGAGTATTAGGTAGTAGTAGTGCACATTATAGGAAGTAGAAAAATAGTCACACTTTAAGTCATATCAATTCTTCTAACAGCTCCTCATGAGCTGATGTGCGTGAAGCTTTCAGTTTTAACCGAGTCAAATCTTTGAATTAGACAAGCTTTTAGACATTGTCTTGATAATCTTCTGCTTCGGAATAACATTATACAAGTTAAGTTATGAGAACGTTAAGCGTCAGGTTCAAATTCCCCTCCCTTGAGTCTTGATTGTATTCGCTGTAAAATAACATTTTTGTGCATTTTGTCCAATATTGGAGTTGAAAAATGTATAATTTATATAATAATGACTCAAGTTTTTTTAGGGACACGCCACCACACCACACACATTTCTTTTCTGTGTTCGCTACTGATACGAATGCGGAAGCGATTTAAATAAATCGACAATGAAAGTAGTGTGGATCGAACTTGTGACTCGTGAGACCGTGGGACAAGTTTGAATCCGTGAGGATATTTGCTCGGATTAGACCTATAATCCGAACAATGGTGAAATATAGTCAAGACCTATTGACTATAATTCGGGTTATTGCTTGAGACGCGTCAAACAGTAACAAAATTTGGATCGAAAACTCGTCGAATCCGGGTTACACAAAGCTGCGTTTTTTTTCTTATAACTTGACTGGCTAAAAATTGAATACAAGATGATTATTTATATAGCTAACTAGATAGACTCCAAATCTAACAAATCATAACAACCAGATAACTAAATGTTATTCAACAAACTAACAGCTAACTAAATCTAATCCTAGGATTAGTTTTATTTGACTAACCTACTGAATCCTACTCGTATCAGCTACTGATTGTATTGGCCTTTGCGCAACATTTGTGAGGTCTACATAATACATATGCGAGGACTATTATTATCTACGAATAATCTCTATAATCAGAGCATGATAGACTTCAGAGGGATTACGTTTTGGGGCGCTTTATTTCTGGATACATACAAACTGAAACAGACATGAAACATAGTAATTTTCTGATAGAATGTGACAATCGTATCATGAACACGTAAATCAAACAGCTTCAATTCTAAGAATGTGAACCTTCAAACCTGCATACAACAACAACAACAACAACAACAACATCAGAGCCTTAATCCCAAAATCATCCTTTAGAACCGTCTATGGGTGAACACACACCTCAAAAACCTTCAAACCTGCATACAAATATTTAATCACACTCCAGAAACTAATATTGAGAAGTTGTCTGGATTATATTTGAAGCAAATATTAATGCATCACTATTCACTTCTTTTGCAGGAGATTCCCGCCATCTGGATCACTGTAATGTCACAGCGGCCATGAATTCGACATCTGATTCTAGAGCTTTCATTGAATCAGGAGGAAGACATATCTCAAGATCCACGCTTCCACCCCCTTCACGTCCAGGGTAAGCAGTAACTTTACCCTGAAATTTGTTTCCAAAACCACTACGAACTGCGACTGCCTTCCCAAGTCGGAACTCATTGCCGTAAATGTCAAATCTTGGTAAACATGAGATGAGAACACTGTCAGAACCATACATTATACCATGCTGGGGTACAAAAGGAGCCTGGAGCCAGCATTTCAGGAAATCGATCATTTCTTTGTCATTGTAGTTTACAATTGATTTGTTCAGTAGTGATATCGTGTAGAAGCAATTCACCAGCTGTTGTGGCTATTCTCAGTAAACTGAAACAATTTCCGAAAAATTCTGTAGGCAAAGGTGGGTCTAATCTATGCCTAACGTTAGCAATTATTCTTATATTAGTGACTCGATCATGACATACCTTGTTGCTCCAGATCATTGTCCTCCAGAGAATCGCTGACAGCGCTTGAAAAGAGGAAATGCTGCTGCAATTGCTTTGATTTTTGACCTCGGCCTTTAGGCTTTTTATGGAGTCAGAAGTAAAATGAAAGACCCTTACTCTAAAAGGGGCTGATTCAAGACAGGTTATGAATTCATCAGGGTGAGTTAATGGAAGGAGAACAGGGTTAGTCACGCTATACCCATCAGGAAACCAACGTTCATGAATTGGCAGACGAAACATAGAGACCCCTTTGCCCTTTGTCATGTGAATTTCTGACCACTTGTTCCAGAATCTCCAATATGATGTCCCATCTATGACAGCATGGTTTGCAGAACAACCTATGAAGACCCCGTCGACTAGTTCAGTGACCTTAACCGACAACAACGGTCTAGAGTGGCCATCATAGTTTAAAACCTTATGATGGTTTGGGTTTGGCTTTTTTTTTTCCTTGGGTGTTTGTTAACTCTTTTGGGGGTAGACAAGTATTGAATACGGAGTACCTTTATTTCTATATATAGTTTTTTTTGTGTTAGTTTAGGATTATTTCCACTTGTGGTGCCCTAAGGCTTAGGCAATACGATCAGATTAGGCCAGTTTCAACTGTATCTTCACTAATTCCACTTTGATAACTTAGGGTTTGAAATATTCTCTAGTTGCATTACGTAACGAGTAATATGACCTTGTCCATCATTATGTTGCTTGAAGTTTAAACACATGAATTCTCTGAACATTGAAGTTGATGAAGGTATTTCAATTAGAAGTAAATAAACGATTGAGACGGAGTGAGTAATTATTTCCTGTATTTGTAGACTGTTGTCATGTACTTATACATTGTTTTTGGAATTACTTAATATGTAGAATCAAAAGGAGGCTGTTGAGAAAGACCTTAATCTCTACAAGATGTTGAAATGGCGCCGGCTGATGGTTCGTTCCTTTTCTTCTTTTTCTATTACTATTATTACTCAGTGTTGGGAGTGTTGGATATTGTTATTTTCTGTTAAGTTTTCTATTTCAAGTGTTTTGTTCTATATGTTTTGCTTTGAACGTGATTCTGATGACATTAATATGACTTTTTTTTGGTGTTAATGGAACTACAATGGCAGTTTTTATAGTGATGCAAATTGAATCAAGGTCTTAACTACACTTGCATGACTTTACCATCAAAGTTGGCTAATAAAGACGTTAGATATGTATCAGTATCGCCTTTTCTGACCTTCGTGCACGAACTACTCCGTAAGGTGGACTATTTCACCAAATGTGATCCATCATACATCGACTAGTAAACTCTAATCCCAAATTCCAGTAACTCCCTTCTATTCTAGTTTGTAAATGAGCCGAGTCGTGTATCACTATCAGTTTGTTAGTCTATGAGTTGCCGATGGATTAGTTTTTAAGACCTGAATCATATGTCCGAATCTTGCTTTAAATTATCCTTATTCTGCAGTAGTGCACATTATATGTAATGGTTTTAATTAAGACAAGTAGTCATTTTTATTCTTCTAACAGCTCATTATTAACAGACGTGCGTCATGCACCTGAGGTTTTGAGTTGGGTAAAATCTTTGACTAGCCTTATCTTGGACATTGTCCTGATAGCCCACATCTATGGAATGACTGTACTAATCCATAGTATTGGATCTCGTTTTTTGTCATTGTCGTTGTATCGGTTGTCGCGACCTAAACTTGCTAAATACTGTCAATATCGCCTCAAAATGTTGTTATGCTCTCCAAAACCCTGATAAACCGGCTGCATATCGATTGTAGCAGCCGAAATTTTTGAACGCTTGTACTGGAACACAGTCTCACATTATGGCACACTATCATTGGCCTTAATGAATTGCCTGTCAGACTCAGTAGTCAGAGCAGGAGCATGGTAGACTTCAAAAGGGTTCTAATTTTGAGTTGCTTAGGTGTTAACAAGGAGAGAATTTCTGGAGTTACACAAACCAAAACAATTTAATGCTCCGTAATGTTCAGGTCGAGAGTGATAGTCAAATACTCTAACACAAAGTAATCCAAACTGCTTCTATTCTAAGAATATCTTAATATGCATACAATCTTACTCAAGTACTCCGTAACTAACACGGAGAGGTTGGTCTGATTTATTTTTAAGCAAAGTTATTGACTTAATGCAGCATCACTAATCACTAATCACTTCTTCTGCAGGAGAATTTTCTCGTCTTAATCGTGATAATGTCACTGCAGTCATGAATTCTACATCTGATTCGAGAGCTGTCATCGAATCAGGAGGAAGACATATCTCAAGGTCCACACTTCCACCCCCTTCACACCCTGGGTAAGCTGCAACTGTCCCCTGAAATTTATTTGCATACCCGCTACGAACTGCAATTGCTTTCCCCAGACCAAATTCATTGCCATACATGTCAAATCTTGATGAACTCGAGCTCAGCACACTATTGGAATCATACAAGATACCGTGTTTGGGTATAGAAGGCGCCTCCAGCCAGGCTTTCAGGGAATCGGTTACTTCTTTGTCATTGTGGTTTACAATTGATTTGTTCAGCAATGATGCTACCCACCCTAAACTGTTTTCAAGCAGTTCGCCAGCTGTTGTAGTTATTTTCAGTAAACTCACACAGTTTCCGAAAAATTGTTTTGGCAAAGGTGGGTCTAATCGATGCCTGCTATTAGCAGTTAATCTGAAATTAGTGATTTGACTATGACACACCGTGTTGCTTCGGATCACTGACCTCCATACAAGCGCTGATAACGCCTGAAAAGAGGAAATATTACCATTATCTGTTTCTAGATTAGCCACGGTTTTTAGTCTTTGTATGGATTTGGAAGTAAAGTGAAAGAACCGAACTCTGAGTTGAGTTGGTTCAACACAACTTATGAATTCATCAGGGTGAGTAAACGGAAGAAGAACAGGGTTATCCTCGCCAAACCCATCAGGAAACCATCGTTGATACAATGGCAGGCGCGATTTAGAAACCCCTTTGCCTTTTGACATGTGAATTTCAGACCACATGTTCCAGAATTCCCAATATGAAGTCCCATCTACGACTGCATGATTCGCAGAACAACCAATGAAGATACCATCGAGCAATTCTGTGACTTGAACCGATAACAAAGATCTTGTGTGGCCGTCATAATTAAATGCCTTATGGTGGTCAAATAAGGAGTCAACCACCAAGGGAACATCGGTTGGTGAAAGGATGTCCGATATGGTCGAATCTAAAGTAGCATGAATGAACTTAACGCCAGGGCCTTTGTTGCAGTCTACATAGATCAAGCATTCATGGTTAGGTTCATCTACTCGCGTGGCAAGCTGACCGGCAAATGGGTAAAAATGGACAAGGGTAAGTGAAAGCGATTCTTTAAGATCTTGGAGGAAGTCGTGAATTGAGAATGATTGAGTTGGTTTGGTGAAGAGAAGACCCTTTTGAATGTAGCGAGAAGAGAGTTTAATGAAGTCTAATGGAGCTAAGTAATGAGGTTTTTCGGATTCCATAACATCGTACCTCGGCTTAAGGAAACATTCTGAGGTTTGTTTTACAGTCATTTTTTCCATACTTGAATGTTATCTTGGCTTCAGTTCTGTATATATATTTTTTTGGAGCAAAAATGGGTACATTAGTTGGATTAGCTATAACATTTGACTGATTACTTTAAAAAAAAACTCCACTAGTTTTCCAATGTGTTAGTTATTTATATATTGTGGTCATCTTGCAAACGTACGCCATTACCTCAACACTGGCTACCTATGGTAATGAGCAGCCAAATGATAGAAAATAAGCAAAATGGGAGCAGCCAAATGATATAATAATAGCATATGTCCACTAGTTTAATTGGTAAAATTATGAGAGACTGTTCTTACGATCTTGTTTAAAATCCCATCAGCACATGGTGTCGTTGGTGGCCTGGTATTAACATCATAAAAGAAATGAAGGTTCCGAACTATAAATATAAATTATGAATATATATCACATAACAACATTAAAATTTGACAATTATGGACCGTAATTCGCATATGACACAAGTAGTTTTTCCGTTTTATTAACAACTTTAATAATACACGTCTTTAATTGATTGACTGAATTTAGGAAAAAAAATTATAGTTAGGGTTTGGAATGTAGTTAGAATCCTGATGAATTCTCATTCCACCCCAACCCCTTGGAATCTCATACCCATTCTTTATGTTTATTTTTCTAATGGATCAAACATGTTTTGAAAGGTATGAAATTGAAATCTCATACTTCTATGGTTTCTCTGTGGGGTAATATCCGTATACTACCCTTCTAATTAAGGATTATAACGCAAAATTTACATGTGATTATAGTCATAAAACGAAAAACATAATGAAACGATTAAGATGTAGAAATAACCTTCGGTCCTAGTGCAAAAGGCAATGAGAGATCAAAGTAGACCTCCTCCTAAATGATGCACCCAAGATGGTCCGAGAAATGCCCTTGTGCTAGAGAGAATCCCCTAATTGCCTTGCAATATTGAGGGGATTGTTTTGTGAGTTTGTGTTGGATGAGAGATCCGAGTTTCGAGAGGCACAATTCCCAAAACCCTAGTTTTCATACAAATGAAAAATGATTAGGTTAGAAGGGAGGAGAAACTCCCCTTTTGTGCCCTCTCATTCGGCAAAACCGAGTGGGTCAAGGGGAAGTGGGCTTCCACTTCCTCTTAACTTTAACTCGTGGTTCGGTCCATAATGCGCTAAGTGTATATGACGCGGTTTCATCATAAACTGTCATCGGTTATCGGAAATTAAGGCATCAACTAATAATACGGATTAGTTGAATTATTAATACATGTCCGACAAAGACAATATTGTATAATTATATTCAATATACATTTAATTAAATATAAAACGCTTATATTCAATTTATGAATTAACTGTTTAATTCGCCTTAGCCATTATTATTTAATCCGTATTAAATAAAATATCTCAACATCACATTTTGACTAATTATTAGTCAAATAACTCAGACTAACTGGTTAGTCAAAATTGGCATCTACATGACTGTATTTTCATACCGTCACATCTCTCAAACGTATCCTATAGGTGTGACTTTTAGGGACCAGTTGATCACCGTCATCTGTATGACAATAACGTCAAACTTATCTAGCAAGCCAACCGTTATTGATAAACGTGGATCAACTGATAATAATACCAAAAGTATGCCCTTTGATCCTTTTAGAGATTTATAAGTCCTTGCACTAACTGTTAAGGACACCAACCCCAACAAGCTCCCACTTGTCCGTACAAGTGTATGTGCAATGACGTTATCCGCACTAACTGGAGGACACAAGCTCCAACAAAATTAACTCCCACTTGTCCGTACAAGTGTATGTGCGATAACCGATTCTCATATTCATTTAAAATTTCTCCCACTCAATGTAAAACAATTTGCAGATCTGGATCCACAAAGGTCGTATTTTACAATCGATCTGTATCTAGAGTGGTTTCCCCGACTAGAGAGTAACTTAACCGATAAAACGAATCAGATCCGAGCATGGCCATGCATTTCGATTCTGACTCCTCGAGTGGCCCCGAGAAATATCGAGTACACGATAAAGGCTGAATATTTCCTTCAACTCGACTCCTTCCGATCTAAGCACGAGTATGAAATGACCAGAAAAAATCTACTTAGCCCCCATTACGGATGACCGTGAGAAAGAAACCAAAGTCACCCAAAATCGCCTTTAGTCTCAAGAGACGGTCGATAGTTAAAAGAATCGACTCTTAGGATCACCATGGAAGTCCTATCCACGACCGGCCAACGAATGTTATAAAACATTTAGGACTCCACGTCGATGTCACAATTGTGTCCTACGAAATATCCGTATAAATCGCCTCTGTGATTGGTCAGTCAACCGGTTGACTTATGGCTCGTTGAACCCACCATCAACCAACGTCACAAAATAATTGCGAGTTATCACTCATGTGGGCAATTAAGGACTGAAAAATATAATGTTCGTTCAGTTCACTTTGTGGTGTTCAAAATTTGTCGTACAAATCCACATGAAAAAAACAAAATATATATAAAATATCAAAACGATGATGTTGTATAGAGTACAAAAGCGAATGAATCTAATCCATAAAAGAGTACTACAACTTAGGAACACGTTTAATTCCCATGGAATTAACATGCCCTTCATGCTTATCTTGTCGTAATGCTTTAGTGAGAGGATCTGCTATGTTATTATCTGTAGCAATCTTTTCTATCACTACTTCCTTTTGCTCCACGTAATCTCGGATTAGATGAGCTTTCCGTTGTACATGTCTAGACTTGTTGCTAGACTTTGGCTCCTTAGCTTGGAAGATGGCACCACTATTGTCGCAATAGATGGTGATCGGGTCATTCGAACTAGGCACTACAGATAGCCCATGTAAGAATTGACGCATCCATATCGCTTCCTTTGTAGCTTCAGACGCGGCATAGTACTCGGACTCGGTCGTAGAATCTCTTTATGTGATTTGTTTGAACTCTTCCGGTGATGCAGCGCCATTAAGAGTAAAAACGAATCCCGGACCGAGATTTCGAGTCATCTCGATCCGTTTGGAAGCTAGCATCTGCAGAATCGGTTGCGCATAGCTTTTGAGAGCCTCCATAAGTCAATGCCCAATCTTTAGTCCTCCGGAGGTACTTAAGAATGTTCTTGACAGCCAGCCAATGTGATTCACCCGGATCTTTGTTGGAATCGACTTGTCATACTCAATGCATATGCCACGTCCGGACGTGTGCATATCATGGCATACATGATTGATCCTATAGCCGAAGCATAAGGAATCCGTGCCATGCGCTCTTTCTCTTCCGGTGTCTCTGGTGCCTGAGACTTGCTCAAATGCACCCCTGGAGATATAGGAAGGAACCCCTTCTTGGAGTTAGTCATGCTGAATCTCTCTAGGACTTTGTCTATGTAAGACTCCTGACTGAGAGATAGCATCCTTCGTGATCTATCTCGATAGATACGGATGCCTAGAATTCTTTGTGCCTCTCCCAGATCTTTCATCTGGAAATGGTTTTTCAACCATACTTTTACCGAAGTTAAGAGAGGTATGTCATTCCCAATCAGGAGTATGTCGTCAACATACAATATTAGGAAGACAATCTTGCTCCCACTCGACTTGATATATAGACATGGTTCCTCGACCGATCGAGTAAATCCATTTTCTTTTATCACTTGGTCGAAGCGATGATTCCAACTCCTTGATGCTTGCTTAAGTCCATAGATGGAACGCTTAAGCTTGCACACTTTCTTAGGATGTACTGGATCGATGAAACCTTCGGGTTGTACCATGTACAACTCTTCCTCCAAAAAGCCGTTTAAGAAGGCGGTTTTCACGTCCATTTGCCAAATTTCATAGTCATGAAAAGCGGCAATCGCTAAGATAATCCGAATGGAACGCAGCATAACTACGGGTGCAAAAATCTCATCGCAGTGCAAACCTGGCACTTGGGTGAAACCTTTAGCAACTAGTCGTGCTTTGTAGATATCTTGTTGACCTTCCACAGAATGCTTTATCTTGTAAAGCCATTTGCATTGAAGGGGACGAACCTTAGCAGGTAAGTCAACAAGATCCCACACGTTGTTCTCATACATGGAGTCCATCTCGGATTGCATGGCCTCAAGCCATAGCTTTGAGTCGAAATGGTCATGGCACCTTTATAGGTTGTGGGTTCACTACTCGTTAAGAGTAGAATGTCATCTATGTCATGTTCCTCGACAGGACCAATGTATCTCGTCCGGAGGAATAGAGACTCTTCCCGACCTCCTAGGTTCCTCGGGAATGTTAATAGGGATTGAAGGAATAGGTTCCTCCCAATAGTTGCTCGGTACTTGGTTCCGGGAATCTCCGACAGTTCGAAGGTTCTATCACTCTTTGCATTCTCGAGAAATTCCTTCTCTAAGAATGTCGCACTAGCCGCAACAAAAACACGTTGTTCGGTTGGCGAATAAAAGTAATGACCAAGCGTTCCTTTAGGATAACCTATAAAGTATGTCTTGACCGATCGCGGGCCGAGCTTATCCTCGTGTCTCCACTTGACATAAGCCTCGCAGCCCCAAACCCGTATAAAGGACAAGTTAGGGACCGTTCCCTTCCATAGTTCATATGGAGTCTTGTCAATGACTTTAGACGGACTTCGGTTAAGTATTAGAGCGGCCGACAAAAGAGCATAACCCCATAATGAATCGGGTAAAACCGTGTGACTCATCATGGATCGAACCATATCAAGTAGTGTTCGATTTCTCCGTTCGGACACACCATTCACCGAGGTGTTCCGGTGGAGTTAAGCGTAGGGCAATCCCACAGTCCTTTAGGTGTTGATCAAACTCGTGAGAAAGATACTCGCCACCACGATCCGAACGCAGTGTTTTAATCTTTCTACCCAATAGGTTCTGACCCTATTCGGTATTCTTTGAATTTTTCAAAGGATTCACTTTTGTGCTTCATTAAGTAGACATAGCCATATCTACTTAAATCGTCCGTGAAAGTGATGAAATACCTATAGCCTTCTCGTGCGGTGATTGACATAGGGCCACATACATCCGTGTGTATGAGTCCTAATAGGTCGGCAGCGCGCATTCCAACACCTTTGAAGGAAATCCGAGTCATCTTACCGATGAGACATGATTCACACGTGCCAAATGATTGAAAATCAAAGGCCGAGATAGCTCCATTTTTGATGAGCTGTTTTACGCGTTTCTCATTAATGTTTCCCATACGGCAGTGCCATAGATACGTTTGATCTTTGTCACCAACCTTTAACTTTTTATTCATTACGTGTAATATTTCCGTGGTCGGATCTAAAACATAAATTCCGTTCATGGAGGCGCCTTGTCAGTAAATCATATCGTGTAATGAGAAAATGCAAGTATTATTTTCTATTACAAATGAAAAACCAAGTTTATCAAGTGCGTAAACCGAAATAATGTTTTTCGAAAGACTAGGTACATAATAGCAGTCATATAATGACAACTCAAATCCGCTAGGAAGCTGGATCACATATGTCCCCTTTGAGATGGCAGCCACTCTTGCTCCATTCCCAACACGCAGGTCCACCTCACCCTTTACGAGGGGTTCGATGTTTCGGAGCCCCTGCACATGATTACACAGATGAGAACCACAACCAGTATCAAGTACCCAAGTTCCGTAACTTGCGTGGTTAATCTCAATCATATGAATAAAAGTAGAAGAGAGAGAGGACATACCAACAGGTTTAACACGACCTGCCTTTAAGTCCTCATGATAAACAGGACATGTACGCCTCCAATGCCCAGTCTTGTGGCAATGATGGCATTCCATGTTTTCATTCTTGCTCTTTGTCGTGCCTGATGAGGTGCTCGACTCACCAGGCCCACTCTTACCTGAACCCGACTTCTTGAACTTCGGTTTACCTCTCGCTAGGTTTCGGGAGCTTTGCCCTTACCTTTCCCTTTGTTGGACACAACGAGAACATCCTGTTTCAAGCTCCCACTGAACTTCATGTCCTTCTCGGTCTGTACGAGAAGGGAGTGCAGTTCATGTGGGGTTTTCTTCAAATCATTCATATAGTAATTCGCTCTAAATTGCGAAAAACCATCGTGGAGTGAATGAAGCATGCGGTCGATAACAATGTTCTCGCTGATGTTACAATTAAAGGTCTCGACTTCTCGACATTCTCAATCATCTTTGAGAATGTGTGGGCTAACTGGTTGGCCCTTCGGAGTCTCGCATCAAAGAAGCGAGTGGTATGCTCATAGGTCACGATTCTCGGTGCTTTCGAGAATTCCTTGGTGAGCGTGGTGAAAATCTTGTTTGCACCATGGGCTATGAAGCGTTTCGGCAAATTGGATTCCATTGCAAAAATGAGTACGTTTTTAATCGCACCCGCTTCCATACGGAAATCATTAAACTTGGTGATTTCGACTCTAGCCGTGGGACTGGGTTTTTGGGAGGGGCTCTAATAGATATTTGAGCTTCCCATCGCCAGCGTGCATTCCGTAATGCCGCCTCCCGTCTCCGAAGTTTGATCCATCATTCTTGATCGAGTAGGCGATTCATCCGATTCATGAAGATCCGGCCAGGACTCACGGTCCAATGTGGCACTTGGCATTGGGTTATCGTGAGAACCAGCCATTTGTTATTAGCGAGTTTAAAAGTTCGTGATCTACACTTTGAAAAAGAAAGAAAAACAAAAACGAAATAAGCAACTCATCGAGGTGATTTAAGTCTATTTAAAATTCATTTTAACATGTAGACTCAATGCACTTGCATAATTGATCTCCCTCAAGAATGATACAAGTGATCCCAAGACTCAATTTCTGTAAATTGATAAGCCAACTGTTTAGCTAATTCTTCCGGAAGAACTCTTGGTCGATAGATTTCCGTAAATCCTATCTATAGTCCACCATAGTCACAGGATCGTACGAGTGACCATAGTGTTGAGATAAAATAGGTCAATCGGTTCCAACTTACCCGACGTAGAAGGGGTCATATTATGCCTACCGACGAAGAAGGGACTCATTGGAGTTTGACCTATAAAGACCGTTCTCAATTTTTGTTTATACGAGGAAGATCCCATCAACTAAATTATAATTCATATTAAGTGAACGAATAACTAGCGTCTGCGTGAATGAATTAATTTGGATGATGGCTTAAAAATCGTGACATGAGAATGTCAATGAAAACTAACTCGTGACCTCTATATGTGTCAGTTTTCATGCAATAATTAGGTGGTTTGGTTTTTAGGCGGAATATGATGCATATTATCGTTACGAAAAAATAAATAAATGAATGCAATACGTAAATAAAAATTCCTAGTGTGGCATATCCTAGTAAAAAGAACATAATACAACTTTGGAATCCACCGTTGGACCCGAAAAGCTTGTCTTGATGTCCATCTTTGTCCATGTAGCAGGAGTGAGCATTCGGTCTCCTTCTTTAATCTTCTCAAAAATTACAATTAAAATTTACAAATATAAACCTATTTACATTCTAAATAAAAACTGTAATTAAAAGAAATAAAAATGGAGATACGAGATCTCAAAATACAACCAAGACCGTGTTCCATCATTACGGTAACACGTTCTACTAAGGCCACACTAAGTTACAACCGTTTGCAAAATTAAATAAATACGTAATAAAAGGCATTCAAAACATTCAAAATTAACGATAAATAAAATGCATCAACTAAATTAAATTTATTCGTGACATAATTCCGTAATTATGTTAAATTTTTTATCCAAACCACCAAAGATAATTAAAATTACATGACAAAACCGCTTTAGTCAAGTTAATTTTAATCCGAGATAATCCGTTACAATAAATCATGTTAAAGTAACTTTATTTTACGTGGGTGAACCGTTTCACTAACAAGCGAGAGCATAAAAAACGTTTTATGCAATAAAAGGGCCGAAAAAAAAAAAAAAACAGAATTTTTTTTTTTTCTTCTGTACTGCTGTACGTGAACAGTACCAGGGGCCAAAAAAAAAAAAAAATTTTTTTTTTTAAAATCGGCAGAAATGCCGAGAGCCTCAAAGGCCAAAAAAAAAAAAATTAATCGGCTAAAACGAGATCAAACAAGTGATCAAACAACAAAACGATTTGTAAAAACTCAATTGCAATTTAATCTAATCCGGATTAAAACAAAATTACAATTGACATGATCTTCACATATTGTTGTGATTATCGTTTAAAACAACAATTCGCAAAGAACAAATCGAAAACAAACAGAAAATCGTCATCAAAGCAACCGTGTAAACTGGACACGATTCCCAATGAACAAAACAGGCCGTTAAAAAAAAATTAAACCAGCCGAGACAAAAAAAAATGCCTCACGAAATTTTATGCAAAAATTTGATACATCTTTAACATATTGAAATGAACATCGATTAGAAAACAATATGCAAAGATCAAAATTAAAACAAACAAACCAACCATCACCGTGTAAACAAGACACGGATCCCAAGGCACAAAATCAACAAAAAAAACGCAGCAAGAAAAATTAAATTGCCGAGCCAAAAAAAAAAATTGTGCCGTGAGGAAAAAAAAAATTGCAGCCGTGACAAATTTTTAACCATAAATTATCGATTCATAAATCGTTTGATGAAAAACACATATAAAAATTTACGTGGCCTCGCTCTGATACCACTTGTGGGGTAATATCCGTATACTACCCTTCTAATTAAGGATTATAACGCAAAATTTACATGTGATTATAGTCATAAAACGAAAAACATAATGAAACGATTAAGATGTAGAAATAACCTTCGGTCCTAGTGCAAAAGGCAATGAGAGATCAAAGTAGACCTCCTCCTAAATGATGCACCCAAGATGGTCCGAGAAATGCCCTTGTGCTAGAGAGAATCCCCTAATTGCCTTGCAATATTGAGGGGATTGTTTTGTGAGTTTGTGTTGGATGAGAGATCCGAGTTTCGAGAGGCACAATTCCCAAAACCCTAGTTTTCATACAAATGAAAAATGATTAGGTTAGAAGGGAGGAGAAACTCCCCTTTTGTGCCCTCTCATTCAGCAAAACCGAGTGGGTCAAGGGGAAGTGGGCTTCCACTTCCTCTTAACTTTAACTCGTGGTTCGGTCCATAATGCGCTAAGTGTATATGACGCGGTTTCATCATAAACTGTCATCGGTTATCGGAAATTAAGGCATCAACTAATAATACGGATTAGTTGAATTATTAATACATGTCCGACAAAGACAATATTGTATAATTATATTCAATATACATTTAATTAATCATTTTTCATTTGTATGAAAACTAGGGTTTTGGGAATTGTGCCTCTCGAAACTCGGATCTCTCATCCAACATTCTCATTCCAATCCATTCCATTCCCAAGTAAAATGTGTATAGGAGATAGCACGTCCCACAAAAAAAAAGGAAAGAATGAATGGACTCGTGTCAGGCTTAAATCCTCCTCCGGCCCTAACCCTTGTATAGGAAACGCGTCAGACAAATTAGGAAAAAGTCGGAAACTTGCGTATGATTTAGTAAAATGAGTGAGTATATAGGAAATAACACATCTCAAAAAAAAGGAAAGAATGAAGGGACTCGTCTCACGCTTAAACCCTCCTCCCCTTAACCTTGTATATGTAGATCTTTGTGCAACATTTTTGTAAGGTCAACATAATGCATATGAACTGATGGTATATTGGTAGTCAGTCTCGCCTTGTGACGCGCTATCATTATCCATTATTATTGGATTTGTCAGTAAGTAGAGCGTGGTAAACTCCAAAGGGTTTGAAGTTTGGCGATACTTAACAAAGACAGAATTACTGGAGTAATACTAGTTAAAACAGATAAGTTGGTCTGATCTATTTTTAATCAAACTTAATGACTTAAATGTATTTAATCACTGTATTTTGCAGGACAATTGTATCGTCTGAATCAATATAATGTGACTGCAGCCATGAATTCTACATCTGATTCAAGAGCTGTCATCGAATCAGGAGGAAGACATATCTCAAGATCCACACTTCCACCTCTTTCTGACGTAGCGTAAGCCGTAACTTTCCCCTCAAATTTATTTGCATACCCACTACGAACTGCGATTGCTTTCTGTTAGGGATAAAAATATCATTTAATATCCTGATGTGGCATCGTGTTGTCAGCAGAAAGAAATAGCAAAAGCATGGCCACGTGTAGCACAGCGGTTGGTAGAAGAAGGGAGAGGGGGATTGCTGAGGTGGCACATTTAAGACCACAAGATTAAAGTAATAACAAACACAAAGTTGGGCCATCATAGAAACCCACGTACAAAAGGAGGGAGATATTGGGCTTGGACTTTTTCAACAACTGTTACCTATCTTCATGGTAACAGTCCGAGATTCCAGGAGCAGACTGAGGGAGAAGTCCAGCAACCCTAGTCCAAATTCTAGCAGCTATATAAGAATGAGAAGAACATCAAACGAGAGGCATTCAACAACGATCCCGAGCAAACATTTTACTCCTAAGAATCCCACTGACGATTGGCAATATTTCTTTTGCAACATAATACTTGTATTTCCTTACTTGCTTACTAAACCTCGATTATAGTGCATAAATTGGCGGGATTCCGACTCCCCCCGCGGTTGTTCCCACACTGGGTTTTCCGCGTCACCAAAAATTCTCCGTGTCCTTCTTTTCCATTCGTCTTTATTCCGTCGTCCCTATCGTCGCATTTAAAACATAATTGGCATTAGATTATTCACTATCACTCACATAAAAATATTCATAATCGGTAAATTTTTACCAAAACAGTTTGGCGCCCAGCGTGGGGCATAGTGATCATTTTCTATAGCCAAGCCTCGCAAAATCGAACCAGCCATCACAATGTCTGGAACCAGCCAGAATCCTTCCAGCAGCCAGAGTATGTCAGTCCTATCTTCCGCAGCAGGAGTTACTTCGCATCCGGCAGACGATCAAGTGCATCCCCAGCATCGGCCCAAACGATCCCTCCCAAAGATGTCGACGAGCCATGCCCCTGGACTTAAACCACCGCAGATTCCAAAGGCAGCAGGTGCATCCAGCCAGTCCAAATCCAGCAGAGAAAGCAGCCCCAGCAGAGGAAGCGAAGCAGTATGCAGAAGCCCGACCCAAGAAAGCTCAGGCGCAGAAGTTCTCCGAAGCAGAGGGTCCCCAGCACTCGATCCGATGCAGGTGATGATTCAGGGGATGGACATCCTTCGTCGGGCTGATGAAGATCTGAGGAAAGACAACCAGAATATGATGGCTCAAATCGTGACGGCATCCAGTCCAAACCAAAGACGCACCTGAGGCTCGGCGTAACCGGCGGTGGAGGACTGGGTCGACCAATCCCGTCAGAACTAGTTACCAGGCTGGATCTTGCAGGGGTAGCACCCAGCGAACCAATCGAGCCAAGAGGATTGGGATGTCTGTCATTTGACAATCCACCTAGTCTGCAGTAGACAACAGGTAACGCTTTATTTAGCACCCTTCAGACCGACCTTCCACCCTTTTCGTGTACCCCGCACACCGCAGACACCAGGATGGCGATGCCGGACTGTCCCCAACACAAGTAATTCCATCCTGCAGCCCGTTCACCGGTGAAGCCTGGATCGGAGGATTACAAAGAGACACCAGGATGGCGTACTGGATCCATAATCGTGCAACACCAAGAACCGGTCCACCAAAGATCGTGCCAACTTTACGGAGCACTGGCTGGGAGGTACACTTTGGTTCCTTTCACTGTTTCTAACCCTCTTGCAGAGCGGGTAATCCATTTGGAGCAAAGAATACCAGGAGCCGAGGGAACTAATGTATAGGATACCGGCGTAGCCCGTCCGCTAGAGAAAGCGACCAAAGATAGCTACGCAGACTCACCTTTCGTGGATGATATAGCTCTAATCGGTGTTCCTAAAGGATGTGTGCCGCCAGCTATGACACTCTATGACGGGACCACAGATCCACTTGACCATATCAACCACTACAAGCAGAAAATG
Source organism: Silene latifolia (assembly GCF_048544455.1). Lineage (NCBI taxonomy): Eukaryota > Viridiplantae > Streptophyta > Magnoliopsida > Caryophyllales > Caryophyllaceae > Silene > Silene latifolia. The sequence goes on along the minus strand of NC_133526.1, from coordinate 101,695,381 downwards.
ATGGTAATAACCGCGAATCGGATCTCTAAAGGAAGCTTGCATGTGCAAAGGTTTCGGATCAACACTGTCGGAGCGACCTGCGAGTGGTTCGTCGGCTTACCGAACAAAAGCATATCCAGCTTCGCCGACCTAGTCAATGCCTTCAACCAAATTCACAAAGAAAGCGAAAAGCCGAGAGAAGGCATCAAATGACCTCTACCTAGGCTAGTGCAAGGATTTGAGGAATCCACCGTGATTACTTGAACCGGTTCAACAAAGAGAAGGTGTCAATTCCAAGGTGTGATATAGCAACCGCTATACAAGCCTTCCGTCGAGGGCTACACAAGGATTCACAGCTATACAAGGAACTAACCATGCATCCATGCACTACCTTTGAGGAGGTGCAATCGAAGGCGATTGCTGTCATGAGGTGGAAGAAGACTCTGCACCGAAGAAGAGGCACTTATGATTGGACCAGTATCCGTAAAGGCTCCAGTAGAAAAGAAGAGTGAAAGATCCAAACCCTACAGCAGGAGCGTGAATAAAGTTTCTGGAAATGCAGAAGGAAAATCCGAAGCAGATCTGCCTCCGAAAGTAAGTGAGTATGGTTTCACTACCAATCTTGCAGGATTATTCAAAGCCTTGAAGGAGCTGGGGACGCAGAGTCGATGGCCAAAACTTCCGAAGGAAACCCCAAAGAGCGAGAGACACAGCAAAAGTGTGAGTTCCACGGCAAAGCAACACTCACAACACCGATGAATGCCACTCCCTCAGAAAGGAAGTCAAATTCCACTATGACCAAGGAAACCTGGATCATCTCCTACCCAGAAACACAACAAGAATAAATTCCGCGGACCAGGTTCTGCCCTCCCCTCCTCCTCATTGCTCTAGAACTGTGAATGTCATTACAGGTGGATCGGAGCTGTGTGGGCTAACCTACTCAGCAGCTAAGAGGCACGCAACCAGGGCTAAGGGAGACAGACCAGAGAGCTCCTGCAGGGTTAACCACCAGAATCTGCCGTCAATCACCTTCGACGAAACAGACGCATGATCCACTCCTAAACAGCACCACGACGCTCTAATCATCACGCTTCCCATAGGAAATTGCAAGGTGAAAAAGATCCTGGTGGATACCGGAAGCTCCGTCAACTTGATCATGATGGAAACACTCAAAGGAATGGGATTCACCGAGAAAGATCTAGCAAAGAAGGCAATTCCCTTGGTTGGCTTCAGCGGCGAAACAAAACACTCCCTAGGAGAAATCATCATCCCAACCTACGCCGGAGGTGTAAACAAACAGGTAAGGTATTTGGTTATTGATAGGCCCTCTACTTACAATGTAATCCTTGGCAGGCCCTGGATCCACGAGATGAAAGCAATTCCCTCAACGTACCACCAATGCCTGAAGTTTCCAACACCTTGGGGGGTGCAAGAAATACGTGGGGACCAGGAAGAAGCTAGGGATTGCTACAAGGTGGCTCTGAAGCCAACAACAGGTTCGCCCACATAACAATTACAGAGCCATCACATCCAGGACGAGTACATTGAGCCTCAGCAGGCAGAACTAGACGAAGTCCTCCTGGACTCGCTGCACCCAGAACGAACTGTTCTCATTGGATCTGAGTGTAGAGGTAAGATTCGTGAAGAACTCGTTCGATTGTTGAGAACTAACATAGATTGCTTTGCTTGGTCACATGATGATATGATAGGGATAGACCCAAGTGTGATAACTCACAAGCTAAGTGTGGATCCAAGCTATAAACCTGTGCAGCAGAAGAGAAGGAAATTTGCTTGAAAGAAACCAGGTCATAAATCAAGAAGTAGATATTCTGCTTGCTGCAGGAAAAATTCGTGAAGTAAAGTACCCAGAGTGGTTGTCTAATGTGGTAGTGGTCCCAAAGAAGAATGGTAAGTGGAGGGTCTGCGTCGATTTCACGGATCTAAACAAAGCTTGCCCAAAGGACCCGTTCCCTCTACCACACATAGACGCCATGGTGGACGCTATTGCAAGCCACGAGATGCTGACATTCCTGGATGCCTGGAGCGGATATAACCAGATAAAGATGCACCCCAGTGACCAAGAAAACACAGCGTTCAGATCCGAGAGAGGTATCTATTGTTATAATGTCATGCCTTTTGACTGAAAAATGCGGGATCTACCTATCGAGGTGGTAAACATGATGTTTAAAGAACAAATAGGCCAAACTATGGAAGTATATATAGACGATATGGTCGTCAAATCGAAGAGCTTCACAAAGACCACCAAAGACTGGCAGAAACTTTCAATACCCTCGGGAAATATCAAATGAAGTGAATCCTACGAAGTGTACCTTCGGAGTATCCAGTGGAAAATTCCTAGGGTACATGGTGACCCAGAGGGGATAGAGAGGCCAAAGACCGAGCAAATAAGAGCAGTGCACTGGAATCACCGCAGAAACCAAAAAAGACGTCCAAATACCGACGGAAGAGTGGCGCCTTAAACAGATTCATATCGGATCCTCGGACAGATGCAGGCTATTCTATGATATACTCGAGAAAAAGCCAAAGATTTGAATGGACGGACGACCACGAGAAAGCATTTCAAGAGTTAAAGCGCTATCTCAAAGACCCCACCTCTCCCTGTCGAAACCAGAGCGGGAGAACCACTTCTGTATCATCGATCCATGAAGCGGCGATCGGTGCCGTGCTAGTGCGAGAGCAGGAAGAATCACAAAGATCGGTGTACTACATCGCAAGTCTCTACTTTCGGCAGAGACCAGGTACACATCGCTAGAAAAACTTGTCCTTGCACTAGTTACTGCATCCTATAAACTGCGCCCCTACTTTGAATCTCATACAATTTCTGTGATAACTAATTATCCTCTTAAAACTATCATGAGAAAACCAGAATTGTCAGGACGAATGGCTAAATGGTCCGTGCACTTGAGCGGGTACGATTTGAAGTTTGAACCCCGTACGGCCATAAAGTCTCAGGCTCTGGCAGACTTTGTGTCTGACTTCATCAAAGACTCGGACCCAGGCCGAACAGGACATCCCGAACTGGAAGAAGACAAAGGAGAACAAGTGTGGGAGTTACATGTGGACGGAGCCTCAAACGCCAAAGGAGCAGGAGTAGGGTTGGTCCTCAAATCACCCCAGGGAGACCTCATAGTCCAGGCCGTACGATGTGAATTCAAAGCCACAAACAACGAAGCAGAATATGAGGCACTAATCCTGGGTCTGAAGCTGGCTCTTGACAGACACCTTCAGGTTTGCAGCGATTCTAAGCTTATAGTTAACCATGTAAATGACTGCTATGAAGCCAGGGACCCCAGGATGATGGCATATTTAGATGTAGCAAAGGAGCTGAAAGTCAAATTTGTCACATTCAACATCAAGCAAATCCCCAGGGAGCTGAATGCAGAAGCAGACGCACTCGCCACCCTGGGGGCAACCTTCAAGACAGGAACTATTTCCACGATACCAATCGTCCACGTGTTGGAGCCAGCAACACTAAAATATCAGCAGGAAGCAGAAAAAGTGTGCAGCACCAGCAGTGAAGAAAGTACCCCAGACTGGAGGAAGCCCTACCTAGACTGGTTGCAGAATGACGTCCTACCAGCAGATAAAAAGGAGGTAAGGGGCTTTAAAATGAAAGCATCCAGATTCCTACTAATCGATAATGTTCTTTTCAGGAGATCCCACGCTGGACCCTACCTCAGGTGCCTGGATCGGGAAGAGTCCCAGGCTGTTTTGCATGCTATCCACAGTGGAGAATGTGGAAACCATGCAGGGGGCAGGAGCCTGTCCAACAAGGCACTGAGGCAGGGATACTTCTGGCCCACAATGCGCAAAGATGCCATGGAATTCGCGAAAAGATGCGACGCCTGCCAGAGACACGCCCATGTTAGCCACCAGCCAGCAGAGCCTCTACACCAGGTTATCTCACCATGGCCTTTCATGAAATGGGGGATGGATATCGTGGGACCATTACCCAGAGCACCAGGAAACAAAGTCTACATGCTCGCTGATGCGTGTCTTTTATATGATGTTTTACATCCTATTTTACACGCATTTCAGAGCTCATTCTTGTAGTTTATGCTACATTTCTCCCTATTTCCGTCTACTTCCGTATTTTGTACATTATTGCAGAAATGTGGAGAATTCAACGGGAAATCAAGCTAAATCCGTCCCCGAGTAATCTGCATTGCAAATGACGTAAAGGAATTGCTTAAGGAACGAGCTTGCTGCGCAATCCAAGGCCCAAAAGACAAGTCCACGAGTTAAAAGAAGTCAAGTAGCAGCTCCATTAGTCGATCGACCATAATCCTCAGTCGATCGACCAATGTTCGAGTTCGAAGCTCTTTTTCTTTTGAGGAGCGATCGATCGACCAGCCTTATCAGTCGATCGACCAGATTTCTATTCCAGACGAGAATTAGAAGACTGAGAAAGCGCAAGCCCATGATGCTAGGTTTAGGAAATAAGATGTTACGTTATTTGCTATATAATGTAACATGAAACATTCAGTTGATCATCAAGTTTTTATCTCAGTTTTAGATCGAAGTTTTATCACAATTTCATACAGTACTTTTCAGTTTTGTTCATTCGAGTAATTAGGGTTTGGAACATCGGTTTAGCATTGGATTTTCTGTTCTTGTTCTTAATCTTTCCTCTGAATTCTCGGTATTCTTTCTGCCCTAATTATAGTCTATTGCTTTATTTTCATCATTAGTATAGATTTGCTAAGTTAGTATCCCAAAGCCAATTATCGTATTATCGCTATTTGTTATCTACTTTAAGCATGAATTCAGTAATCATTATTAGTTTTATTGTTGTTTTTTCCTTTAGCATGAGTAGCTAATTCTATAGTGCTAGGATGTAGGCGATTTATGGCAAAGGCGGCATTAGATGAGACATGGACTGTCTCGCGTGTTGGTCGATCGACTGATATTGTCAGTCGATCGACTGATCTCGTAGGGTTTTCCTTCGTTTTAATTGAATTTAATCTTGTATTTAACAAATCGAATGCATGCGACCAGTTAGATACCTATTTTGTGACCGACCCATTAGATCGAAAGATAGGGAAAGTTATAGACCATCAATTAAATCGACTAGACTGTGCTAAGATCGAAAGATAGGTATAGTTTAGACCGTTAGTCACTTTTCAGGACGAGAGTCGGTATTAGTGACATTAGGGACCTATAGCGAGATCGAAAGATGCTATCTGTTAAGAGTGGACCGAGAGGACCTCTTTATTTCCCGCCTTACCTGTGTTTGATTCAGACCGACTTAGTTTGCTGCCGCCGAAGCTATAATGAACCGACCATCCTAGTACCCTTCTTTTATCTGTTTAAATCGTTTATTTAGTTTTTTTATCTTTGTTCAATTTTAGCTGTAGACCAATTCAATTCAACCCCCACAATAGTTACCTCAGACTGAACATAAATCAACTAAAATTTACAACTGCCTCCTTAGCTTGTGGTTCGACCCTGTTACCGCTAGCCTAGGTTAGTCTTAATAGGAGATTATAAATTTTATCTTTGGTACTCACAACGACGGGTATCAAATTTTGGCGCCGTTGCCGGGGAGGCAATAGTCCTAATTTTAGTTGTTTTTATTTTTAGTCTTTCTTAGTTTAAGGGACATCTGTTCCTTAAACTTTTCTTATATTCTTTTTGTAGTTTCTTCTTATGCGCGAGTCACGGGGTGGAGAATTAGTACCGTTGAACCCCGAGCTTGAAAGATCCTGCGCGAGCCGAGACGAACACAAAGAGTATTACCGACGAGAGGAAGAGCCGAGTACTCTATCAAGCTACTACGAGAACGAACTATTCGAAGATAATCCACCATCTTCGCCCGTTTCCACTTCTTCACCGAGACGATTACTTCTCGGAAATTCCGGTCATGGCCGAGGAAGCAAGTATAGCTAGTTATTTCGAGCCGACATGTACCGACAATTTATACAAGGGGTTCGAGTTACCAGGAGATGCCAGGAAATTCGAACCAAAGCCTGCGTACATTACTGTGGTCGAGAGAAACCAGTTTGGGGGAGCTGCAAATGAAGATGCGGCCAAGCACATGGAGACCTTTATTGACTACTGCTGTTCCATACCCCCACCAGCTGGCGTGACCCAGGATCAAATCAAGGAGACCATGTTCATCTTCTCCCTTCGTGATCTTTGCAAGGGAGTGGTATAGAGATCCGGACCGAGCATTCGGGGGATCACCGATTGGAATACATTGGCACCTTTGGCGTTCTACAAGAAGTACTTCTCTGCTTCAAGGACGATCGCTATTAGAGCTCAAATCACGGGCTTTAAACAAGGGCCAGATGAGAATTTCCACGAGGCATGGGTCCGATTCAAGAAGTTGGTGCGAACCATACCGCACCATGGGTTCGAAAAGTGGAGCTTGTGCAACCATTTCTACAATGGGTTGTACGACGATCAGAGGGCCATTTTGGATCTTTGCTGACCCCAATGGAAGATTCATTTGAAAATTTGGGAGCAACCAAGGGGTGGAATATCATTGACGATCTAGCTACCCACAAGGCCGAGTATGGGAATTCTAGAGGGAACCAGAGAAGAGCTGCTGAATCCTCCTCTGTTCTTTGCACTTGAGGCTCTCACTGCGAGATTTGACAAGTATGAGCTAGGAGGAGCCTCTAAAAGTGGGATGTACCAAGTCAATCTTTGTGTCGACGGTCCTTTCGTCTGTGAAAGGTGTGGAGGTGAGGGCCATGTCTCGAAAAACTGCCCTAGTCCCTTCGAATCATGTGCTGCCTTTCAACACTATAGGCAGACCAACACCTACTATGAGCCGAACACCCATCCAAACTTAAGTTGGAGGAGCCAAAATGTCCTTAACCCAACTCAAGCCCCACCGCAGCAACAACCTTATATACCCCCTCATCAAAAGCAACAGCAATATCAAAAGCCCCCTTATGTGCCGCAGCAGCAACAAACACAGAATTCTGAATTTTCGAGCTTAAGAATGTTCATTCTTTGAAGGAGTCCCAAGCAAGAGAGGCCGGGATGAAGTTACTAGAGAGCCAAATTGCTCAACTGGCTAGTAAAAGTAACACTCGAGCTCCCGGACACTTACCCACTCAACCTGAACAAAAGGAGACCCTAAATGCCATCACCTTGAAGAGCGGGTCCAACCCTTGATGGTCCTGCCATGGTCGAGGACGCTGTTGAAAAAGATGAGCCGGAAACAAGTCAAGAGAAAGCTTCAACGAACAAATCAAAGAAAAAGACGTTTGCCAGGTATTTCAGTCGATCGACTGATATACCAAGTCGATCGATCAAGCACGGGTTACTGAGGAGCTTGAATCAGTACATCTCGATCGATCGGCGAGGACGATGGTCGATCGACCGAGATCGCGATCTTCAAGAATTTCGTCCTTTGATGCCAAATAACCTACGAGACCACTTATTTCGAGGTACCACGATCCGAAAATTTTGAGGCGGACCGAGTCTTGATGGGCGGTCCGGCCCCAAGTTCGACCCAATGACGGTTAATGGTTCTCATTTGAGACGATCTGAGGAGGGGTCTAGCTTCAACAAAGAGAAGGTGACGGACTTCCAGCCTAAGTCCAAGGATGCCGGCGCGTGATACATGCATATTCTATACACCTTATCTGCGGTTTTGGCACGTATTTCCATGCATAATTGGTAGCTTAAGGCTGCTATTTCTCCCGAAACGGTTTATTTTGCATTTTCTATGATTTATTGTAGGAATGCGTGGAAGTAGGCTAAATCAAGCCAAATTCGTCCTCCGGAAGCAAGTTCAAGAAAGCCAAGAGGAAGGAGAGTTCATTCACTCACCTTGGGATGCGTGCGAGGAGTGAAGAGTTGATTGGAAGCAACAAGGAGCCACCGCACAAGCATTTTGATCGATCGACTAAGCCTTTGATCGATCGACCACCGGAGCTCGACGAAGCTCTTTGTTCCGAGTAATCGATCGATCGACCGTCTTGATCGATCGATCGACCTGATTTCGAGCTGATATTTATTTCTCCGTGTTAGACTTTTAAAAGCCCAACTTGTAATTAACTTTCAGTATCTTTTTATCAGTAGAAGGCAGCAACTTTTAGGTTATGCTTTTCATTCTGGAAAAAAACTTAGTTTTCAGATCTAGTTTGAGACGGAAACCTTTGATTCGAATGCTTGGTTCTTGATTTTCAGTTAGTAAGCTTTTTATGCAATTCTTCCTTTTCTTATTTTCACTTGTTATTTTGATTCTTGTTTCATCAATTAATTTCAGCGATTGATTTCTTCCCCTTTGTGTTAGTTAGATTTCATTATGTCAAAATTGTTCTTTATTATTAATTTCGCAATTAGTGTAGTTATGATTATGCGTAGGTAATTCCTTTGATTGGGAATAAGGTGAGCCATGGTATTAAATTAGGAGTGTTGTGTAGCATGAGTTCTTCCGTATTGGTCTTGTTATCTTTTGATAGATTTCTTTGCTAGATTGAAAGATTGGTAATTTGATTTATCGCTAGATATGGAATTTCTCTTGAGTGAAAGCTTTGATAAATTCTAGGGAATTATTAGACCGTGAGGTTATTTGAGCTTTGATCGAAAGATTAGCCTTTTTTCCCTGAGACCGTATTATGAGATCTCTGTTTGCTTGGTGACATTGTTATTTGCCATGGTGAACCGAAATTCCCGATCCCTTTTTTATCTTGTTAAGAATATTCATTTTTGCAATTAGCACGTTAGTCAATCAATTTCAAACCCCAATTAATTGTTACTTTTATAGATGAAAAATAGCAAACAAAATCAACCTTGTCTCTCGTGGTTCGACCCTTACTCTCACTAGCTATAGTTTTAGTTTGGAATTATAAATTTAACTTTGGTACTAAACGACGGTATCAAATTTTGGCGCCGTTTCTTGGGGAGACGGTGTAATTCTGTTTGCTTTATTTTAGTTTATTTTCCTTGTCTCAAGGAACTTTTGTTCCTTGAGGCCGTTGCTTACCTTTGCTTCTAGTTTTGCTTTTGCACAGTTAGAAGACAGGTTTTTGAGAGGAAGACTTGAGTACTCTCATCTTGGAAGTTATGGCTACGATATATGATAATTTTCAGCCAAAGGAGCACCACCTTCCAAAGGGGCAACAGTTTCCTACCCCTTCTACCGGTAAATTCGAGTTTCGTTCCTCTTATATTGATTTAGTGGAACGGAATCGTTCAGCGGGTCTACCGGATGAAGACCCCTTGAAACATATGGAAATTTTCACGGACTATTCTTTGTTCAATACCTATACCGGGGGGGGTAACTCAAGATGAAGTAAAGGGGTTCATGTTCTTATACTCCTTGAAGGATTCGGCGCGAGATTGGTATCGCTACCTTGATAGAGTAGCGGTGAGTCACTGATTGGACATCTTTAGCACTAGCCTTCTACAAGAAGTACTTCCCGCTTTCGAAGACTGATGCCTTGAAGAGTAAAATCACGAGTTTTCAACAAGGAGCCGACGAAGATTTTTGTGAAGCATGGGGACGTTTCAAAAGTTTGGTCCGAGCTGTCCCTCATCATGGTTTCCAGCAATGGTATCTTTGCAATCTATTTTACAATGCTTTATATGATGATTACAAGGTCATTTTGGATGCAGCTGCTAATGGTAGGTTCCAAAATAATACCGGTCAAAGTAAAGGTTGGAACACTATTGAGGAGATGGCAGTCCATAAAGCTGAGTTTGGAAGTTCACGCGGGAAGTCACAAAAGCAAAGTGAAGAAATGACTGCCGTTATGACACTTATGACTTCCATTTCTACCCGTCTCGAGAAGCTCGAGACTTCTGAAGCTTCCAAGGAGAAAGTCGAAATTCCTGTTCAAAACTCAGATGAGATCGAGAAGTTGAGAGAGATGGTCCAACTCCTTTTGGTTCAAGTGGCGAATATGGAAGCAAAAATGGGATTGAGTCCTCACGGAATTTTGTGAAACAATTGGAGAATATGGAGGCTAAGCAAGCCGCTAATTCTTCAATTAAATGTGAAGGGCCGGTTGAGACGATCAATGCCATCAATCTCAGAAGTGGCCTTTCTTATGAAAGTCCCGACGAGCCAAAGGAAGACTCGGGAAATGATGAAGAAGCTCGTTTGAATTCTGATGCAAAAACGAGTCTGAATGCCAGTAATTCAGGTCGATCGACCAACATTTAAAACATAATTGGCATTAGATTATTCACTATCACTCACATAAAAATATTCGTAATCGGTAAATTTTTACCAAAACACTTTCCCTAGTCCAAATTCATTGCCATACATATCAAATCTGGGTGAACTCGAGCTCAACACACTATTGGAATCATACACTATACCGTGGATGGGTATAGAAGGCGCCTCCAGCCAGGCTTTCAGGGAATCGGTCACTTCTTTTTCATTATGGTTTACAATTGATTTGTTCAGCAATGATGCTGTCCACCCTAAACTGTTTTCAAGTAGTTCGCCAGCTGTTGTACTTAATTTCAGTAAACTCACACAATTTCCGAAATATTGTGTAGGCAAAGGTGGGTCTAATCTATGCCTGTTATTAGCAGTTAATCTGAAGTTAGTGACTTGATTTTTACTTACCCTATTGCTTCGAATCACTGACCTCCATACAAGCGCTGACAACGCCTGAAAAGAGGAAAGATTGCTGAAATCAGTCTCTTTATTAGCCTCGGCTTTTAGTCTTTGTACGGATTTGGAAGTAAAGTGAAATAACCTAACCCTGAGTTGAGTTGGTTCAACACAACTTATGAATTCATCAGGGTGAGTAAACGGAAGAAGAACAGGGTTAGCCTCGCCAAACCCATCAGGAAACCACCGTTGATACACTGGCAGGCGCGACTTAGAAACCCCTTTGCTCTTTGACATGTGAATTTCAGACCACAGGTTCCAGAATTCCCAATATGAAGTCCCATCTACAACTGCGTGATTCGCAGAACAACCGATGAAGACACCATCGAGCAATTCTATGACTTGAACCGATAACAAAGATTTTGTATGGCCATCATAGCAAAATGCCTTATGGTGATCAAAAAATGAATCAACCACCAAGGGAACATCAGTTGGTGAAAGGATGTTCGATATGGTCGAGTCTAAAGTAGCATGAATGAACTTCACTCCAGGGCCTTTATTGCAGTCTACATAGATGAGGCATTCATGGTTAGCTTCATCTACTCGCGTGGCAAGCTGACCGGCATATGGGTAAAAATGGACAAGGGTTAGTGAAAGCGATTGTTTAAGACCTTGGAGGAAGCCGTGAATCGAGAATGATTGAGATGGTTTGGTGAAGAGAAGACCCTTTTGAATGTAGGGAAAAGAGAATTTGATGAGATCTAATGGAGCTAAGTAATGTGGTTTTTTGGATTCCATAACATAGTATTTAGGCTTAAGGAAACATTCTGAGTTGTGTTTTACTGTCATTTTTTCCATACTCAAATGTTGTGTGTAATTGGATGAGTGTTTTTTTTTTTTGGATTAGCAATAACATTTGACTGATTACTCATAGACTCCACTACTTCTCCAATGTGTCATCTTGCAAACGTACGCCATTACCTCAACAGAGTCAACACTGGCTCCCTATGGTAATGAGCCGCCAAATGACACAAAATAAGCAAAATGTGAGCAGCCAAATGATATAATGTAATAACCTTAAAATATAAATATATAATTATATATATATATATATATATATATATATATATAGGGTCGGGGTTCGGGGTTCGGTGCATAACTAAAGTTCGGAATCATGCATTTAACTAATACATACCACTAGATTTGAGTAATCAACGATCAGGCCAACATTAAAAAAACCAACCCACCTGTGACATTAGTCTTTTCTATTTTTTTTCATCCCTTCCACCACCCACTACCCCTCCTCCACCTCCCCAGACCACCACCCTCCGACAGTGACCTACTTGACGGGACTCCGACGCCGATCACTCATACACCGATCACTCAAACCCAACTTCGCAGCCGACGGTCTTGTTTTTCATCTTCTCCATCTGTTTTTAATGTCTCTTCGTTTTATCATTCACGCATCGCCTTTACTGCGGCGACCAATTCCTTTCTCCGACGACTCACTCCAGTATACTATCGTCGAATTTTCATTGCATCTCCCTTCTCCGGTGAGTTAGTTCTTTTCAACTTCTAAAAACTAGTGATTTTAATTATAGATCTGCTAAAAAAGGTGGAAATTCAAAAAAAGGTTGTAAAAATGGGCTAGTCCGAATATTTTGTCTCGGGAAATGTCTTTCTCAGCCAAATTTGAGTCCACTAGTGGTGATGGAGGAGAATGACAACAATGATATGGTGTTTGTGGGTGGTTAATTATTGGGTTGTCTACCGGAGATGCCAAGATTGACGCCGGCAACGATGTTAGTGGGTCGGCGACTGGCATGTGTGGGGTCTGAATTTTCGGCAAATCTACGTATGGTGAGACTATTTGAGAAATTGCATCACACGATGAAACTTATGTTTTTTATATAAAAATGTAGTCGGCCAAATGTTAGTTCTGTGTAGCTAGTTGTTAATATTTGTCCGATTCAGTAGCCTGTTGTGGGGGTATTAGTGTTAAACGGAAACATTCTTTATGTAATTGTTAGAAAATGGTATGTATATGTGGGTATGTCTGATGTCCGGACACTCATTGGCAATCGATAATGATTGTAACTTTGTAATTATAAAATTGGTTGTAGGTTGATGAGTGATAAGTTTGTTATTGATGACAAAGTTTCACATGTTTTGTTTTATACGGCATTTTGTCATGCATCAGTTGTGGGGTTGAATATTTGATATGCAATTGGATTCCATGTATTTTGTGGAACATTCATATGCTAATCAGAGGCTATATGAAGTATATTGTTGACTAATTAGTCTGTTTGGCTTTCATGGGTGAGAATGGGAGTGAACATAAACTGTGAATGTTGTGATCCGTGTTCCATAGCAAAAATAGGATCAGCTGTTTAGATAATGACGGGTTTAGAACCCATGTCACGATTATTTCACTAAATGACCGACATTGACGGAATGGGATGGTCAGCGCGGTCTCTGAAATTAATGTGCATTTTTTGAATGTAGTGGTGTAGTTGTTATACACCTTCCCGTTTTCTCTTTTTTCTGTTTTTGCAGGGATATATTGATTTCAGCCGCTTCGATGGATTCAATAACTTTGTTACGGGTTCCGAACAAGTTAATTAAACTAACTATGAATTAGTATAAATTGACTTGTATGTCAATTTTCACATTGTAGTTTTCATTTTGAACAAATCAGAGAAAAGGGTTTGCTAGAGGTATGATATTATTGCTAGCTACATTGCTTATATCAGCTTTCTTCGATGCTTGTTCTCATTCCCCTGTATATTGCTAGCTACATTGTATCAGCTTTCTTCAATGTCGGAATGAAGGCTGCCAAGATTAGTGTGGAAATGTTACGATCGTATACCCATTTGGCACCAAAAAAAATTGTGCCATGGAGACGATTATATCATTAGCTGCCATAGGAATGTGACGATTATAAATTGTGAACACCCTAAAAATCTAACAAACCCGAGCTCGGATAAATTATTCAATTAACTCTAATCATGTGTTTAGAGCATATCCTTTTATTCGTTTAAAAGGTATGTTAATAGAAAAAAAAAATTACAAACTTGAAATCATTGATACTAATTGGGTACTAGGGTGTAACTGACTTATTGGGATAATAAAAAAATAAATAGTCTATCACCATTCGAGATATGTATCTAATAACTTATAAAACTGTATTTAACTAATTACAATATGTATCTAATAACCGAAAGAAGTGTATCTAGCTAGATAAAGGTATGTATCTAGTAACTTAAAGGAGTGTATCTAGAACGCTAAAGGTTTGTTTCTAACAAATTAAGAGTGTAAAGTGTGTATCTAGTAACTTAAAGAGTGTATCTATCTAGTTAAAGGTATGTATCTAGTAGCTTAAAATGAGTGTATCTAGCTAGTTAAAGAGGCGTGTATCTAGAAACTTAAAAGTAGTGTACCTATCTTGTTAAAAGTATGTATCTAGCAACTTAAAGGAGTGTATTTAAGTCATACTAGAACTTAAAAAAGAAGTGTATCTAGCTTGCTAGATATGTGTATCTAGCAAAGTAAATAAGTGTATCTAGCAAGGTAAAAGAGTGTATCTAGCTTGTTTGAGATGCGTATCTAGCAACGTAAATGAGTGTATCTAACAAGGTAAAAGAAAAGTATCTAGCTTGCTAGATATGTGTATCTAGCAAGGTAAATAAGTGTATCTAGCAAGATAAAAGTATGTATCTAGCTTGTTTGAGATGCGTAACTAGCAACGTAAATGAGTGTATCTAACAAGGTAAAGAAATGTATCTAGCTTGCTATAGATGTGTATCTAGCAAGGTAAATAAGTGTATCAGGAAGGTAAAAGAGTGTATCTAGCTTGTTTGACATGTGTATCTAGCAATGTAAATGAGTGTATTTAGGAAGGTAAAAGAATGTATGTAGCTTGTTAGAGGAGTGTATCTAGGAAGGTAAAAGAGTGTATCTAACTTGACTACAACGAAAACTCAACTCCCAACAAAGCTTTAGCTCCGTAATAGGATTGACTGACTTGAATCATCGTCATAAAAATTTATCGAAATATCAGCAATTTCTTAAAATCTGACCTTTTATACAACAGAAATACTACTAAATTTAAATCAATTAATCATATGATAATTCTCTATTGGGTGAATTGCAAGCTCGAATTGTGTATATACAATACACATAAATGTATCCAGCAGACCATCACCCTATCAAATGTATCCACCGCTCAACAAGAAGTACGACCGCCTGCCGCCTCGCCACGGCCATCGCCACCACCACCACTTCACACATCCACCAGCAGCAGTGGCGATACTAACATCACCACAATGAAGTAAGTTGTGGTGACGAATAACGCATCCACCGCCTGGGTTTCTGAATACTTCACTTGTTTCACTCCAGC